>NW_020450805.1:1855555-2053736 GCF_003343035.1 Apteryx rowi | reverse complement strand
CCGAAATCCGGCTTTCTAGCTTATGACGCTAACTTGCTGTGCTGCCTGTTGCCCAGGCAGCATAACTATTTAATAATGTTCAGGTACCAGTATTTTTGCTATAGGGGAGCGCTGCTGTCCTATTTTAATGGATTTGGGGGGCTCGAAAAATAAAAATCAAATACACTAATCTTTCTGCCTGTGTCTGTAAGGCCCCACGCAACAGCCTGAGGGTCCATCTGGGTAGAGTGGTGATGTCAGATGGATGTAAGGCTTTAAACCCTGAAAATTTTACATACATCCTTCACTTCCATCAGTAGGAACTCAATGAAAGTACTTATATATGTTAAATAAGCATATTCTTCAGTCTCTGCATAATGAGAGCCATACATCTGAGATTCCTCTTAGCAGGTACCTTGTTTTTTTATATATATATTTTTTCATGGTTATAAAGCATGATGTATTCCTAGAGGACAAAATACAAATCAGAGCTGTACACCTGGAATTAATATGTAAGCAAAACTGCCTACGTTTATCTCCAGCGTATCTTTACTGATGTCACCCTTTAGTATTATAAATAAAGAAAAAAAACAGAGAAAGTTAATAAAATACCATGAAGATTCCATCTTTTAAAACATTCAGGAGCTAATGTGCCTGAGTTCTTTCCAAGAAACTTTGTGGAGAATCAAATTGTTTGCAGATCCAATAGCTTGGAATTCAGGTCTGCCTCCCCGGGTTCTCCTCTGCTCTTTTCCAGAGCTTTAAGGACACTGACCCTGGCTCCAAACTGATGAGATTTTGTTCTTAAATGCTATTGGCACAGCCACGCAGCCGGCACAGGGAGCAGAAGGGTTTTACATTGACAAGATTCCATGCAAGAGTCAGTGTTGTGAGCGCAGCAGTCCCTTCCTCCTTCATTCTCATCTATTTAAAGCTGCTCAAAAATAAATACATGTTTTAAATAGATAAGAGTTTGGAGCTTTCTATAGTCACAGTGTAATGGAGCCACATCAATGTTAAAGGCTTCTGCTCCTGTGTCTCCGCACTGGGAATGAAACCCCAATGTTTGAAGAGAAAATGCTAACCAGTACTGGGGACTTGTAAGTCCACAGTGGGTTAAACTTGAACTAAAACTCTCTGATTGTTCAGAAGAGAAACTTCTGAGGAAAGATAAAGCCTGAGAGTAGCTCCAGTTTGAAGATAGATAAGAAATTAATTGTGAGATCATTGCCTTTCTTAGCAAATGTATAGCTTTGTGGGTTTTTTTAACTTGGAAGAACATTCTTAGCATCTGAACTCTTCAGTCTTCCAAAGGCTAATTGTTGTCAATCCTAAATATACTAAATACTTTACAGCRTTTAGGAGAAAAACTGCCTTGAAACGGGGGAGGTGGGGTGAGGACTGAGTAAGTAGAGAGAAACTGATGTGATGCTCAGGATTGTTGCTCTGCACGAGGCCACTGTCCTTCAGAAGTTTTCCAGAATGAGATCACAACTACTTGTGTGGCTGAGTTTGTTGTACAGAGGGCAAAAACTGCATTATTCCATAGCAGAAGCCAGTTGCTTTTAAGAAATGGGGTTTTTAAGTCAAGTCAAACAGAGGGCAAATGCGGTGTATTACTGGCTACTGTAAAGCAAATGGTAAGGGACCTCAAGGGAAATATATCCACAAAGGTGGATGACCTGCATAAAATGATCCTGGTTCAAAAACATTCTTGAAAAAATGTGAACTATTAATATTAATTGGTTGAGGTCAAGCATTTCTCACACATTTACAGGGCAGATCTAACTTCCAATGTTCTCTTTTTCCCCTCTAATGATGAAATCCACACTTTTTTTGTTGTTGTTGTTCTTTTGTTTATCTGTTTGGGGAGTTTTGCAAATCTGGAAGGTCCTGAGTGGTAGGGCCCTGGTGTGGTTGCATTGACGCATTGGGTTGACTGTAGAAGTTTAGGCAGCTAAAACAGAGCTTCAATGAGCAGCTGTTGCTGTCTAAAAACTCAGCTCAAAGTTTCTTCACATATAGAAGCTCCTTCTTCCAAGGCCGAAAAGTGCATCTATGAGCACCAAACAGCTAGATGCCTGCCTTTCAGAAACCAGTGAAGTGACTATTGAACTTCCTGAGGTCCCCTAGTAAACGGTATTGCTGCTTGTGAGAAACCTCCTTTCCTCTGGCTGCTGCCCCACCTCCTAAGGAAGAGGCACCAACTGAGGTTACAATGAAAAGCAATACTAAGTATTTCACACCACCTGTCAGGAGTACTGCTCTTAGACAAGAGCTGGAAAAGCAATTTGCACAGTTTCTGTTCCTTTTTCCCCTGTTTTATGAACAAAGGAGGAGCATAGGGAAACATAAAGAAAGCTCCTTGGTCCATATGCCTCCTGCCAGAGGAGCACCCCTCCGGGTGCTCTACAGAAAGGCCATAGCCCAGGCTGGAAAGGGCAGAACGGATCTGAATACGGGGAGCAGGATGGACACCGACAGCAGAATTGCTGCCTGACAAGGCGACAGGACTGTTCCAAGGTGAAAGTCTTCGCGGACAGGGGAGAAGCCTAAGATGAGGGTGAGAGCATCTGCAGCAAGAACCAAAATAACATTATTCAATCCCAAAACGAAAGAGAACAAAATTTCCATATACGTTTTTAAGTCTCATAACTTTGGTGCTAGTGCCATGAGTTGAGAAAGAAGGAAAATTATTTGTGACCCTTTGAGGTTGGCAGCACTCAAACCTCCACAGTTCTTTTTCAGCAAATGCAGGAGACAGAACTGTGGCCTCGTGTTGCGGGGAGCGAGAGAGTCTGGTGCCCTGGCTTGCAGAGCAGATCAGGGGCCTTAGAAGGGGGCTTCAGGGAATTTGTGTCTTATGCTGCGGGTGAAGTCATCTGAGCGCAGGTGATGACTCAGCCTTCCTAGCACAGCGTAGTGCCACGGCGCCTTCGCGTGACCTGATGCTCCAGGTTAGCTGGGCAGCAGATCAAAGCATGAGCAACGCCTGACGTGTCAGGCTACAGGGAGGGCAAGAGGCTCCGAGGCTCTTCTAGATCCACTGGGCAACTAGCCTTAGCCTGCAAGGAAAGCTGAGTTGGCAGCTTGTGCTTAACATGTGAGAGTCTGACAAATTTGAATGCTGTGTTCAACCCCAATTTTGTCTAGGAGTAAGTAACTACAGAAGAGCATTTTTATAGCAGTGTAGCTCCATTAGTTTCAATAACATTACTCCAAAGCTATTCTGAGCTAAAGGAAGAAAAGCAGTCTTTCTAATTTCTAATAAACTGRGACTCGGCTGGAGACCTGTATCTGGTGTTTTCCTTTTCTTTACTATACAGATATCACTAAAAAAACCTGCATTGTGTAGACTAAATTGTACCTTTAGCCTCAGTTTTGTAGAGGTGTACATTACTCTAATTTAGAAGGTATTTCTTTTGAGCAAAACAGAATGGCTTTCTCTTATTGTCATCAGAGTAAGAAAAAAAAGTATTTGACCTTTATTATGTCACTAAAATAAAGCACATGTGACTGAATACATACATGAAGTGGATTTGCAGAGTAGGACCATGTCAATGTAAATATAATTTCTACACAGTCATTTTTTTTGAGCAGAACGGTACCTTCCAACAATGATTGTTGTTTGTTCCTTGAGGCAGAAAAACTGTAATTACTCCATGGTTAGCAACCAACAGCCTGAGGCCTCAACAATTCCTACATGCTATCACAATATAAATATCATTAATAATGTTTCACAGATGCAAGTCCTGCTTGCCCTATTCCTGTAGGCAATTACCGACACTTCTGAGGAACTCAGCTAGTCATGCTAGGCCTGAGGCTGCAGTGTGAGGCTTGGAAAGAAGTGACTTGACTTTGCTGAAGCCGTTTGCCACTGGTGGCCTTGCTTTGTGGCCTGGGGATCTGTAATGATCAACCCTGGCACGTCTGAGTGTTTCCAGACTCACGCCACACAACCGGCCTTTGGGTAAGCAACCTTCTGCCTCCCCTTCCTGGGTTTGCCAGCACAAATGCATCTTCGGGGCATCTTCCCTGAAAGACGCTTCCTCTCTCAATACATCATTATTACCACTGGGAGCTGTTGCACTAGGTACTATTCAAACATGTCAACAGATAAATGATACCAGCTTTTCTGATTGGGAATCATAAGGTCTGAAGCAGATTAGCTTTTCAGGGACGAATGAACTTTTATGATGAGACTTACAACTGGGTCTGTACATAAATTCACATCTTGGAACAATATGGGCCCTATGTGGCCTTGGGTGTCTGAAGCAGTCAGATTAAAATGTAGATAATATCAGAGTTATGAGTCTGGACGGGAAAAGGAGATAGACTAATGATAGGCGGGTAGTGGTCATCTTCCTCCCTTGGACATCTACCAAAAGAGATTGCTATAAGGGGTTTTTTTTTGTGTGTGTGTGTTAAGTCACAATGAAAGTTGGATCTACTTGGCAAAAAAAATAATGCCAGTCTGTCATTACTGACCACTGCAATATCCAACAAAATAGTTGCTTAAGGCAAGGAGAATTTGGCTTCTTTTCAAGATGCTGATATAACTGTCATAGTAAAAGTAGTTGCATGGATTTGCATAGTCTCAAATTCCATTTTCCTGAAGTAGCAAAAATATCTCTGCTAGAATATTTGGCAGTTTCACAGTCATCTTCACTCACATAAAATAACTGGATTCAGAAATACAAGATTTTTTTCAAGATATGAAAATCTCCATACCATGTTGTTGTAATTATTCTCACCCTCAAGGAAAAAAATATATCTTGTCTATAAAACAATTAAAATATCCCTTGAACTTTTTTATTAGATTATTCTTCCTCACAATTGCTTATTTCTTTGTACAATCACATATGCACCAAAAATAAATACACTGCAGAGGAAATTAGATGGAAAGGACCACAAAAATGAGAAAATAAATTTAATTATTTCCCTTTACCTTAGGAGAAGACATGTTTAAACTAACACATTCTTCACAAAGGCAAAATAAATATTATAACTAATATTTGAAAACTCTCACAGCATGGCTATGTCATATGCCAAGAACACTAACCTCTACAAAAATAAACTTCAGCAGTGGATTCTGATTTGTGCTGTGGCACTGTATGCTTCTGAGACTTATGAAAGCTGAAAGGAAAAGTATCTGTGTAAAATAAAGCCTCTCCTGACTTTAATTAGCATTGAAGTCTTAAAGGTTTCATAATTATACATAATCCAGGTAGGCAGGTCCATCTGTGTAAGTGGAAGGGAACAGAAGCAGACAGAAACGGGTATGAGACCATGGAAAGAGGAGCTATGGCTCATGGGAGCTCCAGCCATGACTACCGCCACAGCAGCCGCTTGATAACCTGAAAGGAAACATTTTTGTCCCCTTGTCCAAGCTTCGTGTCCCCCTCAGGCAGCTTGCACTGACGCTGGGCAGGTGGCCCAGGCCTCTGTGCCTGCTTCTGCCTTGCTCTCCACGTCGCCAAGGGGGAAACCCACCTCTGCTCGGGCTGCTCGGCCACACGCTGATACCCAAGCCTGACTCGCAGGGTAAACAGTGGTTTAAAGACCAGCTGGACACACAGGGCGGCACATCCTGGCTCTTCGGGGTGAAGAAAAAAAAAGGCAGAACACCGCTTTTAATGATGCATTTGGAAAGGCTCCTGGCCACACCAGTGTTAGAGGCTGGGAGTATGTGTATAGGTCCTCTGTCTGCTGCTCTTTCAAAGTTTGTGGTGGAAGGTGATGAAATGAAAATTGCAAGCCTTTTTTTTTTTTTTTCTGAAGGAGGTAGGGAGGAAAATGCTGGGCTTTCATTTCCATCACTTTTTCTCCAATAGCAGAAGGTGTCTGCAGAGGTGTTTAATGTCAGGCTGCAGTGTGTCTGTCTGTGTTTTGCATCAGGCCACCTGAACACCGACCCTGCTGCGAGCAGGAGGTTGGTGCAGCGGCGGTGGCCCTGGCCCTCTGCAGGTCTCTCCCGCCCTGGACGGCCCCGCCGTGCCACCACAAGATGTGGCGTTGCGCCTGACCGGCAGCCCGCCTCAGGCGCAAACAGGCCGGCTGCGTGCCCATTTTGGAGCGGTCTCCTTGAAAAAAAGCAGGCCTGCAGGATGCTCAAGTGCAAGGTTCCTGGTGCAGGCTGCCAGCGGGAGGGAGCTTGAGGACTAGAAAAACTGGAACATGCCAGAAAGAAGGAAGCAGACTCCAGAAAAAAGCTAAACACTGGGCTTCAATGTGATGCTGGGCACAGCCTGAACTGACGCTGCCAGCGGGTAGGCTGTATATAAGAGTGCCGTAAAGAGACAAGCCAGCCCAGGGCAGCGCCTTGGCTGCTGCTGGAGAAGAGCGATTCAGTCTTGCCTCGCAGCAAAGGGGCTTAGCCAGGAGGGCCCTGCTGGAGGCTGACAACCTCTACCAGACCATTAAAACTCAGCTTGCAACGAGCCAAATCGAGGTGATGTGAGTGACGACTTCCAAAAGCAGCTGGACTGTAGCTGTCCCAAATAGCCTGCGAGATCCTGTGCGAACCAGCGGCATGGGGGAGGTCAGAGGAAACCAGTGGCTGGAGTTATCACACCAGCATCATGTCATATTCCTAATAAAGGGATTTCTTTTCCGGAGGCAGGCTCAACGTGCCCAGCAGCGGTTCAGAGGCTGCTGCGCTGCTGTGCCAATGGACTGAAACCCATACGGGGAGCTTAGGGTACTTGGCGGAGTGGCTTTAACCTGCCTCAGCGCCTGTCACATCCCAAGATCTTTTCCATCCCTGTTGCTCAGAGTCAGTTTAGCAGCCTTCTGGTGCTGGGATTGGCATGCGGAGACTAAACAGTGGGCGATTATGAAAATGATACATTTGTACCCTCCCTTAGCAGCTGTGTTTAAAATAAGTCTCTGGAATTGCCGGAGTGTTGTAAGCTTGCCATCATCCTTTACCGTGGTTCCCCACAGCAGCAGCAGATGAAGCTAAACAGTACGCGGCTCATGGGCTGTGCCCACGGTACGCCCACGGCACCCTTGGCTGAGGGGCTGCCTTTCGTTCCTCCCTCCTTCGCTCCCTCCTTCCCTCTCTCCTTCGATCCCTCCCTCCTGCCAGCCCCGCTCCAGGGCAGCAGTGTCTCTGCGGACACATGCTCGTCATCTCCTTAAAAGCCCTTTGCACCTCAAAGTGGGCACTCCAGCCACACATCTACGTGTCGATTTAGCACAATGCGCGGATACGGCAATATACTGTCCCATGGCGCCGTTAGGAATAGCATGCACAGAGCCTCTTAGCTACCCCCACCTGTACCCCAACTGTACTGGTAGTTTTGTGGTTATTAAAGTTTAAAATTTGCAGAAAATAAAAATAGAGGTTTCTATCCTTTGCTTTGAAAAGAAGCATAGCATTTACAAGGACCATAGTTTTGACCTATCAGAGTATGTATAATCTTGAACTTGTATGTATAATCTTGAAAAGATATAATCTGAAGAAAAAAAGATGATCTACCTCTGTACAGGAGCTTCTTGCCTATTCCTATTCCAAGAATATTGATGGCTATCAATACCTAAGATATTTGACCTAAGATACTTGACTTTCTGTATTCTTTCTAGGCTGAAGGCATCTGTGACGTCCATCAGTCCCTATGTGCGACCGCAGCCGTGGCGGACGAGGATCAGGCTGCCTCTCCTGGACAGTGAGTTTGACGGTTCCCTACGAGGTACCTTGCAGGAGCTGTTAGAGCAGAGCTCATGTAAAAGCAAAAGCAATTATGAAAATTAGTAATTATGACTGCCAACTATTTAAATTAAAAGAAACCCACTCCAATAGAGAGAAGCTGAATGAAGATCCTATGTAAGTCCTTAGGCATGGACTGGCAAAAGTACTGGTGGGTCTTTTTGAGTATTTGCCAGTTTTGCTTAAGATGATGTTCTCAGGGTCTGCAGAAACCTCTTGTGATTCTTTGCAGTTCAGTTCATCAAACACTGACTTTTTCAACTTCAGTGTTTCATTATTTAAGGCAGCTTTTGCGAGCTACAACCGTACAGTTCTTTCTCAGTCGGTCTCTTGTCATCTTTGTTATCATGTACCTTTTCAAGACTAGAGTAGATTCTGCCAAATAATTTAGCTCCGCTCAGAGACAGGGCTGACAAACTCTACTTTCAACCCTATTACCTGTTAGTAGGTTTTATTATTTTTAAATTGAGGTTTGTTTTTTTTTCCACTGAAGGAACTTAACTTTTTTTTTTATTACAAAGAGGATCTAGGTGATTTGACAATTAGATAGAACAAAGTTTTTTTCCAAAACTATACAAAGTATTTAGTTGCTCTGAACAAAAGATTCACAACAGCAGTTTAAATATTTCCTCATATTTTGATGTGGGATTCATGAAAAAATGAAGCTCCATATCCATAACTCACATATTAAAAGTCTTTATTTGGAATCTGCATCCAAATCTCATCTCTCCCTCTGATCTTCAAGTTCTCAGGTATGCAGCATCTGAGGATTAAGTTCTGCCCTATTGTCAAGAAACTGAGGGCTTTTCTTTAATTTATGTGTGTTTTAGCTTTTAAGAGCTCTGAACAGCACATTAGGGAAGTGTTTTTATTTTATTTCTTTCTACTAAAACATGTTTGTACAGATTAGCCGAGGTTGAATTTGCATATAAACTAGCCCTCTTTAGCAAGTAATTTTCTTGAATGTACCTCTTTCCAAATGTCTCTGCAGCAAAATTTTTTAAGTGCCTGTAAATATTATCACTAGGCCGGTGGCTTTTAATCACATTAGGAAGAAAAATCAAAAAGGAGTTTTGATTGAATTTAATAATGGAGCTTTTTGTGACAGAGAATATGGGTATCATGTTGTTGAAAGAGTTATTGGGGAGTCTCAGTTCCTCCAAGAAGGGAGTACTTTTCTTGGTTTGGTTTGGTGAGTGTGTCTGCTGTAAATACATGTATGATGGTTTGCCTTATGTATTGAAAAGGAATTAGTGTGATCATTTAGTTAAATACAATATATAAGTTGAATACTTAGTTATTCTGTGTCTAGATTCACGGTTAAAAGAAACATTCTTTAAGGCATCTTTTTCCTCTCTCACTGTGAAATAATCTTCAGTACATATTAGCCTTTATCCTGTATCATGAAAGTTTATCTTCTTGGCAAAGGACACTTCAAGTTCTCTCTTGCTGGTAAAGTAGTTTAGCTCTTTGCCATACTGGAAACTTTTCCCCTTCCCAAGGGGTAAATAAAATTGCTATAAGCAAAAGTTCAAGTTGAGCAAGTTCTTCACTAGTTACTCTTTCCATGAGTCACGCTCTTCTCCAGAATCTGCCCAGCTCCTGGTCTCAGCGATATAAGCACAACATAACCCAGATTGTCCTTTATAGCTGAAAAGAATGCTAACCTCTGGTCCTAGACAAGAACGAAAGCCCTCCTCAGTTACAAACCAAACTTTCCTCCTCCTCTCCTTCTGCAGGTTTCTTCACTTTGCCATGAAGCTTTAACTTTCCTCTTGCAGTTTTCCGAGGGCTGGCTTTCTAACCAAAACAATGTACTTACCTTTTAGGGCTCTCACGCAGATTACTTCTAAAGCAGTCATCAGTCTTCCTAAGGCTTTTCAGTCAGGGAGATGCTCTTCCTTTCTCACACTGTCTGATCTTGCCTGCATTAGGCTATTTCATTGCTCATGCGTGAAGCCCCTTCGCAGCGTTGCAGTGCATGGGGCTTGGCCTGGCACTAGCAGCAGCGTGGGGGCGTACAAGGAGCGGGGGCTTGAGGGCAGCACTGCCTGTTACAGTGCACTTCTGATTTGCGGTAATATTCTTATCTCGGGAAAAGCTCATGCTCTTTGAGCATAATGGCTGATCCTGTAATCAATTAATCTTGTACAGTGTGTTAACTATTCTCTTTGCAGCCATTGTTTCTGCAGGGCAATTCCAATGAAACCAATAAATACATAGGAAAATATATTTTGGCTTTCATGACTTAAAAAAAAATACAGAAATAGTATCTCAGAGGATAAGCTGTTTTGTACAAACAGGGAAATACAGCACAGGGACTGCCATCTTCCAGGGCTAGGTATTGTGTCACGCTGGAAACCTTTCTTTAAAAGTAAGAAAATAACACATCCAAAAGGCCAGTGAAGGCTTAAATTTAGAATATGGGCCCCATACAGGGTGAGAAGCCGTGAGTTATTTCTCATCGCTGATGGTGCTGATTCCACGTATTACAAACTTATTTGAAATACTGTGCGCAGCAAGCGGAGTGGTCCCAAGGTGGAGCTTTGATTTTTATTGGGTATTATGGAGTTACATACACCAAGGTCTGTGTATCGTCCAGAAGGATCTTGCCGTAGCCTGTAATCCCACTGAATGCTTTCACCGTTTCATTTTCCGGGACATCTCCAAGCGTGGAGATGATGATGTCTAGGCATTGTGACAGATGAATTATATTCTTCTGACCTTCAGTAGGAGGTTAAGCCACTAGGTAGCTTACAAAAGGAGTTACGCTAATATTTTGGCTGCCTGAGCCTGTAATTTAAAGATGTTTAGAGTCACAGGTCTATAAGTATACTGTTAGTAACACAAACTATAGTGCAAAGTGCTTTCAACTGCAGGCGATAAATTAGTCTTTGTTTATCTATATTTGTTTTACTAGGTCTCTTTTTTCTACTTACAGGTTTTATGATATACAAGAATGAATGTTATTAGTATTTATATATAACAAATGCCAATGTACTTTGAGAAAAATCCAAGCTCCAAAACAGGTTTTGCTTTATTTTAAAAGTACAATGGTGTGAATGAGAGCACGTGTTTTAGGTTCCCCTTTATCGCGTTAGAGTGTTGTTTGGCTTTTCCAAACCATATACATAAATATGACTATATAACCTGGAGATAGGAAAGCACTTGTTTAAACGTGCATGCCCACAGTACTGTAATTTACAGAGACTCAGAGCTGGCACTATGTTCTGACATAGAAATTTAGGGTTGCACCACACGTACTAAACAATTGTTCTAATGTTTGAAATACAATGGCCACACTGTTTTGTTTCCAAGTTCCTTTAGGAAAAATTGGTACAGATTTTCTGGTATGACATTACCTCTCTATGCACTGTAAAAAGGTATTTGGTGTATTGTTTCTGAATGTAGCTGTTACTTATAAGACCGCAAATAAAAATCTCCAAATTAAAGCTCAGGTATGACCTACCCAGTGTGACTTGGGGCCCAAACTCTGAAATCCAGTGGGAGCGCTGGGGCAGCTTGGGCATTCAGAAACAGCAGGTGGAACACCAAAACACAATCAAGGAAACAGGCTTTCTAAACAAACCTCCAAGTTACATGTAGCAATTTCATGATTATAAACCAGCAAGCCAAGCAAGAACTTTGTTTTATGAGATATTACACAATCCGAGGAAAAGGGGCTGGGGGAATGTATCGAAAAGTAAAAGTAGAAGGTAGGGACAGAAGAAAGATTTGTCCCTGTTAAAAGACAGTTCCCTGTGCGGGGTGCAATTGCAATGTGGACGACTGCATGACCATGCACACCCTGGTGCTCACCCGACCCAGAAAAGTCCACTCAGAACCCCCCAAGGTTTCCCCAGCACAGACTCACAGGTTTTCACTTCATCTCTCAGCCCTCCCGCAACACCGCGGGAATCGCAGTCCAGCCACTTCTGCAGATGGCCACTCTGGGTGAGCTGTTGTAAGACAGAAAGCTTTGGGGGACGTGTTTATTCTAAGCTTATTTCCTGATAGGAAGCCATCCCCCTGCATTTCTGGTGACCAAAACTGGCCTTGTCATTTAGACTCAAGAAGAGCACCCACGTAGAGCGGTTGCACTGACAGTAGAGCTCTCTGCAGTATCAGAGGACGTACCAGTCTGCCAGGAAATACCTCAGCTAGGCTCTAAGAAGAAAAGGTAGCTCAGCTTTTTAAAATCTTAGGTTTTTTGCAAACTGTTGAAAAATAAAGGAGCCAAAAGGTGATTTTTGTTGCTTTATAGGGCATCTATGCTTTCTGCCATGTTTGACTCTGCTAGAGAAGAAACTTTTGACAGAGTTTCAGCAATGCTACGGTGTCTTTTCCCCCTGCACTTTAGGAGTTCTCAGCAAAAACTCTGCAGCTAACTGGGTTTGAACTGACACAGCTGTGGCACACTGTCTGCCTCAGGTTCATTTTTAGTGCTGTCTAGTTCTATTAAGCACCTAATAACACTCACACCTATGCAATGCTTTTCATTTATGGACTTCAACACATGGACATAGCTGTATCCTGTTTTACACAGGGGGGAAAGCCGAGGCAGCTGAGGCCGACGCTGGACATTGCGGCACACGTTGCAGTTTGGGTGGCAAGAGCCTGAGGGATAGCGTTTGTGGTTTTTTCCTCCAGCATGTTGGAAAATGGTTTAATTAGCCACAGCGGACTTTAAGTGCGCAGTCGTTTATATGGCATTTTCTGAAGACCCCCCCCAGGTTCCCGCCATGAGCCGCAGGCACAGCTGGTGGGGCTCTGGGCACGGGGGTGTCAGCTGGCGCCAGGCAGCACCCTCCCACCAGAGCCCCCCTGAGCCCCAGGGCCCAGCATGTCGGCAAAGCCCTTTACAGGGTTTTTGCATGTTACCAAAAGATGCAAAAATAAAGAGATGGGAGACATGCAGCCTCGCAAGGTGGGTGTGGGGTGGCAGGAGGAGAAGGAGCGAGGGGGACTGTGTAAGGAGGATTTGTATTGCGTAAAACTTCCTGGATGGCGAGGGAAAACGCATTCAGGGGAAGATGGGAACACTTTCTACCTTGTGCACTGAGGGTCTCATCCAGCAAAAAAAAACTTTGGCATTGCTTAAGTGTCCTTTGAATTTGGAGATCTGGAATATGAATGAGGTACAGTGTGCACCTGTACAAGGCAAAAAGTGAATTAAGGGCGTGCAGGCAGATTTAAACCTAGAATTTCCTGTTTTGAATGCCTGATTTTTGCAACCTTAAAATTTTCCACAAAGACATCTGTCTATTTTCCTGCCCTGTACTGGAAACATTCACACATTTATATTTCAGTTCCCTTGATTACCACTCCCAAGTAAATGAAAGCCTAGCAGACCGGGAAGCCAAGTTCCTATAATTGCATGAGAACAAAATGGACCGGATGGGTCAACAGTCCCGTTCCTGTTGTCCTGAGCAGCCCCGTCATATAGTCGCTGTCATATGTGACTCAGGCTGCAGCCTCACAGTATGTAGAGGTTTTGCCCTACTATGTTGTAAGTAGTGGGACAAACCCGCTTTTGTAAGGCTGTTACAGAACTCCGGTGCCCTGATGGTTAGATGCCCTTTTTTAATTTCCAGACTAAATTTATTCATGGCCAATTTATATCTACTCCCTGCTTTTGGAGTGAGGATTTTCTTTCCATTTTAGCAAAGTTCAGGGCTTTTCCTGAGTGGATTATGAGTATGTCAACTTAACTACAAGTCTATTGGCATGTGGTCTGTGGAATAATAATAGCCGCTACATTAATACAGAACTCTGTAATTAAGTTTTAGAAGAGGCCAGTTCTGGATGTAAGAGAAAGACTATATATCCATAGTACTTCTAACACCTTGCAATTATAACTGTAAAACATATTAATTTCCTTTACAGAGGTGCAGACAATCTTCTAGTCTTAAACCACTAATAAAGGTGTAGTGTTTAAGAATTATTCTAAGTAGTCTAACAGATTTATCAGTTAAATAACTAAGTTTTAGCCTTAAAAAAAACATTTAAATAACATGGAATTAAGGCATAAAGAAACTATTACTTTAGGGAAACACACTTAAATTACTTTTTTTAGAAGACACCAAACATCAGCGAGTTTAATTTGACAGTGAAGCTTGACAGTTTAAAAAAAAACATTAGATGTTGGGAAGTATACAATTACTTGCCAACTAATCTTATTATGGCTCGTGTGTTGAGCAAGAAACATACAGTGGGCCCCTCTATTGAGTACAAAATACTTTTTATGGGGTTTAAGTTTTAAGGCATCTGCACATTTACCAATTACATTGCTAAGTCAAAAAAATCAACAGTGAACAAAAGCTATATTCTAAGAACAGTCTATGGAATATTTTTATAGCACATGCATCCTAAATACTCAGATAAAGCATAATCTGAATCCTTCTGAAACATTTTGAAGAAAGTCACCAGCAGCGGCTGGGTTCCTATCCCTTTTCAGAATTAGATTATTAATTTAGGTGCAATTGAGAGGGCAAATTTGGTCATCTCAGCTGAAATCATAGTCTTCATATAATGTTGCTCCCTATGTTGTTACAATTCCCTACTTACCAAGAAATTCCGTGTTGCTGGAAAACTGTGCTGCCAAGCAGCTGGTGTAGCCAATCAAAAATAGGAGTTTCTTTTTAAAATTAATACTGTCATTCAGCGCCATAGGTTGCATATGGCTCTGCCCCAGCTGCTTGGGCTAAGAAGGGAGTGGGCAAAGGCATGTTTCGCCCTCCGATCCCGCAGCTCTTTGCCTTTGGTTAGCGAAGGGAGGGCCAGGGCTGCTGGCTGCGGATGCCCCCGGGCTGTGATACTGGGCAGCCCCTCCTGCCTGCTGCCCGTGGGCCTGAGCGGCCCCTCCGCGGGCGCTGGGAGGGGAAAAGCAAAAAAAAGACCCTGCTGCCACTGCTTTGAATCATCACTCACACTGGCGTGTGTGTACATAGACGCACACGCCACAACACACCTCTGTCTGCATGGGAAAGTAGGCAGGCGGGAGGGCTGAACTGAGCTCGCGGCAGGTGTGCACAAACCCCTTAAAAATAAAAGGTTATAAATGAACTGCAGCGTCAAAAGTAAGTGAAATGCTTTCGGAGCATCCTAAAGGGAAGAGTGGAAGAAAAGTAGACCAGCCCTCTGGGAACTCTGCTTTCCTAAGTCATAAAAGCCTTTCTTTTGCCTGTCTGGAAAAGTTGTCCTCAATGCTCGGAACAAAATGTTTTTATTTTTAGTCTTTTACACCAAATAACCATGAAAAATTTCAGTGCAAACTGCTGTGCGTGGGCAAAAAGTACCATCTTTGACTTGTAAGACATATATTTTTAAAAGCTGGAGTTTGAGATATGAAAGTGAAATTGTTCAACAAACTTAACAACTTAGTATTTCAGAAACATGTCTATGTCCTTAATTAAAACATGTTTTTCAAATTGCTTTAATTTTATTATGCCATATGTGAAAATATTTCATATTCTTCACTTATGAAATTCACAGAAATGTAGAATCTCAAAAAGCTTTGAAAAATGGAGATGCCAAATGTGTTGTTAATAAACCCCAAAATATATTTTATCGAATGAAATGTCTTGAAAAGGAGCCAAGCTTCCAGAATAGAAAGCAAGATACATTTTTTGTCCCTTTTCTGAAGGCATCTGACTGTGCAGGAATGCTTTGTTGAAAATTTAAAGATGGACAAATAATCAAAAACTTCGTGGCACATCRAGTGGCAGGCGGTATTGGTTAAAGCACAATTATCTTTGTGGCACTATTTGGTTTTGCAGAGTTGTGCGGTATGTTCACTCACGTTGAGCCTAAGCCTGCTATCTCTAGCTAGACAAAACTCTAGACACCAGAAACTCGGCTTGGCTAAGCCGGACACAGCGACTTACTTCACATGCCGATATTTGCTTCTTAAAAGGAAGCCTTGTTAGCTTTGCCTGCATATCGTATAGCCGCGCTGCCTGAGCTTCAGCTTGTGTGGACGTGCGCGAGGGAAACCTGCAGGCAACACCCAGATATTGCAGACATTGGTGAAGCTGTCCCAGAGGCTTTGCTCGGATATGCTGGGTGTAGCTGCAGCTGACCCGGGTGAGAGGCTAAAGCTTCCCAGGCGCCCACCCGCTGCCCGAGGTTGTCCTCCTCAAAGACCTGCCTCCATCACCACGGGCTCAGGTTGATAGTGTGAATTATGTTGGTGCTACTGTCATCGTTGCCTTAATGTTGATACCTCTCTATAGGTGCTCACCTGACGGATAAGATCCCACCTGCATCTCTCCTGCTTGGGTAAGGGATGGCCGGTGGCCTTTTAATTTGTAACGGATGGTGACTGAAGCCGCAGGAGCTTGGTCGGTGGCTACCTGAGCACTCTCCACTTTGGCTCAGACTGGGGTAGGAGGCCAGAGTTTAGAGCAGCAGCAAATGGGCAGAGGTGCCTCTCACCCCGCTGGGTGTGCGAGCCCCTCTCCAGCAGCTCACCCGAGAAATGAAAACCTCTGCACCAGCTCTCTGGGCTAGATCCTATTCTCAGCCTCTGCTGTGCCAAGAAATGCAGACTTCCTTAGATGCTGTAAATACAGACTTCCTTAGATGCCAATCAAGGGCAACTGTTTAGTCCTCAGTTGGGCACACTGCAGGATAGGAGGTAAGGAGCAGATACAGCTAGGGGTTCCCTGCATTTATATAGGTTTATACCACAGAGATGGCCAGGTTCCCCAGAAATCTAGCAAACTGTAAGGGGGGGAAATGGTGCCAAGGGTTCGGGGAGTTTTGGCAGCCTGCCGCCCCAAGGCAGCATTTGCTGTGGGGGTGCCATGTGTAGATCCTGTGCAAGGGTCATGGCCAGCTAAACATTATAAATCCTAAAAGGTGTTTGCACAATTCACATTTTCAAAATAATATATGTTATATAAACCGCTGTGTTTTCACAAGGCCGTGAATGGGAGAAGGTAACCTGCAGCCAGGAATGTGCTAATTAAAGTATACAATAGAAACATTAACCAAGTGAGCATGGTGGTGGTTAAAGCTTTTGCTATAACCATCATCTCTAGCTATGTTTTGCAGGATACTGTAATGATAACTCAGTGAGCCACCTCTTGGCCACACAGGCTGTTTCAGGGGTCACTTGGGGTTTGAGGAGGGGAGCATCTGCCAGCAGTCAGCGTTAGCCAGGAAAACCCCCCGGCACACGGGGATAGCCAGGAGCCCACTGCAGCCCAGTGCGTCACAAGCGAATTTGAGCTGAAGCAATGCAGCCTGTGGGAGCTTCTCTGCCTCCCTTTCCTGCTGCTGTGGAGCGTCCTTGAGCTGTTTCATTTGTCTCATTTAGTTTTACCCATTCGTCTTCCTTCTCTGTCCTCAGCTGATCTTGCAGGTAAACTAGCCTCTTCCTGCTGAAAAACGCTCTTTGTCTCTGTCCCTTCTTTCCCAGCACCACTCTTGTGTGTCTGAGAAATTCCCCACTTCATTGTGACCCTTTTCTGTGCCCCGACGCCTGTAGCAACCTCTGCTGTTCAGGCTGCTGGGGCTTGCAGCACGCAGGACTGGGGGCTGGGTGTCCTTGGCAGGAGCCTGGTGAGCCACCAGCAGTGGCAATGAGGAAGAAGGATGGAGGATTTTAGCCAGATTCTGGCACAGGAAAATATTATCTTACAGTACTTAGGGACCTCATGGCAGCTGGGGTATACATGCCCTTTACCTATCCATGGCTTGCCTGCATTCTGTATTTTTCTCAGCATTTTTTTCCTGACCTGTTGCATAGCACTTTGGAGCTGCTTCAGTATCAGCAGTGGGATGAATGAATCCCATTCAACTTTAATTTGTAGTTTACACTAAGGATCAGCTCTTACTATTAGGATTTTATAAGCTGTCTTGCATGCAAGCATGCAGTCAGAGGAATGCGTGCCCATACCAAAATTCCTTCAATACCTTTCCTGGCATCTGCTGTGCATTGCCTGAACAAAGGAAGAGAATAGCTCTTGTAGTCATTTAGCAATTCAGACATAAGGTCTTTGTCTTCTGGGGCACAGGAATGACACTGGACCCCAGAAAAAGAAGGTAATCTTCTTTCCCTTCATGATTAACTGCAGTTAGAAGTAAAACAAAGAGCACTGTCATGAGCATTAGGCTCCTGGGAACGTATTGGAGTCATGCTGCTGGTCAGCTGAACAGGAGCTCTCAGTGTGACAAACTGCTAAAAGGGACAAAGCAACTCCTGGATACATAAGCATATAGCCAAGTATTTATTAAGTATGGTGGCTATCATATGTCTGCATGCATCCTGATGCAACTACTGCTAGGATACTGTCCAGGTTTAAGTCTACAGTTGAAGAAGGGTGCTGATATACTGTAGGAAGCTCAACGAAAAGCCACAAAAATGTTTAATATGGAGGTGAGGAGCCTTCCTTGTCCTATGAGCCCTGTACCAAAATCTCCATTTGACCAAGAGCCAGGAAGGGGGAACAATCCAGGAAGGATCATTAGAGGAGAACACTGGTCATGGAGACATCCTGCTGCTCGCTGTGTGCCAGGACGAGGCCAGGCTACAGCAGTGGAGGGGTTGGTAGCTTAACCTCCTCCTGTAACTATGTTCACCCATCAGCCTCCCCCAACACTGTCCACATGCTGTGCCCATGGGAACGGCATCTCAGCTGCTTGTATCGCTKGTAGCTCTAGAGCTGCTGGTTGACCAGCTGGAAAATAAATGCCRTATATGAGAAACACCTTGAATTCAGACTATTTAGCTCATCAGTTAAATATTGACATGTTCAGAGGTTGGTACATGAGTAACAAAACTTTGATGACAACTGTTCAGTTCAGCAAAGAAAAATGACTCTGGAGAATGCTTATGACAAATATCTTTGGCTCTTAAGTCAGCTAAATCTTTTTGAAAATGAAATCCAATATCTGGCATTTTGAAAGAGAAACCTCTTGAGGCAGCTATAAACTCCTCTCCTTCCCTGTTAAGGTCATTGTCCTTCTCAGAAACCCCTTGCACATGTATTGCTTATTCACATGGTGAAAGGCTGTAATTGTATAGCCAAAAGAAATCGCATCCAAAATTATCAATTCTTTTTGCTATATTTAAAAACAACAAGCAAAAAAAATCATACCCATTTCTAGGTTTCTGCTTCTGAAATGTCTATTTATTTGTGATACAGAAGTTCATAAACTTAAATCTAAAATATACTCCAAACTCAGTAATTCTGGAAGCAACTTCTCAATTACCAGAGAAAAAGCAAGGTTATCTTAGAAAATTGAAGAGGTAGAATAAAATTAAACTTCAGTGCTTCTAATTATGTAGGTTAAAGGGTGCTAAGTTCGGTACTTAAAAGACTAAATGCGGTAGTCACACAGATAGGGAAAAAGAGTTGTGAGTTCATGAGCTTGTATAGGTGTGATGGAGGAAAAGCCAGACAAGAATTATTAAAGCCAATTTAAAACTGGCAGGAAAAAGCAATAATGACAGCAAAGAGAAGCTGGCAGAACTAATGCTTCTCAAAAACAAGAACAGAAGAGTGAAAATACTATGGGAAAATATGCCCAGATTTGTTAATGGATGAAGAGGACCACTGAAATTAATAATGGCACAAAATGCTCATGAAAATAAGGAAAGCTATGTAAAATACTAGCATTAATTAAAAAAAACAGGTACAAAAACACTTGAAAATTTTGGAAACATATGGTCAGCACACCCATACCTGTTCATTATATGTACTTCTCCACAAACGCCTAACTCGCATGTATGCGCATAGACATATTCCTCATAGACACACACTGAGGTGGTAGTGGGGGCTATTCAGACTCTAATATTGGTCTTGGTCTGTGAGGAGACGATGGGTCCTGACTCACATGCCTGGACTCTCCCCACAGAGGCCGACTGGCCAAAATATGTTTAGGTGTATTTGCCCAAGTGTGGGTGGAATATGTGCTCAAGTAACGTGTTTGGACTGTTCACTACCTGCTGTCTTTGAAATTCAAGGAAATTAAAAACAAAAAAAAGAACAATTACCTGTATCCTTAATAATACCAATTGCAACAAAGAAACATGAAAGAACACATTGCACAATCTAGAGTTTTACACAGAGCACTTTTTTTAACCGCAGCTGGAGAACGTGAGCTCATGCAAATACGGCTACTCTGGCAGCCCCCTCTTTTCTGCTGGTGGCATATAGTATCCATTCAGCAGCAGCTTGTGCCAGGCTCTCGGACTTACTGAAGAAGAAAAAAACCCTCCAAACCACACAGAAGCCTTTGGCCATGATGTCCCCTTGTTAGCAGGATTTTAAAACTGCAAAGTGTGTTATGGCACACAGTCCTCTTTCGCAGTTCACAGGTATGCGGAAGAGCTGCTGGAAGCCGGCTACGGATGAAGAAAAACAGGGGCTTCTGGGAACCCAGCACTCTCAATTACAGAATCTGAAATAACATTAAATATTTTTTAAGGAAACACCACACTCCTCCTCTCTCAGCTTCCTCAAGAACAGGCTAATAGGAATCACATGACGGTGGTGAGTGCTTGGGCAGCCGTTCCGGTGGCCAGCAGGGTTTTAGGACAACAGCAGAGTTACCGCATGCTTCTGTTCAAGCCCCTTTGTCATCACTGACGGACTTGATCGAGCCCTCTTTGGTGGATAGACATGTTGGCGAGTCGCTGCTGGGGCCAGGCGAGGAAGCCCCAGGGAAGGTTGTGTGAGGGGTGTGAACCAGCCCCGCTGGGAGGCCAAGGAGCCCAACTAGCCACGGCGCCGCTGCGTTTGGGCAGCCGGCTGGCTTGTCTGCCTGCTGACACCTCCAAGAGTTGCTCGTAAAGACACCCCGGTGATTCCTAGACTACTTCTTTTTTTGGCCTTCGCAGCAGTTTCAGAAACCTTCTTGGCATCTGGAAAGTCATAAGTTTTTTGAAAAAACTTGCCAGGGAGAACGACGTTGAACAGCCTCACAACGGCGAAGGAAAATGCCAGTTTTGCCCATGCAAACACATTGGAGGACAAGGCAAAGCTTTTAGGAGAGTCTTCCTCCGAAATGCAGGGTTGTGTATCATCACCCTGTGTGCAGGAGTCCAAGTGGTTTTGTTATTGTGAGCCCAAGGACACCAAATTAAAAGGGAGCTGTAGTAACTGGTAAATCAACTTATACTTGCTGCTGCACCTGGAAATGCCATAGCCAACATCCCTGTGGTTTCCGGTGGCCGGAGAAAGAGTAGCCCTTGCCATGACGTAGGCATGTCCCTTTTCCTATGGGAGAAAGCACCACTTTGGGCATATGCTCATTTTCTCTGGGCAGGCAGAGGCTGTTCCCTCTTTCTCCTGGCCCGCAGTACCCGGCTGGGCACCCGGAGCAGCGTCCCTGCTCRCGCGGGGCACCCGGGCACCGAGACCCGGTGCAACGAGTTTTACAGCTCCCCTGCGCGCGCCTCCACCGGTGTCCCCGCTTGCATGCCTGGGGCCTGACACGCACTGGAACACCTCTCCTACGCATTTTTCTCCTGCAGCTTTGGCTCGTTCCAGTGGTTTTCTTAGAAAAATGACCTGGCTACGGTCATATGACTTTAAAATGTAAAGCAGACATTTTGGCCCCTCAGCAAAACAGATTTTGAGCGAAAGCCCGTAGAAATCTATGGGCGTTGTTTTGACCACCAGAGGGGGCCTGCATTGTCCCAGGTTCACAGTAAAAACAGAAAATCCTGTTTCGGGAGGAGAGGGGGGGAAAAAAAAAAGAGAAGAAAAAAAAAAGTCGAGTGCTTATTTGCCGGAGAGTGGCACCTACCAGCACTGCGCGACCATCAGCTGATGGAGACGCACAGCCCACAGGCACGAGGCGGAGGGAGACCAGGTTCATTTGGGGTGAGCAAGGAGGGCTGCCTTGGACCCGCTTGGGCCGCCGCTTGTGCCCAGAAGGCATCGCACGGAGGAAATTCTTAAGGCATAATACACGTTTTTCTGTGAATCTGGACATGAAATACGATGAGCTGGTTTTGGCAGTTGCGTTGAACTGCTGCCTCCCCCCATGTGCGTTTGAGGAAAAGTAACGATATGGATGAGAGCTAAGTTTGCAGAACCATTCTCGGGTGTCATCGTCTTAGTATTTGGGTTTCAATTTTCGATGGAACATTTTTCAATTGTCAACACTTTATTGGCACTTCGCATAGGTCTAAGACATTTTTCAGCATTCCAGCCCCAGTACAAAGAACATACTTCAGAAATATAGTTTCCAGTTAATACTTCTAGTTATAATCCAGTTATCCTGGCACAAAATTTGACGTATAAGAGTGGAAAAGCTCAAAGAAAAAGGTTTTTTATTCCTAAGAAAATGAATTGATATATAACACAGAGATATCATTTTTCATCAATACCCATTGAGTTAATTATACCGTAAATGTCAAACACACTTGGTCTTCCTTTGCCTGCACTTTGCTTTTTCTTCTGCATAAAATGAATGCAAAGCATGTGTAATATCATATCCCATGCTTGTGCTCTAAAGCAACTTTTCACAGGTGTCTGTATATAATCACATAAGTAACGAGGCAGCAGAAATTCAAATCCAGCATTTAATGTAAAAAAATCCTGATTATGTTCTGTGACTTTCACAGTAGGCCCTCCATATAAATTAATGACATTAACACCACCATATAGCATTTTAAAAGATCGGAAAGTTACTGCTGCTTGAGTAGGAATAGTCAATATTGCATGTTCTTGCTTGGAAACATTGTGCAAAGAATACAARTCTTCCAGCTGAAAGCCTCATTCCTAGAGTCACCAAATAATACATAAATAGGACCAGTTAGCCACACAGCATTTGCCCCCCACCCTGCCTTATTCATCTATTTGTAGCAGATATGAAAGCTTGTGGGTGGCCTGACATGGTCCTCATTCAATTTTATTTAATTACTCACTTGATTTCACTTGAAAGAGCTATTAAAATGGCGTCTTAATTGCTCAGGGTTATCCAGAATCTCTTTCAAAGCCCATAAACTGTCAAGGATTAAAAATGATGTCACTTTTCTGAATTCACTGTTCGGGGTGGGTGGGGGGAATCTCCATCCAAGCCAAAATAAACAAAGACATAAAAATACACAGCCCTTCCGGAGGGGGCCAGCTCTCCCCTCTCCCCGTGCTGCACAGCGAGCGGGACGGGGGCAAAGCTGACAGTCGGCAAAGCGCTGCGGCCAGAAAGCTGCGGATGGGAAGGGGGAGTCTTTTTGGGGGGCCTCAGACCCGGGGTGAGGTAGGTCACAGCCATCCCCCCGCTTGGGGGCTGCCATCCTCGTCAGATCACAGGTCTGTCTAGGCCGACAGCCGGCCCTGCCAGCAGCAGGGCAGCCGCTTAGGAAAATCATGTRAGAACAGGATGGGGTGTAGGCTGAGACCCCCTGCACCCGCCCCAAATACCCTCCCTGCTTCCCACATTCAGCACGCTAGAGAGGTCCTGAGCCAGATGCTGCGTGTGTGCCAAGATGGGCGCGAAGGACAGCTCAAAGCCCTCGGGCTCCATAAAGTGCGGTTATAGCCTCAGTAGTCTTGTTAGGCAATCTGCTGGGGGTGCGAAACGTCCTGTTCTCACAGGCACACGAACACCCCTATAGCCTGCATCCGCAAGCAGACGTTACCAACGGCAAGGCATATAGACTCAGCCCCGTAACAACCTCACACACAAGAAAAGTTCTGTGGATATGTGATTCAAATGCACTTCCGTCTAGCTGGGAACTAGAAAAAGAAAAAAAAATTAGACAAATCTTGGTGTAGAAGTATGGGACATTAGTGCTTGTGGCCATAATTTTCCTTGAATCGCTGCAGACTCCCAGCACAGCAAACCTCTCATACGTGGCTGTAAGGAGCAGGTCTCATGGATCTTGAAATAAAAGTTATTCTTACCATTGGAGAAGAGAGGCAGAGAGGACAAAATACTTTCTTTGGGGGATCCTGTACTCGAGCTCCACGCACAGCTTTGCCATTTCTTTGTTTTATTAACTGATTTGAAAGAAATTTCTGCCATAAATAAAAAAATCTCCCCCTCTCCACCTGATCAAATTCCACCCACATTTGGGTTTTTTTAAAAGAGTTAACTCAAAAATAGCTGAACTCTGAAACCTGGCATGCAAATAGTTCTAATCTTGGGGTACACACATGTTCAAGCTTGAAAGCAAACCAAATAAGATAAAAATAAAGGTGTTGGCAATTCCGAGTATGTCTGCTTGGCATCTGCTAAGATTTGAAGCATGTCCCAATTAAACTCCCCCACATTTTGTGACTTGCCACAGATATATCTGCCCCATCTGGGATGCTCAGAAGGTGCTGCAGAAGCAGTGGGCAAGGAAGAAGGCAGATGCCTCACACTTATCACAGCAGAGCCTTGTGGTGGGTGAGAGGAAAGGAAGAAGAAATTTGGTAAATACAGACCCACTGGCGAATGTTTTCTTCCGAGAACTGCAGCTCCCAAGCACTTCTCTTGCTTTCTGCTACTTTAAGCTCTGCAGTTTCTACGCACTTGACCTTAAACGGTTCCAGTCCATGAGTTACTCAATGTATTACCCAATATACATTAAACTGGTGCTGCCACATTCCAGTCCAGTGAAACGAGGGCATCGGTGATGAATTCTGTGACAATTTAGCTCTGGATTAACCAGAGTGTTTAAGTATATGTTCACCTCGAAGGAAAAAGGATACTAATCATGCACCCAAGCCATTGACTTAGTCGGGGTGTTAAATAGTAAAATCAATCATAAAAAATGTTCTGCTGCCCTTTAGGCAAAGGGAATTATTTTTGCAATTTTAACCATGAAGGCGTAAAATTGTACAAAATGAAGAAGTGCCAGAATTAAGATGCTTACAAAAACTCTCCGTCACAGCACGTCAGGGACCTTCCAGAGCTAGCTGGAGATAAATGCAGTGTAAGCGGTTGAAGAGCTGCAAAATGGGGTTCTACTATTCACCCATTCCAAAAACCCGAAAGCCGCAAAGCCTAGTGCCTGTGCGCAGGGCTGCACAGCGGCCTTAAGCTGCCCGGGGCTGGGGGGGGGGGCAGATGGAGAAAACAAAATCCTCCCCCTGCGTAGGCCCCCTTCAAGCACAGCTGCAAGAGAAAATCCAGTCCATAGCTTTTCACTGTTGCATTGCATTTAAAATGCTATTATTTGATCTTCGCCTTGTAAATCCTTCTAAAATCGTGAGGAAGCATCGTTCTGTAAAGAGAAGTCGTCAGTGACTTTACACGTCCCCGTGCCCAGATTGCCAGAGTTATCCACCTGGATATCACAGCCGGTGGCGGTGTTGGAAACGGGAGGGCAGCCACTATATAAAATATAAAATAGATCCTGGCACTCTTCAGTGCCCCTGAGATGCAACAGCCTGCAACAGCTCATTTTTCTGCCTGAAAAGTATTTTCTGTCATGTGAGAAAGAAAACTTAAGCAGCCTCTGCATTTTCTGAGCCTCTCAGAAAATCCTACAACTACTGAAAAATTTCAAAGTTTGTTTTAACTTCATGTTGGATTTCTGAGCAAGACATCAAAGTGCAGAGAGCCATGGCTAGCAGACAGAAACAAAATACACCTTGTCGCATTTGTGTGTCTATTCTATAAGCTAGGATCTGGCATTTTCTCAGGTCTGGCTTCAGTTTCAAACCAAAAGAAATGGATCATTTTTCTCTGTGCCTATGTATGCGTATACATGGGCCCTGACTACATCCAAGACCAGTACTCATAATGCATGTTTCATCATTAAAAAAATCTTCCTATAAGAATTATACTGAAAGTGGCTTTTTCCATTTCATTAGTTAGAACTCGGATGGTTTCCAGTTAGATCGTGCCTCTCCAGCTAGGTTTCTGCCAATCACTTACCTGATTTACATTCCTTGCTAGTTAAAATTTAAGGAGTTGTTTAGCTTTATTTCCCCTGCTGGCACACGTTTACTGTGGATAAGTAGTTAGTTGCACATAGTCCTAAAAGTCCCACTTTTGCCACATTTAAGAAATCAGTTTTCAGAACTGCAGCGCTGACGAGCTGGTTCAAACTGGGCAGTCTGGTAGTTGTAGCTACACCGTAAGCAGAATGGCTGATGGCAAGAGCATGCTTCCTGACAAGGAAATTGCTGATCACTTCAGGGCCTATGCAAAATAGAAAAAAAAAAAATTACAAACTTGCTTTGGAATTTCACCCAAAATAATTTATTTCAACTGATTTTTTTCCTCTATTTACTGCCCTCCAGTTGCTAACAGGATTGCTGGTGCTCTTGCACAGGTGATGGCGACCTTTGTGGGCAAAGTCTCTAAGAGACCGTATAAAATGTATCTCTCAGTCTCTAGCACAATTTATTATTTTTAATTGCCCCAAGTGAACGCCATAAAATTCCCTGCTCAGCACTTGAGGAATAAGGATCTGACAAGCAATGCAGCAGACCTGCCCCCAGATAACTTTGCCCTGACTCACCAAACACAGGGAGAAAACAAATGAGCCGGCACTTCTCTGCCTCCTCCCTTGCAGGGAAGCCAGCGTTCCCCACTGAAAATAAACCAGTGTCAGTAAGTGACAATTCTGGAATCCTCCCTGGGAGTCACATCCCAGCTGAGACACTAAATCACTTCATGAGAATGTGTCCTGTTGTGAAACATTTGCATCAGAGTCCCACTGCACTGTCCTCGGGTGCATTCTTTTTAAATAACATAGGTATTTTATTCCACTTGGGCACATCATAAAATTGCCACCAAATAATACTTCACGTGGCAGCTCTGCAATAATCAAAGAGACATGCTGGGTACATTATTTTAAATGTTAGTCCTAATCCTCCAGGCAAATACTAATGGATRGCAGCAATTTATGCAGTCACTGGAGCATAAAAACGAACTTTTAAAAATATCCAATGCCTAAAAAACAAACAAACAAACACAAAAGACACAATAATTTGCTTGTCAGAGCACAAACAGCTTCCCCACAAAACATCTCAGAAAGAATGAAAAGGCAAAATTTTGGACAAATACAGTTAGGTCCTTTTGTGAGGGTCTCTGCCTGCAGTAGGAAATCGCAGTGTTTGCCCGGTTTTGTTCTGGCACGGATGCGGCTGCACTAAAGGGGCAACGAAGGCAGCAGCAATATGGGCAAGAGGAGACTGATTTAGCAAATTGCGAAAAACCCTACCTACTTCGTTGCTCAAGTGCAGCTGATACTACAACTAGCAGTAGATGTGCTAAACCAAAACTGGCAAGAAGCGATTTTGGAGACGTATAACACCAGATGTGCAAGTGGTATTGCACATGCACACGCAAAGTCAAGATCCCCGCGTAAAGAAGCCCATTTCTACTAGAAAAATAGTGATACTATCCTACGCGTGAGAACTCACCTTGTAGGAGGCAAAACCATTTTTGACTTTGAGCCACATAGACATAATTCAAATTTAACTTGCCTCCTGAACTTTTCCAACCTTCCTCTGCAAACAGAACAAAACTTTGCTTTGGAAGCATTGAACAATTTTAATGAATCCTTTTCTTTTCTAATTAAGCAGTTAAAAACAAACCGATTAACCCGCCTACACACCACCATTATAATTTCCCCATTTTTCAGTACGCTTTTTTAACCCCCCTCCCTGCAAATGTTTGAACATCATGATTCAATCTTTCCTTGCTGGAAGTTGGGTGCTTTCAGGCTTAAGGGCATCTGGAAGAGCTGCAGCCACCTCCTGGTGTTCGATGCRGGGCAGGAGGGATGCTCCAGTCAGCAGGGACAAGGACAAGCACTGGGGAGCTGCCCCGCGGGACCAGCATCCAGCGAGAGCTGCTACCCATGTTGACCTCTCCAGAGCCACGTGTCCCACGGTACCTGCGGGTCCACCTGGCTCCCCGAGAGGTTTCCAATCCTGAATGTGGAGGAGCCAGGCTAGCAGGATGCCAGGGGTCCATGCAGTGCCACACTGATGTACGTCCCTGGCTGTACCCCTCCTGGGAGCACCTGGCCAAGGAAGACAGGAGGCCAACTTCTTCCTCAGCTTGAGGAGAGCCAAGTCATGGAGAACAAGCCCCGGGCAGAGCTTAGCTCTGTCTTGGTGCTCAGGACATCTATTTGGGAGGATTTGGTCTCGTATATGCACCAGAGATCATCTGTATTTTTTTTTTTTAATAAATCACACACATATGCATATATATATATATATATATATCCACCTGGATGTCACAGACAATGGTGGTTTCCAACACTGCCATTGGCTGTGACAGCCGGGTGGATAATATATATATATATATATATACACACACATACACACAGATATATATTTAACATGTACACATATACATACATACATACACATACATACAGGACTGGGAGGCAGCTAAATGGAGGGTTTGGGTTCTGTATCTTGGTCTTTCTGGTTTATCAGCACCCAGCCTGAGTATCTGGACACTTTGTGGGGTTCAGGCTGAAGCTCCAAGTTCACAGCAATATCCTGTGCATGTTATTGGATAGAAATGCTTCCCCTTCCAATCCCACCATCTATCTTTGCTGTTGCAAATATTTTTTTATCTGAATTAGGCTATGCATGCATCTTCCTAAATTGTTTTCATGGAGCAAATAATACAAAGCACTACAAATCTATAAAAAATTCCAAATACAGCCATTGTTTTGTAAAGGTTAACTGCTTTTCATGAGAATATTTAAGTCAAAGGAAAAGGGATATACGTGCTTCCTGGAGCCTGAAAGAAGAATGAGATGACACTAAAGGCAGCATGAAAATTGAATATTCTATCTTTTGAAAACTCACACTTTTTCTCCTGCTATTTCTCTCTACTATTTCTTCTAATATTTATAATATGGTCCAGAGCTCATGAGACACAGGAGACAGCAATATCCAGTGAGCGCTGTGTAAGCTCTGTGTGCCCCCAAACTAATCGCAGTATTGGAGGAGCATTCACATACTCTATCTGATACAGTTATCTTAGACTTTCAAGGTCAAAGTATCACCACAACAATTTTTAAATGTTTTTCTACCTTGTCCTTCTCTGTAGATAGAGAATTCCCATCAAAACATTGTCTACTTAAGACTTCGTATTTGTGCAGATTCTGTATGCTAGGCAGGAGACAACAAATATTAAAGGTGTTTTTCAAAATGTAAGAGACAGAATCAGACTAGTTATCTTCATGACCTCAGTAAAAATGACAGCTTGTGCTTTTGGTGACACAAGTGACCAGACCAATATTTAGTCCCCGCATGTCAGGCAACATGGTCTCAATTCTGAAGGACAAAGAGACAAACAATTAAACCAGTGTTTTCCCCCTCTCGGATGTAGCTGTGCCAGCTTCCGTATCAGTGCGCCAACTATGTTAAACCACAGCCTCTCACAGGATATACCATTAAGGAGAGACACATGTCAAAAGGGAAACTAATAATTGATACTATAACTGCCCGATCTTCCACTTCAGTTGTTGGTAGCCCAGATTTCCCATCTCTGTGCTCTGTGGGATACTCTGACTTTGGGGAAAACATTCACACATTCAGAGATGTGGCACACATTTCAGCATTACCCTCTTCCAAGGTACAAAACTTCATTTTACTGAGCAGACATACCTGCCTCAGGACAGGCAACGGTGCTCACCTTTTGAAAACGGATGACTTAATGCTGTGTGTAATGATAGAGCAAGGTCCCTGACTGGAAGATGAAGTTAGATAAATTCAAATGGTAAAGGACACAAATTTCTACTGCAAGGAAATTAAACAGTGGAACAGCTTATGAAAGGAAAATGAATTATGAAATTCTCCATGACCTCAAGTCTGTGTCAATACTGATTTTTTTTTTTTTTTTTTTGCAACTCAACTATCCTGGGCATAAACCAAGAATAGTAGGGTGAAAGTCTATGGCTTGTGCTGTAAAGAAAGTTGAAGATGATGAATATGAATAATCCCTCCTGGCTTTAAAATCTACCAAGTTGATGGGAGTGGTACTAAGATATTTGGAAGAGTTTGCTCATCTACTGCTTTCAGATTTTGTTAATTTTATGATTTTGTAAACATGCTCCAATCTTTCTAATGTTTGCTCTACTTTTTATTTTCCTGAATTTTGGGGGGGAAAAAAACAGAACAACCCTTTCCCCCCAAAACCTGCTTAAATTACTCAATATTTTTGCCTACTTCAGATGCAACCCTGTTTTTATGTGTTAAGTATGTGATATTACAAAGAAATTTTTTCTTAATTGCTGCAACTTGGATTTTATCCTGAAAAACAAATCAAGTAGCTTTTTCCCAAAGATAATCAGGGGCCTCATCTCAGCTCTCAATGGGTATTTCGGTAGAGCATGTGCTAAACATTTCTGCAGACATCACTTGTTTTGTTAAGGATTTGGTCAATGTTTGAAGTAGAAACCTAAAGTTAGACTCCAAAATCCACATTTAGTTAATTTTACAAGTACTGAATACAAATCGGGTCCTTCTGACACCACCGACTACCATTAGACCTATTCTGCTATATAATGGTGAAGGTAGATAAACCATCAGAACGCACTTCCCCTTTGATTTTCTACAGTCTAAACAAGTTAATGCATCTCCTTTTTGCATCATCTGTCTTTCATATGGGGGAAAGTGGAAGATAGAGATCTGTCCTACTAAGGAATCTGCAGACAACTGACTTTCCGGCAAACCCCTCTAATGTATAATTCATGATGAGATCCTGCSAGACCTGGAGTGTTTGTGTGCAAAGAAACACCCTGATTTGATTCAATATGCTACTCCACAAACTGATACCATTATTATTCTTAGCCTCATTTCCTAAAAGGTTGAAACTTGTGTAAATCACAGCGTGTGTCTTGCCTTAATATCTTCTGAGTATATGGCCTATTTCAGTCAAATTTTACAGAGGAGTGGAGGTGTCCGACACATTCAATTCCTAAAAGTTTGTGAAACGAAACTGAGGAGAAGTTCCTATTACTGGTCCACTGAGAAAACAGCAGCCATGTCAGACATCAGCAAACGCGACAGGAGAGATGCACTGGGGTGCCCCAAGCCTTCCGCTGGTGTTTGCGCTGTAGACCTGACAGAATGCGCCCATAAGACAGAAAGCCACGTAAAACTGGATCTCAGTAGCTTTGCTACTCACAAAGCTATTTTCTGCATGTGATTTATAGATTTTTTTTTTTAAGATGAAAATGATTGTGGTCCCAGCCACACGTGTGCCGAGCGGCCGCCTGCAGGTGCCATCCAGGCTGTGGACTACTGCCACGTGGCAGATTGCCTCTGCCTTTCCCAAACCTGCACTGATGGAGGGGTGGCCCCAGAGCCCTCCTGCTTCGCCAGGCACTTCAGCCCAGGAGCTGTCATCTCTGGTCTGTGTCCCACAAGCAGGTCCCACACTATTAGTGTCCAGTCCTCCCTCCTAAGGAGGGCTGGACAGCTATCACACAAGCCATAATATCTCATACAGTAATTTTGTCACAAAATTTGCATCATTTCATTACATCGTTATGGTTCGGAGTTTCATTCTGCTGAAATTCTGTGTTTCTACCTTTCTTCCTGTAAGTAAAGTTCTCATCTGCAAGTTAAACAATTTTTCTGTATCCGTAAAGAGGAAAAAACTATTAAAAATATTAAATTGAAAAGTGACCCAGCCTCTATGTCAAGATTTTTCCTGGAACTGATAAATACTAGATAGACTGCAAGAGAAATTGAAAATAAACTTGAAAATATGGCTGTAATAGCTAACCAATTTGGACAGTCCTATGGAAACTTAGAAAAGCAAGTTCAAGCCACAGAGATTTAAAATGCAACAGCAGGAAAATCAGATTCTCAGACTCACTAAAACCATAAGACAAAATATTTGTTTTGACTGAAAGATCTCCCAATATATTTTTTAAAAACCCTTTACTTACGTAATATTAATTTGTGTGTATAAAGACTAATGTACTCTTTATACTCTTGCATCATACAGTTTATCTCTTTGATGAAAGCCAATTGTACTATATGCCTTAAATATTTTGTCATCGGAAGTTCAGTTAGAAAAACAACCCCCTAACAATTTTATTGTTCAGTTCCTGAAAGAATTCTGGTTTTCATTAAAACTAAGACCAGTTACAAAAGCTGCGTTTCAAAGACTCTCTGTATGGTACCTCAGACTGACATTAGGTACCTAAATGAAGCCCATGGCAAGAGTAAATCATGGCACATTTGCATCATCAGTCACTAGATATTTGCAACGAATTGCTATGAAATTAAAGCCTCTGACAGTATCTGCAGTGTGGACAGTAAGAGCATTATAAAATTACCCATTCAATCACTTTCCCTGTGTTTTTAATTAGCTAAAATGACAAAGGAGTGGCTATCTCTGGCGTTGGGAAGCAGCATGTATAGCCAAGCCACAGCTTTTGTGGTTCTGAGTAGGACCAGGGCTTATTGCTAAGAAACTTGAAAGATAATCTTTTGTAGTAAATTATCATGTGATATTTTGGATGTAATACTTTTTTTTTTTTCCCTATAAAATGCCTGGTCCTACAACAAACTTAGTTTGTTACTTCAGGACTTTTGCTATTGACTTAATAGGACACAGAGTCAGGACATGATAAATCATTCAAGGTGCAATAGCTGAGCATACACCTAGTCTGGGTAAAAGTTTGCTGCGATGGTTCTTTAACCTTCCCCTTCATACGTCGTCTAAACGAAACTCTTTGCTCGACACAGTAATGCCTTTCTTTTACTCTCCGTTTGCAGGGAGACAGTCGTGACAAGGTAACATAGATCTCTTGCAATGAAGAGCATTAATGGCATTGAATAATTTTCTCCATGTCTTCATCTTATTTTAAGAAAGTGCTACCTGTATGCCGAGAATAGCATTAGCCAGAGCTGTGACCCCCAGCACCTCCTTTGTCAGCTGCTTGAAAATTCGCTTTAATTTTTTCATGCTTATTCTCATCTGAAAGGTAGATTTTACTAAAAAGTTTGAGAACAAAATATATCCAGCTGTTTCTTGAGTTATGCAAGGTTGGAAAAAAATACACTTTTCCTACTGTAAGAAGAGAAAAAACCTTTGCCTTTCCCCGTACAACTAGGAACGCCTGCTCTGTTAGATTTGGCATGTAAATTATTCTTATTCTGCAGCATATACCTGATCAGGCTGGGTGTTAAAAATAAGAAAAAAATACATCAGGAACAACAACAAACAAAATCACTTCTGATTGTATTCAGTCTCCCCAAACACACATCTGAGTGTAGGGAAACTTCACCCCTTTTCGGATGAAATTCTTAAATGGTTTCTTCTGCTCTCCGGGTTTCAATACAAGCAGGCACAGAGGCCAGGCACTCACTGATTTCGCTTGGTTCTTGCCCTGCTGGGCAGTGAGAGCCTCCTGCGAAGCCCACAGGGACTTTAGCTTCTGTGCACCTCCAGGCAGCCGAGCACTCTCCGCACCTCCAGAGCCCCAGCCCCCGCGTCCGCAGCTCTAGACATGGCCACAATGCAACTGCGAGGTGCTCTTAAAAGCACTTTTCAGGATTGCATGTTCCCTGCTTCTGCCAGGGACATCAGCAAAATAAAGCATAGACCTTCTTTAAAAAAAAAAAAAAAAAAAAAAAGAAGGCAACAGGGCTCAGGCTTTGGGTCTGAGTAGCACCATGCACAGTCCTTCTGAACGTGTGGGGCACCTTCACTCTGTCCCCCGAGGGAAATAGGAACTGCCAACCAAGCAGCTTTTCTCCCTTTAGAATATTTTTAAAAAGCCCAGCATACCAAGGGAGATGGACCCCAGCCATGCAGCAGGAAAGGCACCATACGCCCTGATACTACAGGCTCTGCATCAACTGCAGAAGAAGGGAAAGCAGGTGGGAGAAGAGAGGGGAGAAGAGAGGGGAGCCAAAGCCTTGGCCCCGTGGGCCTCCCCACGCAGGCAGGCAGCAGTCGGGTGCTTCAGCTAGGAAGGGCAAGGCACAGCCAGGGGAAGGGTGTGTCCTTTACCATTTGAATTTATCTAACTTCATCTTCCAGTCAGGGACATGCTCAATAATTCTTTATTTCTACAGCTGTATAGGAAATTTTAGCTGTTGGCAGTCTGCCTTGGCAAGCCCCACCTTGCCACCCTCTCTGTGCAGAGAGCAGAGGAAGGAAAGGGGAAGGGGAGCTCGATAAGAGCCCTCTGTGCATTCGGCCACCAGCCTGCCCAGAGCTGTGGTGGCCAGAAATGAGGTGTCCGAGTACCCGCTTTGCTCTGGCTGGGGGCTGGATATCTCCGCTTTACCCTTAAACTGAGGAATAGTTATTGGCCTAAGTGCTGAAACAGTGAATGCTGGTAGGACTGGAAACATATAGAAAGGCTAGATGCTTTTCCCTTCCCCGTATGGGAAAGGAGTAAGCTGCCCCTTTTGGACACCACGCTTCAAGGATGGAGCCAGGTGAAGATAGCCCTGAGGAGAGCAATGGAAACTGCTCTGAGGTCCAGAAAACCTGACATAGAAGGAAAGATTGAGTAAACTGGAGTTGTTTAGGCAAAAGGTATGAGAGGATGTTTGATAACAATCTTCAGCGTGAAAGACTGTGGACAGGAAAGGAAAGGAACAAACTGTTTTCCTGGTCCAGTGTGGACACGACAAGTAGTAATATGCTTGAACTGCAACACAAGAAATTTGAGGAAAATAGTCCTCTAGCAAAGAAGGTAATAAAGGACTGGGTAGATTGTTTTGGGAGGTCATTATGGGTGGTATATAAGAACAGGTCAGACAAAGCTCTATGAGGTGATGTTGGTGTAACTGATCCTTCCCTGGGCCAGGGCATGGACTTCATAACCTTCCTGAGGCTATAAGCTTGAAAATGGCAAACAGGACAATCTGCATAGCATGGTCACACTACAGACTCTGAGACATCACATGTGAATGAAGGTCAGCAAAGACTGTGCCTACTGACATGTCAAATGGACCTACTGGCACTTCAGAGGAGGATCTTGGGTAGTTGTTTCAGGTCATATTGTGTGAGAAAACATTACCTACTGACACTTATTTCTCTCTCTGCCATTTCCAAGTCATTTCCGTTTATTTGGGAACAGATTCAGAGAAGACAATCTCCCAGTCACTGCTGGGGCCTCACTGGCCTCCTTTCACACAAGGGAGGAAGGGGTCTAGGAAAAGAAGTCATCTTCTCACATCAGATGTGAGAAATCACAGCTTTTTACAGGCCAAGAGAATTCTTTTATATCTGCTTCCAAATCCGGTTTAACAGGGAACCAGAGCATCTCTACAGTAAGCAGAGTCCTGGGGTGGGAAAGAGCCTGCTTCTTATCTCAGCTAAAAAGGAGGACTGAAGAGACAGCCACATCCTACGTACCTCCTGAACGCGCAAAGGGGCCAGGAGCCTTCTGGCCACCCCCAGCTCTCAGGTGAATGCTTTTCCCTGACTAGCCCAAAGACCTCAGGAAACCTTGCAGAAAGGGCCACCATCCTCTCCTTCCTGCTGGCCAGACAGTGTCCTCGCCCTGCATTCGTCTCTGTAGGAAGCACATTCTGGTGAAAGCTGAAGTTTGAGGAATGCAGGCATGTTAATTATTAGAGCTTCAAAAGATATGAGTTCCAGTGGGCTGAATTCCAGAGCTCTGAATTAAATGAAAACCTCATCCTGATCTCCTGTGGCCTGCAATATGGGTTGTTAGTTAAAAGAAAGAAAGAAAGAAAAGAAAGAATACACACAGAAGACAATTTAACAGTACAAAACAATAGCACACAGCTTTAGGAATATGGGATCATTTTAAATCAAAAGCTGTGTTCCTTACACAAGCTTACACTTTGCTGCTGTTACAAAAATTCAGCGGGAAGATTTCAGTGTCATATTTACATTGCTTTCCTTTAAAACAGATGTAGGCACATCTCCCCTTTCCCTGCTGTTTGTTTGGAGTTCCTATCTCAGTTCCTGTGCTGTGACCATGCTGGGTAATGGGTGTCACTCAGATTCTGAAGAACATAAGCAAAAAAGGATCATTTCAAAGTATTTCAGACCTGTGAGAGTTCCCCTGCCTGGAGTTTCCTCCTGTTTCTGCCCTGCCTTTTGCAGAAGAGTATGCAAAGCTGTCATGCTGCTGCTTGCCTCCCTCTCTGTCTGAGGTACCCTATGAGACAAGCAAGAAAAACAGCAGACGTGTTCAACCCCAGCTGCTCAAAAGCTGTGATTCCAGACGTCAGAGGTAGGAAGGGGAGCACAAGTATTTCTCCATCTTGAGCTACTTGGGTGAGACAGCGCAATCCAGGACAGAGGTTCAAAACTTGGGCTGTCTCACCCAGATTCCTGCTGTGACACACAGGGGCAACATAAGCCTGTTTAGATTATGATTAAGGATCAGATGGCTTACCCAGGCAAACACTAGCTCGGATGGTATCTAATGAAATACTGGGTGTTGGCACAGAGAGAAAGGGAGGGATAAATTCTCTCCTGAGAGCTTGCACCACAAGCCTAGCCACCATCTCAGTCAAATACTATGGAGAAGAGTAAAATCTCACTCTGTGCCCTGAAAAATAGTTTTCCACTGGGTGAGAGAGGAAATCCTGTAAAGACTGACTCAAGCATGGAGACATGCCTCCTCTCTAGTCCAGGCAGAGACAAGCTTCTCCTTGTTACCCCAYGGTACAGGCAGTTTGAGTGTCAGAAGGTGTTTCCAGGCCTTTCCACTCATTAGACACTCCGTTTTGTGCACTACAGAGGTTAAATATTTGCTATTTCTAAAGGTTAAAATCACTACTATTCACTGCTATCATGTGAAATGTCTCTTCTTCTCATGATGGCTGCAGCGTGTTTTGGATTGGATTGACACAATTTGCAAGTCAGAGCTCCTAACTCTAATTCTGCTTCTAGCCTGCTGGATATTCTTGGGCAAGTCACATCAATCCTCTGTACCTCAGTTTCCCCACCTGAGAAACAGAGTTAATGATACCTACCTTTCTGAAGCCCTTGGAAGTGGATCATTAAAAAGTTCTAGATATCATTAATAGCTTATTTCCCCAGCAGTCCTTAAAATTGCCACAGGTCCCTCATGAAAAAATGCAGTTCATTTTAAAAAATGTCAGGAAATTTCCAGTATTTTAGACTCTGCACAGATGAAATAAAATCCAAGACTAAGAATCTGTCTACTGAAAATCCTGAGTTTCTCATTTAACGAAAATACAGACAGCTCAGACCCCACTTCTGACCTCACTGATGATGACTAATTCACAAGAGTTCCCCAGCACCCAAACAAGGCAGGGTTTGTTATGAGTAGGCAAAAAGTTAGAGGGAGGTTTCTCTGGGATGTATGAAAAAAACATGGATGTTATGCATTCAACATGTTCCAAAAACAATCAAGATGAAAAATTGCATTTCAATATAGCCAAGAGTTCAAGCACTGTAAAAGCACGATTAAAATGTACATTTCTGTTGCCTCACTGAGGCAAAGCATCAAAGGATACACACTAGAGTTTTACTTCACTGACTTTAAAATAGGCATTGCTATTTCCTGGCTGTGTTAGGACTCTCTTTATGACTTCACCTTTACTATCTAAATACATACATAAAGTGCAAAAGGTTGTTTCAGCATACTGTGGCAAAYAGCATTCTTATAAAAAATAGTAGTGGACACTTTGCATTTGACTGGATAATCATCTACACAATTATGAATGAATGTGCAATTGTGAAAATCAAAAAATTGGGCTTAACATTTGCCAGTGTAGGCTTTTATAGTAGGTCTGAAATGGAAATCATCTGTTCCAAAGCGCAAACATGTGCTGCTTGGATTAAACAGTGTGGTTAACCAATAGCTGATGGCACTAGTGTTGTGGACACACCAAAAGAAGAGGATAAAAGCACCATTTTGCAAACATATTACCTATGTGCACATAACACTGAGAATCAGAAAATAAACCATCAAATCTGGCTTCTATTATGGAGAAAAGCTTGAACCAGGGTTTTCAAGCACGCAGAATATTCTTATCTTTGACAAACTGGAATATTCCTGATTCTTCACTGCAGGAACACACCCCCAAAATGCACAAGTGATATTTAGTCCAATTTCCTACAAAAATGCAGCCTATACGATCATTCTTTGTGTGCTCAGCTGTGCATTCATTCCAACAACTTCTTAACGATATTCCCAACCAGCTTTTCAGTGGTAGCACTGTCAAAGATGGCTGAATTCCTACCTGTTTCATGAAAGCAGACAGATGGGTAGCGATGCCATCAGAGTCCTGGCTCTGAGAAAACTTGCAGTTGTGAGTTCTTGATATGAGAGAAGCCTCATGGGAGCAAACGCTTATATAAACACCCCAGTGATGGGAAAAGCTTTGCCTGGGGCTCACATCCTCTTAGATGGTGAAAGTCAGTCACCCATGAGACAAAAATCCATAGGAAACCAGGCTTCATTAGTTCTGCTGCCACAAAATTACTTGCTTAACAAAATGGCTATTCCAGGCCTTTTTGCAGAAATGCGCTATACTGTTGGCATGTGCAAGTCTGGATTTTTTTTCCCTTTTTTCACTAAGTGCTTTTCTTTATTAAACTATAAATTGTGTACCTCACTCACCAAGAAACACAGTCTCACTGGCATAAATACAGAGACAAATAAAATAGTGACTCTATGCCCAAACGAGAGTTAAACGCATGCTTGCGCAACCAAACTGTGACAGGAGTCAACTGAGAGCAACAAAGAATGAATTTAAATTACGTGCCTACTTAACCAACAACTGAAGCCTGGTTGTTAACAAGTAGGTTTCTAGTAGAACGCAGGGAAAAAAATATCAGCCAAAAATCAAGCTGCTCAGAGTTTTCTTTTGAGCAGTATATTACTGTGCCCTAAATTTTCAGCAGTGGTTTTGCATGCCAAAACCCTGAAGCCGGATTTATTATCAGAGCGACAATTTTGAAAATACAGCTGAAAAAAACAAGTCCATTTTGATGTCTCAAAGCTAGACTCTTCAGAGTTGAGGCATCAAAAGTCATTAGAGATTTTATTTCTAAACATGGATTGTGTGTATACTCTTTTGCTTATTTAGATTTCTTATTCCATTTGGGAGAGAAGGAAACGTAGTCACACTAGTCCCTCTGTGTTCTTGACAGTGGTCATTCTCCAAACACTAAAGCAAATCACAGAACAGTAATAGGCTACCTATCAAGTTCTGGACTTCACACAAACACGCACAAAAAAAGGTTTAATGCCTCAGAAATCTTTTGATGTTGTGATTGTACCAGCATTCACAAAAACAACCCCTAGACACTCTGGCCAGGCTCAAGGAATTGACTCTTTTGGGATCCCCAGGACCATCAGGCTGAAAAAGTAAGGTCGAGCAGCTTTCTTCCCTGGTGGTCTGTTAGTGTGGATTTATACTGGCTTACATTTTTCAGGGTTGCTTCAGGATGCAGACTACAGACTTTAAAAAAACCACCCCAAATTCACCTCAAACCAAGTGGCCAACAACCGTAAGTCTCACAGGACTCTGGCTCAAAAGCCTCAGAAAACAGGGAGGGTGAAGGTGGTGGTGGTCCCACCTGTGAAATGCGAGCGTTGATGTGGACAGACATTCATCGGCTGCACAGGAGAGCAATTGCTTGAAGGATCCTTTCATTCTCCCATGCCTCTGACAGTGGCACTTACTCTTTCCTCACTTTTTCATCCCATTTTTGCAAATAAAGTATAGTGTAGAAAGTGCTGCAGTCACACAGATGTATATTAAACCAAGTTCTTTAGATTAGTCCTTTGTCAGTACTGTTGCTGGTTAGCAGGATAAGAAGAGACAGGAACACACTTCTTACATGGTGGCCAGATCAAAACTTATGTAGAATTATGTTTTCTTTATCCCTTTTAAGCCCCCCTTAAATCATCTTTTTCCTTTCTCTGTTTTGTCTACATCCTTCTCCTCTTTCTTCCTTTTGCTTTCTCCAGTGAACTTCCACAATCTCTATATTTGCACCTTAAAGTTTATTTAGCTTGCTACCCTCACTTCCTGTAACCTTGGAGCCATTTCCAGCATATTCCTCTACTATGGGACCTGCTTTCACTATTTTGCTACAACTTTTTAAAATCTAATATTAAATTCTGTCCACCTAGCTTTTATGTAACTGGTGCAACAACAGAAAGCAGAAAGGTACTGGGCATCAGATGGGAAATAGGAGAAACAGTGATGTTGGGAAGAGACAATGAACATACAGGCATCCTCTAAGGAAATACCTGTTTGTTTTTTCTAATTTTGTATGCCATAACTATTCTCTGCCTCACATCACGCTCTACCCCAGAGGCAGGTTTCTATGTCCTGGGCAGAGCTGACTGGTGTCATTCCAACTAAATGCAACTCTGCATTTCATGGGGCTGTTTAGAGTGGGGATTTTAACCTGGGTTTCTCCCATCCCAGATGGTTACTGATTCCTAGGTGATATACATATACCTCTCTTTGGTGTTTACAGATCATTCATCTAACCATTCTGCAGTTATTTGACATTCTTTCTTTTCTTTAATATCATTGATGAATTTCTCTGATACCTTCCCTACTCAGACCTCTTTGGCTGCCAATGTTTAATTACCACCAGAACCATCACCAGTTAATCTCCATGGAATCTATGCATCATTACTCTTTGGCTGTAAGTCCCTCAGCTATATTTCAAACCATGTGATATTGCAGACATTTAAGCTGATTTCAAAATTTGTATACTGCACATGCCACGTTCCTCCACTGATTTGGTCATTATGCAAAAATAAAACAGTCGAATGTAACAAGGTCTGTTAGTGACATAAGCAAGGGCTGCGACCGGAATGGAAGTAGCTATACATAGGCACAAGTTCATTGAGAAGAGAAACGATCTGTAAGAGTCAGGCATCCTGGGAAACACGGATTAGGGGTAAGTGCTCCAAGGCAGCTTTCTGATCCTGGACATGCCGGGATATCTGGGATCTTGAGCCTCTGATCTTTTCCCCCCTTGTATGTCTGTAAATAACATTTCTGACTATGAACCACCCTGCACCTGGCATCCGACTGCTTATGCCAAGATGACTACACCCTTCCCCTGGGGTGTAGGGTCATGAATCATGATAAACACAGCAGTATAGGAATTTCGCACATTATAAAATGATTGTTTACAAGTAATAGCGGTGATTACTCCAAAAACATTTCAGAAAAAAGGAAAAAAAAGTCAATTAGATACACAGACATGATAATTAGGCTGTAGCCACTACCAGTTATTGCCTTACCCAGCATGCTAAGGTTTCCTTTATTCTTTTACTGCTTTTGTCTCTCCAGGGAAGCTTTAATCCTCTGCAATCCTACCTGGAGGAGAAACATCACTTAAATATCCTGCCCCTGCAACACAAAACTCTAATTCAGTTCCTTTCCTTGCTCCCCAGGAAGAAACAAGCCAAGAGGGCATCTTGTGGTCTATATTCAGCTACTGCTTAGTAGCTTGAGACGAGTCAGACCTGGAGACTATCCAAACTATTCAGTCTTGTCGTCCTCCCTTATGCAATTGCTCCCAGCATAATCCCACCGGGGGCAGCCTGCAGAAGAGATGCGGCACTTGTGGGCCCATGTGGCCTCCTTTCTGCACATGGCTGGACAAAAAAACAGAAACACCATCTGTGAGGAGGTGAGGAGCAGCTTCCTAAGCTTTCCTGTTATAAACGTCCCGCATGTGGGGGAGCGCACACCCTGCCATGGCAGAGAGGCAGTGGTTTCTTCGCATTTCTCAGCCAGGAGTTGCTACCTACCAGCTGAGGGGCCCAGGTCTGACCATAAATCTGCTGTAGCGTCCCCAGGGCAGGCTCAGCTTGGGCTTCTTTCCACCCCAGCTCAGCTGCATGTACCACTATACGTAAAGCGGGAAGCCAAGCCTTTTCTGTCTCCCTGTTCTCCCTCATGTGCACTAACTGGAGGTTGCAAATAACACAAACAGGCAAACTGCTCGTAGCCCTGCAAGTGTGTGCATGGCACACGGAAATACCACACTTTTCACCACTGTCTCACCCACTCTGTGCAATGAGCCATGTGACGATGGGCAGGGTGGATTTCTACATGCCACAGGCAAATCTCTTTCCCTCATTCTCAGTCTGTTGGCAACAGAGATTACCTGCAGGCTCAGGCCTTCTACATTTAGAAACCTCTCTAAACTGGAAAGTCCATAGAGGGACTTCCCAGGACATTCAGCACTACTGGTAACCCCTCCACCCTCACCAGTGAAATATTTAGGAGTTCTTTTGGACTCATCTTAAGAATACCCAAAGCACCAAAATAAATTGTGCCTGAAGGTCAGTTAAAATGAATTTGTCCAAATGGTATCGGAAGTGCCCAGCTAGCTGCAGCTGAGAGGAGGAGCTGGTGTTTACTTCACGACAGCTTACATATAGCTCAGTCAGTGTTTCTACTGGCATCAAAGGGACGCCAGGTAAAGATTTCAGAAGGTCCAACATTACAGACCCTCTCCTTGCCATGTAGGGACCAACCACAATGGTGGCAGCGTGCCTAGCACAACGAGGCCCTGCACACCGAGGTCCTGCTCCATGACCAGGAGTCCATAAAGCAGAACTAGAGAAAACTGGAGCAGCAACTTTTGCCATTCAGTCGTAAGAAGGATCCAAGTGCCGTTGTATTTGCAGGTTCCCTGCAGAGAAGGCTGTTGCAGCCTGGCTGCTCCACCAGTGCTGGGATCTGTGAGTGTAATATAGTACATGTGGGACTGCAGGCATGCATGAATTTCAGATTTCTATTTCTTCCTACAAATTAAACCCTGTTACAGTTATATTTCTCTAAAGATATTCTGGGTAATAGTAGTTCTGTGCAGCTGTGAGTGGCTTCTTTGACTTCATATAGAAGTTCCATCTGCTATAGTCACCATCTGCTATATTCACAAAAAAATACAGTATATATAAATAACATTAAAGTGGAGATAGAAGCTGACTAGAAGGAAGCAGAAGATTAAAAACCTTTTTCTGGGGGAGAAAAGTAATTAATTTTAGTGATTGCTGCTTATTAGCAAGTGCAAGTATTTTATGGTTCCCGTCTTTTTACTCTTTTTTGTCTAATTTCCTCCCTTATCAGCCATTTAGAGACTAAGGACCTTCAAGAATGGCTTAATCCTGCCTTGTCCTCTTTTATGTTTTCTTGTCAAGATTCCCAATATCTACTTGTTCCTCCATCTGTGGCTTATTTGTGCTGCCAAGGCATCAAGCTTCTTGCTGTCAGCTCTCCACAGTCACCTCTGGAACATCTTCCATATGTGCAACTATGCACAAAGCCAGTGCCTCTTAGGTCACCTGTAAAGCCCTTTTCCTTTTACAAGGACTTACCTCACTTCTCCTGTACCTGCTCACAGAAAAATCACAGAAGCCTGTATATAAGCTGTCTGTGCTAAAACGTTCTTGTTCCTCTGCCTATTTGGCAGTCCTTGGATTGTGGTTTTCTTGGAGGAGGAACTGTATTCTTCAGCAATGTCTGCATCAGTCAGACTAACCGGGCCTGGGCACAGGCCCACAATCATCCCTCTTGTTGAATCGGTAGCACAGCCTCTGACACGGTTTTGGTCTGGGCCAGTTAACTCTTTCCCAGGCACAGCTGGGGCATTAGTGTGGGCCAGGGATCGTTCCCAGTTAGACAGTGAATGAGGCCAGTCTTGTCTGAGGGAGAAGAGCATTTAGCTTTATGGACACAAGCTGTGTCATGTCAGCTGGCCTCGTGGCCACAGCAACAGTCCTGGGCCCATTTTATGGAGTAGGAAAGTTCACGTTGCTTGAGTATTCCTCCCTGAAGGCACAGAAAAGTTTCATCCAGTTGTGCAAGGAGAACAGACAATCCCAACCTCCCCTCCATATGAGGAAAGCCGAGAGGAAGCCTCCACAGATCCGAAGTCTCTATGCTCCCATTTCTCTCCTTGAGCCATCTGAATTACCTGTGCTGAGTCCAGGGTCAACCAGGAGAAGCCAAGTCCTCTGCAGGCCTCCCCTCCAACCCCTCTGTGGGCATGTAAGGGGCCGTGCTGGAGTGGTGGGAGCTTGAGAGAGCCTGACTCCGGTAGCGCTACGCTGCAAGAGAAATGGGGTCCTGGGGAGGTAGAGCTCCTCCACAGAGGGGGGATGAGGAAGCCTCCTGAAGACAAGGTGGCTGGAAATGAGTTATAATAAGGAAGGTTAATGGTGATTTAAGACAATGCAGGGGCAATGGAGGCTGCAGAAGCTGCCCTGCTCGCAGGGGCCAAGGCCTCCTCCTGCTCCCTTTTCATGGCTCAGGAGGAGGCAGGGTGGCAAAGACCCTCACAGTGCGGTGGCTGGTAAAACTGTTATTCCCTCCTATAAGGCCCCTCTGAGTCCAGGGAGGAGGAAGAGAGCAATAGGAGCCTGGAGGTGAGCTGCTGGCTGTTCCAGGGCCTTGGAAAGAAGAATTGGTGGCAAAAGCCACAAGCGAGAAAGGAGCAAGCAAAAGCAAGAGCACTTGTGCCTGTTCTCTGTTGTCAACAAAACTTACAGCTGACACAGCTCTCAGGCCAAGCATCAAGTGCTGGAAGGCAAAGGAAAAGACTGATGCCTGGTACAGTGCTCATCATGTTCCCTGAATGCCTCTGACACTAGCACATGGAGGTTTTGCTGCTACTTTGTTTTAGGGGCAACAGAAGAAAAGCAGGGACGAGGAGAGCGTGTACATGTTCTTACCTAGATTTTGCTTTTAAATGAGGAAAAATCAGAAGAACAATGCAAATCTTTCTTAACTGAGATTCCTAGTCAAAGCATTCCTACAGCATCCTTTCCAACCCCTGGCAGAAAGCTGAGCTTGGAGATCTTCCAAACAGCATTTCTCAAACCCTTCCATCCCTTGACTAAAATACAGTCAATATTTAGGAGATAGGTTCACAAAACAATATTTATACCCTTGCCCTCATTCTGCCACTGTTCAACACCATTTCCAGAGTTGTGCTGAGATCATCGATGGTATCAAGTGCAAACAGGACAGTAAATTATAAAGCCACATTAGCATTATTTGCCTTTAAAAGGCACAAAACCACACACATGCACTCACGCATACACAATTTTGCCAAGCAGCAAAGGGCAAAGTTGTTTTTAGACTTCTGTCGAGTAGATGTATGAATGCTTGAGGATGTTTATATATTTAAACTGTCTAATATTATTTGAAAGTTATCTTCTTAAATCTCTACTTCTTATTTTTAATTATTATTCTAAATAAGGTCTGAAATAGTCACAAAGGCTAAATGTATTCGAGCCTGCAGAAAGGCACATTTAAGGTCTGATAATATTACACTCAAATCTAAGTTGGAAGAGCCACTACTTTCTTGGCTCAATGTTGCTTAAAATGCTGCTTGTTACTATGCTGGGTCCCACTCCAATGAATCTAAATGCACATGAGTAACTTTCCTCCACTGCATCCAACAAAAGTGTGTAAAGAAGTCAGGCTCACACGCAGAACAAGTGTGAGAGTTGGGGCTACTGCAGAAGCCCCTGTTTAGGAAGTATTCTTTATGCTACCAGTGCTGAAGTGGATAGAAAGACTGTTTCACTGGGTTTCTCAGGGGAAGTTCGTGGCCTCTGCATTTGACAGATCAGAATAACACTGCTGCTCCATTCCTGAGGTGCTGATGCAATATTTTCACTTGAGCTCTGGCAGAGAAAGTCCAAAGGAAAAAACCTAGATTAAATTTCATTGACAATAAATCAAATTCTGAATGCTTAAAACAAAGAACTCAAACGTAATTGCTTTTCTGCATAGCCATAACCTAGCCATCCCATAATATAAAACCCATTTGTTTTCACTGATGCAGAGCCTTGTTGTAGAAATGTCATTACAGCAAGAAGCACTGCCAGGGAGGATGTCAAGTTTTCCTTTGGATTTATGTCTTGGAAGGTGAACATATCTGCAGTGATCCAGAACATGCACAAGTAGGGTGAAACAACATATCCTAGCTGCATTCATTGCTATCACAGCAAGCTACCTTCACTGCCTGTCTGATCCTATAACAAGGAAGTAGACCCTGATGAAAAACCATTTGCAATGTGCAAAATAGTTTATAGTACAAATGTATGAAAAAATATCAGAAAAAAAGTCTAAACACCCACAGGAATTACATTATATGTATTTATGGGATTAATAAACTAATTTGTCAGCTCCTTCCAAGGTTCCCTGGCCCAGCTCACCGAGCCTCCATGCACAGCATCAAAACGACCACTCAGCTGAAGGGACTGGCAGCAAAACAACCTAGGGTCCAACTGCTTTTCAAATAAATTGCAAATCCTTTCTCTTAAAAAAAAAAAATCCATGGTAAAAGTGGCATTTGCAAAACTGGCATCTATTTCACCCAGTTAAACCTTTTGGAAATAGTAATATCTGAAGAAAAATTCTGTAATTCTGCCTCAAGCAGCACTTTGCTATGAAAGAGAAGAAATCTGAAGATCCCATGATATCCACATGAGGCTTGATTATAGCCGGTGATGTTATGCTGAAGGCGCTTAAACACTGCCATAATGGGTGGGACCATTAATGGGCAAGATGGATAAAATACTATGAGAAATGGTGTCCTGGCTGGATGTCACCTTGTGCAGCAGAACATCCCAAACTGCTTTGCTTTGTCTGGAAGTGGAAAGAGAGCAGCTACATAAGTCTGATAAGCAAAAGAAGCGTATGAGTGTTTGTGTAGGTTTGAATGTAGCAGTGGTCCGTTACATCCATGGCAATTGGTATCACCTCATTAAAGCACAAAACTCTTGGTACTATCTGAAAGAATGAGGTAGTCATAAGAGTATAATAGATATAGGATGGCAAGGGATGAGGATAAACAAAGGATTAGCCTCGTGAGACTGAATCTTTCTCCGAGCTGCTCCGAAAACTTGGAAGAATCCTACTGACATTAGTGACGATGCTCACGATTAATAGTCTGCTAAAAGTTTGCTGTAGTTCTGCTGTAGGAGTTACTCAGAGGCTGAGCTATATCCCACAAGCAAAGCAACACGTGCAGACAGCAGTTCAGTTCTTTCTATTTTGGGCTGTTGGCAAGCTGTGACTTACCTTTGCTCTCCAGCTGTGCCTGTTACTTCGGGTTGGTCTGCCGTTGCTCTCTGGCAATGTGGTAGTTTAGTCTGGTTATCTACTGCTCAATCCTCTGCTCAAGGAGAAACGTGTGGCCTCCTACGTAATCAATAGCACTAACCTTTTTTTTCCTGGTTTCAGGAGTTACGGAGGGACCGTCCCACCTCTGGCCTGCTGCTCTCCCTGCGCAGTCTGGGCTGTCAGGCAGGGGCTCCCAGAGCTCCTCATTCTCACGAACCCAGAGGTACCTGCCCTCTGCTTCATCCTCAGCAGGGCTCAGCCAAGATGCAGGGACTGAACGTCCCTTTTCCACTCCACTGAGGAGCTCCCATATTGCTACAAATTCCAACCTTTTCCATGTTTCTGTGGGCCACTTTCCACACTAATTGCTACCTTAAGGGCCTTTCTACTTCTTTTCCTACCAAGAAGTCTTAAAGAAGCCTTAAAGAAGGGAGGAAGAGGCCTAACTACTAGAAATGGACAAAATGAAATCGCCATGGGGCAGAAACACATCAAGAACTATAAAAACCGGGGTTGCTTTTCTGTGGGCCAAGGTCCCAAAATTGGCAGACGGCCCTCTGGAATTGAGAGAAGATCCATGTAAAGACGGAAAAGCAAACCCAGTGTCAGAGAAGCTGGAGAGGGGAACACGACCGTGGTTCACACAATTGCAAAATAACCATTCTGCAAGGAGCAGAAGTCCCTGTAGGTCTGCACAACCCCAGAAGTTAAGCAGGATGAGAGGCTCCAAGGTGGATGGAACGACTACACTTAAGATGGAAAGAATACAATGTTCATTTAGGGATAACACAGTGGAAAACTGCTGAATTGTAGGAGTTAACTTCTAAATGAGACTCTCAAAAATTAGCTGCTTCACTTCGGCAGTGAAGTCATTAATGGGCTAACTTGCAGTTTTGAAGATTTTCATGCTGCTAATCCTGGTTTTCCGTTGCATGACTCTTGGCTGGTATTTGTTTGCCTAGATTGTTAAATTGATTTTTGGCCAAGAGCTATTGTAGTTGACTCACAGGTCACAAGGGTTTAAAATAAAAAGAAAAAAAAATGGAGAAGAAGGGATATGTGACATCACTGGTGATTAAAAGGTTCTTGGTGTGTTCAGAGAAAACATTCAGGTCAGACTAAACTGGAAAGAGAAAAAAGGACTTTCATACTTAGGTCAACTTGGAAAACAGTTCTAGACAGAAAGCAGAGTTAATTATCACAGATTTTTCATCCCAAACCACCCTGTTCTTGCAGGGAGCCAAGTTAGGTTAAGATCAATATTAGTCAGCGGTTTAAATTTGTAATAGGTCTTTTATTTACCCCAGTATGGTAAAGCAGTGACTCATATACTTGTCTTGCCAGTACCCAGCATCCTTGTCTTGCTCAGTGAAGCCAGTCTGAATCCACAAATTTAGTTTTCTAGCCTTAACAACAAAATCAAAGGTTTGAAAGAAGTGAATGAAAGGAAGAATGCTATAAAGATAGCAAAACCAAAAAGCAAGACTGCTATTGCTCTGTGGGATTTGTGTTTGTTTAAATAGCATAAACAAATCTTCTTAAGATATAGCATGTATTAGAAGCTGCTCCTAAGAGTAAGGGTGTCTCCATGTTCAGTAAGGAATTCTAACTTTACACAGTGCCAGGGTTATCAATTTTCTGCTCTCACGCTGACAGTCAAATGCAGCTACTAATAATGATGGGATGGGATGGGATGGGAGAGGGAGGGGAAGGGGAAGGCATGGGAGAGGGACCTTTGCTACCACATTCAGCCTATAAAGGATTACTCTTCTATTAGTGTAGCTCAGGGATTAGTAGAAATGTTTGTCTAATGAATGCAGCTACTACATTTGAGCACATGCCTGAATAAGCTACTTGTCGATTGAAACCTGTCCATTTATAAGTACTTCTGAATGGTGCAAAAGCTATCTCTATTGCAGTATGGCAGTGGCTTTTGCATAATAGCAAATATTTTATTGCCACTTACATTGTGAAGTTTGCCAGCTTTATTTCTGAATCCTATCATATCAAATGTACAGAATGGACTTTCCTACATCTGGCCTAATTTGCTTACATCTTTTTCAGCTTCCCCCTCCCCTCCCAAAAAGTGTTAATGGTTTGGAAGTTCTCAATAGGGGATAGGCATACTTTTATATGCACTTCTGTGCATAAAACATCTTAAGAAAAACAAATTAAAGCACTTCTTAAGTAACTGCTATACATGTGTGTATTAATTCAAGGTAACCATCAAAATTTGACGATAAAACACAATCATTTCAATATCCTGCTCTATTATTCAGCCCTAATATAAAATCAGTTCCATTAGTATTTGAATTAAAAAATGCTTCCTAAATGGATGAAATGACAGCTTTGTAATTGCAGACATCAATGGAAATCTGTCTTACGTGAATAAAAAAATGAAAACAACATACGTTAAGATATATCTGTTTACATATTTTAAGCCCAAGCAGTAGACCAGCAATAAAAAGCTCTATGGAAAACAGAGTTGAAACAAAGAAAGCAGAAAATTAAAAGTTAAGGCAGTCAGCTCCATGTTTTAAGATTTTTAATTTATGAAAGTAAAGTTTTTTTCTCCATGAATTTCAATGAACATTTACAAATTCTCTAATTATTGCCTGTTAATAACAAATTTAGATGACCCATGTTCTGACTGATATTAAGACCTTCTAATAGACTGTCAAATTTGAATAGGGATTTTGAATGTCTAACATAGGACAGATGAAAAGGCTCTAGTTTTCTGAGTTTGCTTAGCATTCTTACTTTAAAGGTCAAACTCCTTTAAAGGTTTTTTCAACTGTAGCCCTAAAATAACTAGCCACCTTTGAAATCACAGACTATCAATCCTGTAGTCCACACTTAGATTCTTTAGTGGCAAGCATGCTAGAAATGCACAGAGAGAAAGCTGACATATGTTCCAGGCTCTGTATTGCATGCTACTTTCGTGAGCTTTACCTTCCTGTAAAGATCTCTTATAACTTCAGTATTAAGAACTCAGTCCCATGACACACTCATTCTATACATATTTAGGTATATATATGTGTCTACATATTTATACATATATATTGACAAATTTCTCCTGTTTAGAATAAGATTTTCCTACCATGTTTCAGTTTATTTTTAAGGTTCAGAGAACCCAAGTTGTAACAATCAGCTGTTGTCTTTTCTCTATTTCATATGCACTTTTGATACAGAGTTCTGCATGAACACAGATGAAGAAAAGTAAAGCGCTTGCATATAATTTTAATTTGTATTAGCCTGAAAATAGCAAGTCTTTTTTTTTGGCTTCCCCTTATCCCCTGAAATACATTATGTCCATCTGTACTGTCATTCATACATCCACTGATGTTGAGACAGAAATATTGAGCAGAAGAGCTAAGCCAAAATAATTTCAGAGTGACTTTATACCTTCTTGGGCAGAAATACTCCAAAGCAGGATAAAATTAATCCCTTTCTTTCTGCCTTATTTATTTTGAAAATAATTAGAGGTGTAGTTTTAACCAATGAACAAACGCATCCTTAATCTAAACTTGTAAATGTATCCTTTGTATTTGTATATAAGCCATATACCATTTTTAGTTCTGAGAAATTATTCCAAGTTTTATTTTATTCCAAGGCTTATACATGGGATGAAAGCTGCTTGTTTTTCTGGGTGAACCAGTCAATGCAGCAGAAAGAACATTGAGGATGACGTGACATGGAACAGAACATTTACTGGCATTTATTTGGGATGACCTGCCTGACTCGGCATGGCCTCACCAGCCCTTACTCATGAGTAGCAGAAAGAAAACCCTGCGGCACCACACCCAGCTGCGTGCGCTCCCTCTGTGCAGACACAGCTCTCCAAATGAATCAGGAGATCCTTCCTGGGCTCTACCCACCCCTGGCTGAAAATATATTGTACTTTGAATCATATCAGGTCAAAGACATACACCGAACCCTCTTAGGCCATGAAAATAAATTCTCCTTCATACATCATTTTTCCTTCAAACTTTACTGGTTCGATGCCCTTTGCCTAAAACCCTGAGAGAATTGCTTAGCCAGTCTGGGTAGACAAAAGTTACAAAATCCTGGACTCATCTGTTTTACCTCTACTTCCCACCAAAATATTCTTCTAACAGCAGATAGATGATGAAACAGGTAATCTCTAATGCAACTAAAGCCAAAAAGACGACTGGAAGTTCCTGACGTTTTCTTATGAACTGTAACCCATTTCAGTGAAATATTAATCAGGTAAATGCCACACTAAATGCATTTTTCAAATAGTTTTAACATATAGATGTACATGTTGCACTTGAAAATATCACAGACGTTTGTGGATGTGACCATCTACATTGGGAAAGGACCACACGGTTTTGCTAAGCCCACAAGGATACCCGAGTTGTCAGGGGAGTTGGCTGTGTGAAAAGCATCCCCGCATTAGAAGACAGATGCTCCCTCTGCAATGCAAATCTGGAAGTTTTCAGTCTGGGAAATATTCCTTCCTCTTCCCATACTGGCAAGCTTTTTTGCACATGAAAGACGGCCAAGGCTTTTTTAGTAATATTGTCTTCATGACATTGCTCTCCTGGAGCTACTCTGAACCAAGCGCTGTTGGCATGTGCACAGAAAATGAACATCATTCAAAACTGAGGTTGCTTTGTTTCTGTAACAAATTGAAAGGCCTCTGGGATGAGCTCATCAAAGATGCAAGACAGGCTAACCCCGTATCTGAGCAAAATGAAAACATCACTAAAAGGAAGAGATAACATCAGGTGGTCATGGATGTAGTGGTTGAAATCTTCAGGGATGGTGAAAAAACAGTCTGAAAAGCCAGTCTCTCCTGAGTGGCAGTCCAGCTCCTGCCTCTCCATCCTCCACACCATATTTACTGTCTCTACATACTTAAATAGTGTATATTTATATATATTTTTTAAAGTCCCTGCAGACATCTCACCTCTATTACATTAATTATTACAGGAAAATTGGTGTGCTGCCCTAGCACTAACCATTTTGCTTCTCAGGAACACACTGCCTATGGATAGCAGGGTTTTGCTGTACCATGCGAAAGAAAGTTGTTTATATTCCACACATCGCTGAGAAAACATGTGAAGGACTGCAGGGGAGTTATTAGAAGAGAGGAATGACTTTTTCATATGACCACTTTAGAAACAAAAGATGATTTTCCAAAAAAATTGAAAGCAGAAGGAAATTAAGGTCTTCTCACAGGCTTCTCTAATATTCTTTGAAATGTTAACTTCCCATCTATCATTACTTCACTTTTTTTTTCAGTTATGTATGCTTCTCACTAAATATATATGAGCAAAGTGGAAACATTTCCAGCAAATTCACTCTGCATAAACTTTAATGCCTCCTCCCTTTCTGGACCATTTCAATGAAGAAGTGTTTTGGAGCCAGCTCTCCTTCACTAACAGGTTTATCCCTTGTTAAGATAATAATTTTTGTGGGAATTTCTTGTTAAAATACTGCCAGGAAATAATTTATTTTCCATTCTAAAAAGCTTTAGAAGGATAGCTAAAGATGCCAAGATGGTCTCCCCTCCTCAGACTAAAATACACACTGTTACCTTTGCTTCAAACCCAATTAACTAATGCTTTTTGGTTTCCTTTTGCTTTCTGATTCTCTCTTCAGGGACAAGACTCTTGCCATATAGTAACTATATAGTTTTAATGACCATACTACATACAGTGTGTGTATATGCAGAATAGATATAACTACATTTTTGGAGACTGCATCATTTTTATATGGGAGAAAGAGCCAAAATCATGATGTGTGAGGAAACTAGTTTGCATAGGTTTCTGAAAAACAAAAAAAAAACGGGGGGGGGGGGAGGAAATCAATTTAAGAAAAAAATGTAAGGAAGATGCTTAAAAATTAAACAATGCAATGTAATCTAGATGAAAAAAAGCTATTCAAGTCTAGTCAAATATAAGTATTTTAGACTAGACTTCAGTTTTACTGCTGCCTCAGCGGAAGTGAATCCCCATGCCTGTAAAAGCCCCAAATGAAGTCCTGCTCTACTGTGCATGGGACCCAAGTTATATATTTTTGAGTAAAATAATATTGTTGTAAGCAGTAAGTCCTAGTAAGCCCTAACGCTGCAAACACCCTGCCACTTTGACTGTACTTCAAGACCTCAGGCGAGYGCTGCCAGGGCCTCACCACAGCCTCCTGCCACTCACCCGCCAGCCTCACAGCTCCTCTCATTGGCCAGCAGCAGAGAGACACGCCCTCTGATTGGCCACGCAGCTCACTGGTAAGGGTGTGACTGGTCAGCCGGGGAGGGCATGCGCTGTGATTGGCCGGGGCCCCAGGCAGGGTGCAGCTCTGACCTCCCACCGCGCCTCCTGCCCTCCTCCAGCCCTGAGGCTCCTCCTGCTCCCCGTGTGCAACGCCTGGCACCGCCTGCGTAATGCACTCAGGCAGAACTAATCCTCAGTGACTGCTTTATAAACGCAGCTAGCTTTATTCCAGAAAATCTGGGCCCGAGGAAGCAGACACACAATTTTAAGACGGCAAGAGCAGATAAGAATCTGAAAAAGCAGACTAAAACCTGAAGAAAGCTGACCACGAGAACAGCATTGTACAGAAAAAAGTTTATTGAGAGTGTTGCTGCGGTGGAACTGTTACCATTTCATCAGCAAACCTGCAGCAAATGAAACACGTCATTATGGTCTTCCTCCCATGAAATCTGGTCTGTATTTCAGCACTGATTTCTCAGTTGGTTGCTCAGTTCCTGAAGTTCAGCAATCAAGTTGTCCATAGTTGTCACTTCATCAGCTATCTCACTGGAAACCTCACTACTTGTTACATCTACAAAAAGTTGCTGCATAACAAAAACAAATACATTATTTTAAACCATACTTACAGTTCCTGTGTTTCAATGTAGAGAAATTCAAGAAACTCATCACCACTACCATAGCTTTCGTATCAGCATCTTTCATGCTATTTCTGGCATCCATGATCTCCTTAAAAAGACCATTTTGTGGTTAGTAAACAGATGCACTTACGAATGGCCATCAGCCCGTGCCACGTACCTCATGTTCTTCTGTCAGAAAGGGCTGAACAATCCCATGGAAGTTGGGTTTCTACTCTGACCTGACTACCTAACTCCCACTTCTGCTCCCATCAAAAGCTAAGGACTTTACCATGAAACTCAAACTAGAACAGCATCTCACTGACTGTCACTGCAGTTTGCAAACCCACCTGCTAATTAAGTACTAGTTCTGAGTTTTGATGGTTATGGATTCCCAGTGTCATATTATATTGTGTCATTTTCTCCAAAACCTCAAATAAACATGTTTTAATTTTTGATGTCAAGACGTGGGTGGGTGGAGAAATGCATCTGCGTGTAATTAACTCATGTACAAGAAAACTAAACGCTACAGAGAGATAAAAATAGTTTGTAAAGACATTAACAAAACCACAAAAGAGCTAACTCATGAGCAATCGTAATCTTAACATATTAACAGGGAAACCAAGGAAGAGGAAGCGTAAATAACTTGTCTAAAGTCTTGAGATACACAAGGTCTGACCGGAGCTTCGCTACCAAATTGTTACTTTGGGCATGCTGCACAGAACATGTTGCTTTTGGAAGGCCAGATTCTGTCTTTTGACTCACGTAATAGCAAGGCTGTGCGAGGTGCCACTCCACATAAATAGGGGAGGGGGGATCCAGACATATGTTTCCCCTTTATTATCTAAACAGAGAGCGATTCATACTTCATCTGACACAAACAAAAAGCCTACGTTTAGAGATGAAAACTTACCCAGAAGAAAAAAGTTGCTCTGGAGTACATCTGTCTTCATTATATCATCAAAACATAATGGCACAATACAGATACGTATATAAACAAAAACGTACTTAAAAGGCCTTAAAAAAGGTCTTCTGTGTGTTTCATAACAGGGTTGTCACTGAACAAAGGAACATCTTTCACAAAAATAGGAACATGTTCCTTCAACCAGTACAAAGTCTCTTCTGACTCTCAGCCCAACAAACTCACACTGGGAATGTGACAGAAAAGTTTGGTTCTTTCTGGCTAAGACAGCTAAATAAATCAAGATGATATAATTATTTGCTCATTACTATTTTTTTTTCCCACACAGTTAAAGAGTTCTTTTCAACTAGATGCAGACTGGGCAAGTTTCATGCACCATCATTCTTTGGGCTTGTGCCTTATGTTTCCCCACCACAGTACCCACATTTTGGGCATTTATGACCCAGCTTCAGGACCCTTCTCCTGTTCAGAGCCCACCCGTCAGATCTGAATGGGGTTAAGGAGCAGAAGAGAGTTCACTATGCTACTTGCCAGAGCATACGACTGCCCAGAAAGCTCTATGCATAACGTAATGCCCATTAACAATACATTTTCTACATTTCTGCAGTCCTAGGCAGGGTCTGGCCGCATCACGAGTCTGGCATGACCCAAGAACTGGGAGCCACAGACAGAGATCCCAGTAAAGCCTGAGGAGTAACGTTGCTTCACTTGTCCAAAAACTACTGATTTATTCCTATTGAATGTCCTGACTAGGAAGCTTTGGAATTTTATCTTTTGAAAGTTACTTTCACTGTTCCTTTATTCCTTCTGAAATCTTAACTACTGAGTCTGCTCTTAACACTTTTTTTTTTTTTAAGTGCTCTTCCTTTTGTTAAAAGAAAAAAGAAAAAAACACCCACTAATATTGACTSAGGCAGCAAAAGGAGTCAAGTTTGAACAGACATAAATAGTGCTAAACTATTTGTGCATAGTATCTTACAGACGACAATTGAGGTTTTTAAACCAAAAGGCACACACTCTGGAAATACAATATGATTTCAAATTAAAAATAAGATAGCATATTGGAATGTATGAAAAAAATAATTAGGTCACTCCAATAGCTTTATCTCTAACATGTCACTTTTCTCAGAAATGCCATAAAACTTAGAGACACCATTATCTGCCAAAAATAAGTTCATTTAATTACTGCCTTCAGGAGTTAAGAATACATTTTGCTAGACTCGCTTATTCTTAGTATTTCAGCGACTGCACTATCTAGCATAATTTAAACCACCTGTATTTGTGTTTATAACATTTATGCCAAGTAGTCTTACCTCCTCTACTGTCATACTCAGTCTACAGACATTTTTTTTAAATTCACATTTTGTGAATCACAACAGAACACACAAGTTGTGATTTTTTCCCCAGCATTCCTAAGAGTTATGTATGTCAGTATCTAACAAGCACAGTTAGCTATAGAGCCAGCTTGTGTCTGCTTAAACAACTTTCCTAGGCCCTTATCCTAAAAATTATAGGACTTAAAGAGCTGAGCCAAGTTTAGCACACTGATGATAGATCAACACTGTAACACAAGCACACATGTTATAAAACTTATGCTCTGTAATTCACATTTACTAACCCACCCCCCACCCCCCCACCCCCCCAGCACAGGAAGAATACTTCTTAAAGACATTAAGTGTATTTTGAACAAAAATGTATTCCAGATCAGTCCTCAGTTAAACAATGGCTGTGTCTCATGTTGTAAGGTGGAGGATAAAGTTAGGATAATAATGGTGCAGGAACAGCCTCGGGCTGTTTGGGTACCTTGCTTTACATGGATATGCAAACTAGAAATCTGAAAACCAAACATGTAATTCCATGAAAATTTCCAAAGAATTGATATCTGAATCGGTAGGCTATCCATGGAAACGTTACCAAAAAGGAGTTTGCTGTTTTAATAAATAACTCCATTTATAAAACAATTTAAAGTGATGCAAAGTAGTCCTAACAGACTTTATCCTTTCTGCAGGTTTACATCCATTCCTCTTCAGACTATCCCTGCTCCCCTCATGATTACTCACACAAGGAAAAGATCTTTGAAATGACTGATTTCTTCTAAACGTTTGAATCTGTTTGTCTTATGCTAAGTAAAATTCTCATTTAGACTAAGAGTTAGCATTGGAGTTACCCTAGGATAGGGTGGTAGTTTTAGTTCAGTCAAAGCCTTGGAGGAGGAAGGAAAATAAGTCTCCTTAAAACTGGAATCCTTAATAGTGCAGAGATGAACACCTCCCTGATGATGCAATGGGACAGGTTAATATTATTTTATCTATAAAAGACTTAAACCAAAGAAATGGGTTCTGGCAACAGAATAAAGATATTTCTCTCAAACATTCCTACCTTTGCTTTGGATGACAAACCRCGTAAGTTCAGCCGAGCTGAAGAAAGTATCTGCAAAGCTTCCTGATGATTAGACTTGTTTTTACTGCACTTTATAGACACTAGAATCCAAACACAGAAGGACACCAAAACAAAAAAGCATTACCTCTGTCACAATAATCTTTTAAACAACATTTAAATAGAACTCTGATACCTTCCCATACATAACTTTTGAATGCAATATTCCAAAAAGAAATTCATGAAAAGAATCCTAGGTAATATTGAGAAGACCACTCTAAAAACCAAGCTAAAAGTATCCTTCTTGCAGAGTCATTACTCATACTGAGTCTAAGTTCTGTCCACCTCCTACCCATAAAACATACACACCACTGTACTTGAGATGTTGGAATGGTATGGTCAAGCAAAATTGTTATGTGACTGTTTGAAGATTGAAATGAACCACTGGTACATTTTTATTTACACTAAAAGATTCCTGGACCATTAAATGCTTTGGTGGACATGGAATCAATCAGACGCTTACCATTCACAATGTTTGCTGACTCATAGAACACAAGTTCTGCCCCACTCCAAGTATATTCTCATATGCACTGTCAGGACTGTGCTTTATGTTAGAGGACTCCCAGTAGTAGGAATAAATATAATGGATAAGACATAAGATTATTTTGTTACTAAGCTCATTAAATATTTTCTACACTTTTCCTGAATAATATAAGTTATTTTTAGGCAGAACATACCATGCGCAATCTCTATGGCTCCTTTCACCACCTCCTTAAAAGACGAAACATCTTTCTCCCAATCGCTTGATTGAATTTCACATTTATGTGCCTTAGTGAGATACTGCAGTGACTGCAAGGAGGAAAATATAATCAGTATGTGTGTAAACAAACCAGAAGCCTGGTTTGGCTTTAAGTAGCTATGAAATTAATGCTCTATCAAAACAAATGAATGGATCTTTGCTATGCTAGCTTTTCTGGGAGTTGGAGCAGTTTCCTTCTCTGCAAGTGTAGGCACCAGCTGCAACACAGATGTTCTTCACCAATATTACAACTCAAGTATGACAGGCATATAAAGTAACATGTATCTAAAGGCAATCTTTATTTTTTAAAATTCTGTCTAGACTGATGGATGTGACCCATGTTTGCCAGGTCATCATAATTAAATGCACATGAAAAAGGAAAAATGCTTGTACTGACACTTTGAACAGTAATTTTGTACCTAACAAATGTATAACTGAATACATCAAAGCTGTCTCGCTATATATATATGTGTATTTTAGCCAATAATGCATTTCACAGACAGATCTATTAGTTGCCATACCGCACTACTACTCAGCATGGAACAGGAAAAATAGAGAAGATAAATGTAAACAATATGGAAGGAGGGTTCTGTTAAGAAAAAAAATCATAACAAGAAGCAGGAAGGAGCATGGAAGGTAAAGGAAAGCATTTGTTTTCTTCTGGTATAAGGACAGTAAGGAAAAAAAATCTGTTAACTCCCATCTTTTTACTGTAACTTCTTTTCTTAACAAAACAGATGAATGGAAAGAAAACAATGAAAAACATAGACTGAAAAAAAGAATTAAAAAAATATCTAGTGAGGCAGTACTAGAATTAGTACTCCATTAGCCAGAAGAGGAAATAAACAGTACATGAAAGAAATTAACTATTATATTAGATATTTAAGGAGGTTATAAATACAAGCTAGGACACCAAACTAATCCAAAAGGATAAATATACAGGATGTGCATATAAATCTAAAAAGTTATATCATAAAATCCATAAACTTATTCCATAAAAGTTCAGCTATCTAACTAAACCAAAGCACAAAACTCCATAGGAGAAAGAAATTTAAGATGCAGAAACTAACTATTCCTTCCTAGTTTTGTTTTCTTTCTACGGCACCAGAAATCCTAAACATAAATATATGTGAAAAGTTACACGACTTGGTTCAATGACAACTCTTCAATTATCTTTTCAAAGAGTGCAAGTATTACAGAACGGAAGAAAAAGCTTTCGGTGCAGTACATGTACATAAGCACAACAAAGACCTCTGATTCATGAAGAAAGATGGGTTAAATCTGGAGGTTATCCCCCAGAAGCATCTCCTCTCCCTTGCACTGGAGTGCCAATCACTATTGCATGGGTGATTGAACTGCTCATGCTGCTGAACCACTGTAAATCGCAGTGAGGTGTATTAAGTCCAACCAGACCAAATAATTTTTTTTCATAATAACTTAGGTTATAACTGGCAGTAGCTCTGGGCAGCCGGGGAAAGAGCTTCCAAGAGAAGGAATGACAGTTTTTACAGCAGTCTGATTTTAATCTGCACACGTCTGAGTCAGAGCAGCAAATTAGAGGGTTTTGCTGACAGATGTCAGGTGGGGGAGGAAAGATTTCAAAGCCTTGTGGGTTGTTTGTTTGCACTTCAGGAACCTGGATCTATCCTGGAAGGAAACAGTTATGAGGTGGGGAAAGTTTAAGGAACAGAAGGGTTTCACAGACTGCTGCCTGGGTATGGATCAGTAGGAAACTTGTAGGTTGGAAAGATTCCTAAGTGGGAGAGCAGTGGACTGGGTCCAACATAGGAAAGAATGAAGTACTCAGCAAGGTGGCGGGTTGGATACATAAGGCTGTAAGAGCTAGTATACGCCAGGCTAAAGGGCGGAAAGGGGGGAGGCAGCTATAGGTGCTTCTTTCTGCAGTGCTCCAACAGATTCACACTAACTGGTGTTTCCTTATTTGACTTTGACTCAATTTACGAGGGACTGTGGTGAACTGTAGCTATAGGCCCCAGCGATTCAGGGCATCAGATATGACTGAAGAGCAGGAAGGCGAAGAAAATCCCCTTTACAACTGCCAGGCATACAAGGTTGTTCTTTCAAATGAAGTGCTAGAAACAATATTGGCTAAATATAATTAAATCTGCACTAAATAAGGTATTACATTATATAACAGAAGTCAACCCCTGCATTGGTAAGGATGGACATATGGTAGATCTTTTCCCATCTTTTTGTTCTACCACGCCACAAAATAGTAAATATTACCCTTTCAGAATTCACCTTTTGCACAGTAAATGTGGGCTGAAAACTGCAATCATACAGCTCAGAATTTTCTACAGATAATTATATGTCTGACACAAGATAAAGCTTGTGGCAGTGAAGCCACTAAATATTCAGTTTTTAGAACTTTTTACTTTATAATACGATATCAGAAAAGCTACCAATGAGTATTCTGTGGGCTGAAAACTAATTTTGATACAGTAAATTCATTTATGCTGTGGCTGTAGACAATTTTGCTCTTTCATGATCTATCACTGTGGTAGCACCAAGATACAAAGATACATACACAAGCATCCCGTAAGTCATTTATAAACATCATTCCATTTTGCAGGGCAGGCTAGACCATAACAGTGTTCCATAACCCGTCTGATTAGGAAACGCAGTTGAAACCCTGTCTACTCTGTAAATTGAAACCATGTTTTTAACTGGGTTAGTGAAAAACACTGATGTAACCAGATTCTGAAATGATTACATTTATAGTATAGACAGGGCCTCTGCTGCTCTGCATGTCTGAGTAAGAATTTGAGGATATATTACAGGATATTGCAATATCTGTATTTCTGAATTCTAAATAGGTCAAATCCTTTTTATTGTTCAGCTGTAAAGAAAAATAGGGAAGAAAGGAAGGATGAACTGGAGGCATAATGGAGGCTGGCAAGGGCTAAATGAGGCATTTCATAGAGCAGGAAGAGGAGGACAATGAGGAAGGGCCAAATAACTATAAGTTTAACCCCACAGGCAGACAATTTGTAGGCCCAGCCATCTGCATAATATGCCTGATATCAAGTGACAAGCAATCCTCCCGAGTGACATTTCTGCCCCAACCAAAGGCATACCTCCCATTAGGAAACGCATACCAAATGCTGACCTTGTGTATTTTCAGCTTCAGAGAAGATCTGATAACTCATAAGTATTTTTGGAGTGTGCAAGGTTATTTGAATTTTGGAAATTTAACACCAAACGCAAAGCACACTCCAGCATACAACAAACTAAACTCTCTCAGCATAGAGTGTTTATTTTAGAAATGCAATCATCTCAATTACCAGGGAAGTGATAGGAACCAGAGAAGAAAGTTAATGTAGCTAAAACAGAGGTAGGTAAACAGGAACCAACACTTTAACAGATTAAGAATTAAATGACAATGGTAATTCCATTTTAACCTAAATAAGGACAAAGCACTCTTACTCTGGGAAGTCTAACTCAGATACTGACTATCATAACATGCATTTCCCCTTGGTGGTTCCAAAGAAGAATTCAGGTGGCTTATGATGCCACTGGATCATGCCATTATGATCCAGGAAGCCACTTTTTTTCCAAAAAGTACTATATGTTTTCACCAGGATCAAAAATTGCTATTAAATAAACAACCCCCCCATAGCCATTAGATCGTTGCCAAGAAAATTTTCTGAATAGGAATCAAAGGCAATAATCATGTGCTGTGATAGAATATTTTAAAATGAAATACTGATGAGATGTGTATTTAAAAAAACACACACACAAAAACTGATATGAAACATCTTGCTCCTGTTAGCTAATAAAAATATTTGTGTGCTGCGGAAACATGAACAGCAGAAGTTAAGCATATACAAACACTAAAGCAAAACATGTCTGGAAGAGAAGCRTGCCTGTCTTACTACAGTACTTAGTTCATTAGAAAACAGAAGGCTTCTACCATAAGCTTGTATCCACAAAAACTTAAACTTCACAACATATTTACCTTTTCAATATCTTCACCACTATCATTCTGCCCATTTCCATAGAGTCGGGCATAAAGTCTCCAGATCTCCCCATCGTTTGTCACTCGTGCAGTCACTCTGCCCAAGAGCTCTTGCAACTTCCCCTTCAATCTGCTCGCCACTTCTCCAGCCCGATCGGCCATTCCATCCACTACGGCCCTGACCAGAATAGCCAGCACCTTGCAAAAGCAGCAGCAAAGAGCTTTTATTTCAACTCAAATCAACATCAGTTAGTAAAATGAGCATCTTGATATCTGTAATATTTGCTATCAATGATTCAGTAAAATACAAATGTAATACCATATAACAAATATAGAATTTACAGAGAAATACATTATTAGGGAAATGATTCAACACATTTAAAACTCATCCAAAAGATTCTATGGTAGGTGAAGATAAGAGCTAAGAAGGAAATGATGAGTTAGCCTGGCAGGCGAGTGTGAAAGAGACTGCAGAAAGATAACAGGAAATTGTGGCAGTGTCATGATGGTATTTTCACTTTATAATCTGCTCATAAAAAAAAAAGTCAGTATACAGCTGGTACTTGATTACATTTAGGCAATGGAAGACACTGGTGTTTACAGGACCTCTATTTCATTAACTGCAGAAATTGAAAGATGTGTAGTGTGTGAGATGGGAAACTGGGAGGCAACTGAATACTGCTCTGGAAAATTCTGTATTTAATGCAGTCGTGATGAATGACTAGTCAAGTCACTTAAATCAAACTTTTTACAAGTACTCATTCAATAGCCTTATTTTCTGAGCCACTGACTTGAGAATGTGGGATCTGACCCGCAGAAATGCTGAGCACTTACAGTTGCTGGGGAACTCGATGGGAGTTATGCTGTGCATATATGAAATGCTACATAATGCCAAGTGCCCCAGGAAAAAACAAAACAAAACAAAAAAACCCCAAACCAGCACCACCACAAATCTTCATGTCTTCAAGACTTCAAACTGGACACTCAGAATTGGAAGACAGTTTCATTGTGCCTTAGTTCCTTATCAGTAAAATAAGAAATAGCAAATGTAGATGGATTAAGACATGGGAACATAGGGTGAATTAGAATAAAATCCATATTGGCTGTGGCTTATTAAGTGAGAACTACTTGTCCTGTGTAGTGCATGAGAAAGGGAGACTGATGATAAAACAAAATCATAGTCTCGTACAGCAAGCATTCAAGATAGGCAAATAAAAGTTGTATAAGCAGCCTTCATGCTGGTACTTTCTAACTTGTGAGACTGTGGTTTGGCAACCTTAATACTCAACTTCAACATTTTTGTCCATGTGATATTAATATTTTCAATGAAATTGCATTAATAGCAATATTAATACCAAGACAGTAATAAAAAAATGATTTCAAAGATGATTTGTGAATACCCCAAAACCACCACTATTCTAATAAAAGTAGGACACAGGTGCATTCTCACAAGCCAAGTTGCAGCTTGATGGCAGAAAATAATTCAAAAGTTATTACACTATCACAGCATATTACACTTAAAATAAAAATGTATAAAGTTTAGTATTTGTGATACATCATGATCCTAATATAACTTTTCTCCTACAGAATAACTCAATTACCATACATCCCAAGAATCGTTTACTGAGTTCTACCAAACATGGTAAACCCTTGGCTAATAACAATTAAATCAGAATGGCTGATGGTGTTGTGAAGTAAATCTATGTGACTAACAGAAGAATAAAAATGAAAAAATTACTTGCCCCCAGTTTCTCTTCAGAATTCATATGAAACCGTTGTAGCAGAAACATTTAAATACTAGCTAAACAAACAAACAACCCCCCCAAAACTTAGAGTACATCTTTTATAAAAGAATATGACAGAGCAGGCTGTTTTTTCCTTTCCTTTCTATTAAAAGGCTCAGCTTTTCACTCAGCATGATGGAAAACATGATCAACTGTTACTAGTCCACAAGTTCTGAAATTCATACTGCATTCATGTTTTGTAAATTAAGGGATTAAAACCCAGCATTAGGAAATAAAAAAGTAATTCTATAATTATTTGCTACAAAAACACCAGCAAGCATTGGTATTTCCATTACTATGGCATCATTCTAAACTTTATAAAATAGGTGAATGAAGACACATTAAAATACGTTATATTCTGAAAAGGAACTAAAAGTGATCTTGGGGATTCCATATATGTATGTGTGACTTCTCAGTCAGTTTCTCAGTTGACAGTAAGAAAATTGCATCTCAAAGTCCTAAAAGTTAGTTCAGGTGAATATCACCTGTAGCTCTTAGGAGTTTTACAGCTGATATTTTATCTGCACATGAAAAGTTTCCTCAGTCAGTAGAATTTAGCTACTGAAAAATAACCTTTATTCCCATAAAGTTCAGGCTTTGCTTACACTTTCATCACAATCTAGCTCCCCCCCCCTTTTTTTTTTTCATAATTCATCATCTAAAGCATTAGCATTACAGCAGTTAAAATAAAACCAGTGTGAAAGCCTGGATTAAATGGTCCATTAAATACTAATGAAACATTAACGCTACTTGGCTGTAGCCAAGTTGTTAAATAATGCCACTTAGAATTGTACGTGAATTGTACTAATCATCAAAAAGTATGAGCAGTCTAACTGAGCTTTCCATAATTAGAGCATTGCTTTAAGTGTTAAGCTTTAATTCAGTTCTTTGAGAGAAGTTAAATTGCCGTATATACTAAACTAATGTATTAAATCAAAGCTCTATTGCCCAGTATCCCATGCAAACTGTAGTTTTTCTTTATGCCTCTTCTAATGAACTGTGCCCCATATGACCACTGTGAAGAGAATTTGTGTGTTTAACATGTCACGTCATCTGCATTCTTCCTCCTCCTTTGCTTTTGTGAATAATGTGTGTTTACTAAAACCTAAACAAAGCCCACCAAGCAACAAAACCTCGGACAGAAACAAACTGAACCACTTTTAAATGTCTTGATTGCTCTCAGTTAATCTCGTTCCACAGTTGCTGTTCTCACAAACACTCACTTGGCCAAAACATTTTTAAAAGCTTCACGAATGCTAATCAAACTTGAGAGAGCTCATGTAAGAAAAGAATCCTCAGATACCAGGTCTAAAATGTCATATCTGCAGTCTGGGAGATCTCCCTATACCCTTCCCAAATTAAAGTTTATATTAAAGACAATTGGCAGTAGTGAGCTGCTTACAAGAAAGAGGCTTCCTGAAGGTCCTACTCTCTTATCCTCAAAATCACTTTGGAATACCTTGCAACCTTTTATTACAAACAGCCTGGCAATATGAACCACTGAAATGAGGATAATACACAAGGGAAAGGGTAACAGAAAGCCTTTATATTAGATTCTAGAAAATACAGAATTGCAGAGAGGAAACATTTGTCCATACTTTTGAATTCATATTTATTGACAGTAACAGGATAAAGATCTGGTTTCTGAAAGCAACGTAGCAAAACGCCTTTTCCACCCACAAAATAACCTTTGTTATTCTCAGAGCAGTAACATTACAAGTAAAAAAGATTGCTTGCCTCCAAGAGCATGCATGTGGTGCAAAGTTGCGTGATTAGCAGTTGCAGAAATCTCTTAGGTATATTTATAGCCTCAGACTAATAATTTAGAGGCTAAACTGACATTACACCAGTTAAGGTTTTCTCCTCCAGTCCTTTAAGTGACCCGTGACTGATCTATTAGCTGAAACTAAAAGCTGCAACTATCAAAACTTGCCAGTTGCTACAGGTAATTCAATGAGCCTTTACGCTTTATTGCATAACATCTGTATTAAAGGTTTTCAATGTATATTTCTCAGTAAGTTCATGGCAATAAAAAGGAATATGGAAATTGGAAAAATTTTAAAAACTTGCAATGAAGGAAGTTGAGAATGCATGCATATAATATTTAAAGGGACTACTAGGAAATTAGAATTTTTGAAAGTACTTCCTTGCTTGTAATTTTTTATTCTATCATAGCTCATTTATAAAGTTAGCCAATTACTTTCCAAAATGTTTTCATTTTGTTGCAACCACCTAATAGTCAGGACAGACAAGAAAAAGAGCCAATGTCTTTCTTGTCTATAGTAATGTTACAATCTGAGTAACATCATCAAGATTGTGTCTAAATACTGCTCTCACATTAACACACCGAAGTTTTGATGTTGAAAAAGTAAACATTCTTATAATAAAACTCTGAGGACTTAGCACCTGTGCAGGAAAAAAAGCTTTCTTATACAAAAAGGTAAGACAGTGAACTTTTAAAAACATAGCCATTTAATAACAACACTAAAATGAAGGAGCATATAATTGCATGTATCACTTAATGACATTTAAATCATGTCATGTGATTTAAATGCACAGCTGTTTATTTTATATATGAAAATAACTAAAATATTTCACTTTTTAAATTCTGTCTGCAGAATCTGTATATACATATATTCAGCCTCATGATATCTTGATCTCAGAACTTTTGCCACAAGAATGACATCATTAAATAACTAGAATAGCTCTGAAGCAAAGTTTCCCAAAACTGCATTCTGTACTCTAAAGTCTGGAATAAAAAAGACAGCAATGACCTAACAAAGTACAGATGAAGATATGAATACCTTAATGATGATTTAAAAATATGACTGGATACTATGCTGAAATAAAAATCTCATGTAATTACATTAACCAGGGACATTGCAAATCACATAATCAATTGCACGCTGTTATTTGATGCATTCGGTCTCCCAAGGGGAATCTTGTAATAATTACTGTGCTAGAAGTGATTAGTATGTGAAGGTCCTAGGCTAATTTTCTGTTTTCAAAAAGAACTGGAATCAATGATTCAGCCAGTTTCTTCCAGTACTATGCATATTTATTCTTCTGGATTTTTAAATTCCTACAGTCTCTCTTGCCACTATGTCATCAAGCTTGGTAATCCATAAACTAAACCTATGGTGACTGCAGCTACTAAATATAACCTGAAGGAAGATCATACAGTGTTGCATGGAAAGAGAGATGTATGTTTCTGCTTACCCATGATCATACTTAGTTAAATTATAATTGCACAAGAGGGCCACAGTATCCCCATTTAAAACAGGTTAACTGGCAAATAGGAGAAGCTCAGAAATTAATAGTGAGCTTTGTAAAGAACCTCAGCTGAAGCTTTTAGTTTTATATGCCTTTTTTCTTCCTAGGGGAGTATTCTTCTTTTCCTCATAAGACTATCGATTAAAGTCTTTTTGAAATTCTTTAATCGGGCTCTGAGGTCGGCTCTTAGCCAAATAGAAAAATTGTCCTACTGAGCAAATGGTATTAGAAGTTATGATGAAACCCAGAAAGCACTTTACATAACAGAAAACAAAGTTAAAGTTGAGATGCAATTAAAAAATATTAAATACATATCTACACTTGTGGAATGTAAAATTGATAATGTATTCTTAAAAGCTATATAGGAACAAGACAGAAAGAGAATCACACAACAAAAATAGAAATTTAGCTGAAACAATATCCCCAAACTTTTTAATTGACTACCTTACACAAAATTTGACAAAGCACGCTTTAAAAGCGGTATATATTATCTCAAAATATGTAAAATGACACATAAATGGAGCAAATTCTATTCCTGGTCAGCTATCAATCTGATTAAAGTAATACTATGAGTAACAGTGGACTACCTCTAAAAATACTGTTTAAATTAGCAATTAAGAAAAACATAAAAAAAGCCAACGAACTACAAGAGGTACCACAAACAAACACAGGTCCTCTGGTACAACAATCTTATAGGTGCCAAACACACTAATCTTTACCATAGAGACTACCATAGAGGACTATGTTTTCCATAGACACTTAGCGCAAAGCAAGTTTAAGGGAGGCCTTTTAATGTTCAGCCATATCAACACTGAAGGATTTTATTCACGCAGAATGCTATCCTGTTCATGGAGGGTTTATAGCAGCTGTTAGTAGTGTACTCATGTATAATTTGTTATTAAAAGTAATCTGAAAAAGGTTTAAAAAAAATCCAAGAACAAGATGTTTACACAACCATATGCAATTCTATCTGTTTAATCTCCTTATCAGTTAACTTAATCTCCCAAGATCCAGAAAAGTTACTTTTAATCATTTTATGAGATAAAAATTTTTTTTTAAAAAGGAACTTATACACCTTGAATCAATGATCAGCTGCAGGTGGGTGCTCTTACCATGGTACTACAGGTAACCTTCCTAAGAGCTCATAAGCAGCTCAACCAGATCCATGAATTTTGCAAAGGCTTTTGGAGATGTTTCACTGCTCTGCATAAGGGATTCTTTGGCTTGCCTTTCAGATTCATCCAGCTATTTTCACTAAATGCACAAAACCAACAAGTATCTTTCAATTAGCCTGACTGGATCAGGACCTAATTTTAGGTAAGGTAACATCTCAGTTGAAGCTGTTAAAGTAGGTTCTCTGGATTTTATCCACAGCTACATTTACAAACACAGAAATTAACTGAACTTAACTGAACTACGGCGGAGCAAAATATCTCCTTTATTTTCCTTTGTTCCAGATTATTCAGAATCAATGTTCTCACTTTACTGTGTTCAGCCCATGAAACATAACTCATTTTCAAAGACTCATTTGTGGAATTTTCAGACATATGGGAAAGGCTTACCTTCACTGGAGCTATAAGACACAAAATAATTTATTTTTTCTGATACTGAGATATGCAGGAACATGTGGAAAGATGGGATTATGCACTGTGTTTTATTTAAGAATAGACCTTAAAACAACAAGGTTCATATTTGTCCTTCCACAAAGTATGAGGCAATCTGGATGCAAGGTTTTGCTTTTTATCCATTTAAAATATTTAGTCTCATAGTTCAAATCTCAAAAAGTTAAACGGCTTGCCTACATAGCTTTCATTGGTATGTGTACTACCATTACTGATAACTTAAGAAAATTTAATGAACCGACAAAATAACCTAAAATGAAAACTTCCCCACCTGTGTATCCTTGTACTTTTCTTTCAAGTCCATGAGCCGGTGATAAGCTTTAATTGCTTCTGAAAACTCCCCAATATCTGTACTGGTGAGAAGGTAATTCTCCCAAATTTGCCAGTGCTCATAGTTGCACTTGAGAGCTTCTTGAAGGGTTTGAAATGCTTTGTTTCTAAATAATAATAAAAAAGAAGAATGAAAATGAAGATTCTGTACAAGTATATTAAAAACAGTTGGTATTATATCAGCTAAAAAGCTGCCTATTTCAAAAATCTTTTTAGAAGACAGTGCAATTTAAAATTATGGTTCATAATTTACAATACTGATACTTTCTTCTCTCTTGGCAATTACTTTCTACCAGTTCACTAATCAGTATACTGTACTATGGCTGTTTCCAGGTAATCTCTGTATTAGCTCTCCTAACTGTATTTTGGCAAAATAATATAATAAAGTAAACAAAAGTTGATTATATTTATGCCATCTGTATTGGTATTTTCTGGAGCTTTACTGGTCCCAACACTGTTAGGATCCTTTATCAATGCTGCTGCCCAGTGAACCGTCACATAGTGCCAGGAGAGCTTGTTGTGGAATAAAGGCAGGGCAGAATCTCTAAAGTTACTGTAAAGTCAGTAACCATCTTCCTTATATGTCCACATGGATCCACAGTAGGCAGCTGTTTCCCATGCCCTTTCCCAAGGAGAAAAGTAATGGTGTTCGGTGGTAAGGAGCTTAAGACAGTTTGGCCAAATGACATGTATGACCTGAAAGCAGCTGACATCCAGTTTACAGAGGCATGACCTCCTGCAGGACATGCAACCAATGCTGCCAGAGAGGAGGCAGAAAGAGCAAGAGATCTTAATGCAATCTTAAATCTAAGTTCGTAAATTATAGTTGTCTACTGTCCAAAGCTTTAAACATACTGCCAAAAGCTAAAAGCTCTGCTAGAAATACAGAATGATATGGTTCTTAGGACTTTAAGAGCCTGAAGCTTACTCTCAGCTGGAGARTCATGAAGTTAAGGAAAAAACACAAAGGAATAAATTTATTTAAATGAAAACCTGAAACAGAGTTTTCTCAGGCTGGTAAAAATCTTTTTGGGAGACATATAATAAGAAATCTCTTCTTAAGAAATATCATATAAAGATGGTTTACTAAAATTTGCAGCTCGCTCTATTACTTGAGTAAAAGTCCTTAAAAGTGCTATCTCTAAAGAAAAACAGCTCAAAGAAATTGCTGGTTGAGCTTCAAAAAGGAGAGTGCAAGAGTGCAAACATCTCAGCCAGGAAAAGGGAATATCTAACTATTGGATCAGTCCATTAAAAGCTTGGAAATGGCTGGGTCAGTAAAAAACCATAAATAACTGCCAATCTAAGCCCAGAGTATAAAAAGAGTTACTAAGCACCTGAATAGAGCTGAGTGAGAGAATAAAACTATTGAAAGAAAACAGGTCATTTGGAATAGCTAAGGCAGAATAGTCCACAGGCAGATTTTCCCATGTTCACTCCCCTTTTCTCTCCCTCTCATACACATTCTCATGCTTGCCACTGCTGAGTGAACGTACCAAATAACAGTTGGGTCTTCTCCCCTATTAACTGTGTCAGTAAGGGATTTTAGTCCCAGGTTTTGACTTGTTATATTAGAAAAGAACAGAGGCCCGCTTCTTCCTCTGCAGATTTTGCTACAAGGGAAGCTGGGATTCGCCACAGTTCTCTAACAGGCTGGAAGACACTTTGGCTGATGGACACAGTTTAATCACCTGGAGCAACTGCTTATAAAACTGCTCTTCAGCATCTTCAGGATTAGCCTGTACGATCTCCACAATCTTCTCAAAGAAGTTAATAACTTATCAGGAGGGTGGGTGCTGATCAGACGGAACCAGGAGAAGAAAACAAGATACCAAGGACATAGGATGTAAAACCTATTTCTCAAATCATTGCTGTTGCTATGCTAATAAAGTAGTAAATCACTTAACGATGGAGTATCCTTAAGCAGGGTAACAGTTAAACCAATGAATAACCAAATAGGACACCCTAGGCAGTACCAGTGTGTCATCCTGCCTTAGCAGTCAGCATCTTCCACCCAAAAGACAGAGGGGGCAGTCCCAGTTTGGTCTGAGCAATAGGAGATCTCCTAGATTTCAAAGACCTTCTAACGTCCAGAGAAATTCTTCCAGTAAACTAAACAGTAGAGTCTGGTTTTACCACAGCGAATTTTTCCTGAGGACCTTTAGAATACACATAACTTGTGGACTGTTAAAAAACAAACTAACTCCCAAAGCAACAAAAGTCCTTTCATTTGGGTGTCAGCAAGTTGTTTGTGCACACTTTTCAAAGACTTATGCATTTTATATTTGTCTGCTGTATGAGACTGCACTAAGCCTCACCCATATGTACAGCTCTTGGGTGGGTCTGATTTCAAAGCCCGACAGGAGTAAAGCTTGATTTTGATGAGGGAGTACAAGAAAACAGTCAACTTTATTACCTTGTTTTCTTTTCCTTTTTTCTATTTTTCCTTTTTTTTTGTTTTGCTAGCAGGCATGCAAAATTAAAATTTCCACTCTCATCACTCCTCTGCCCCCAAAATAAATTATACTGAAGGTGTGTTCATTGCTTCAGCTGGGATTTAGACTCAGGATGCAACAGATACCCATTGCTTTCAAAGTGGGTTAAACTAAATCACACAGTCTTTATATATAAGTGACTACAAAAATAATTAGTTTGAAGTAGCTATTCTACAGCAAAGGCAGGCCATGCTCAGCTATCAGCATATAATACTGACTTAAGATCTCCTGTACATATATTCCTATCCCATGTGATTCATGTGGAGAAAACCTCAAAAAGCTGTCCCCCCTTACTATTTTTGATAAGATATCAAATATGTTACAAGTTTTGTATGCATTTATTGTGTTAAATCACAAGAGTGGATTCACAGCAATAAAATTAAATTGATAAAGTGAAACTAATCACTCAGTAGTTTCTCAGCCCCATAGTAGATGGATAGGTGGAAAAGTGATTTTGAAAAGATACTTCCATGAACCAAGTATAAGCCAGTCCACGACACATTTAATATATCCTTTTGAACTTTATGCAAAAGAAATAGGAATCTGTCACAAGCAGTTATAGATAAGAGGAAGAAACTTTAAATGAGGAGAGTCATTTCTGAATAAATGTATAATCACCTTAAAGATGCTACAGAGAAATTAATAAATGAGACACAATATGATTTGATAATTAAATTGTGCAGTCTCTTCAAGACAGTGCAGAAGACACAAGGAACTGCTGGAAAGGTAAAACAAGCTCTTTATTTCTATTACTCTTTTTAGTTTAAGTAGTCATCCTAACCTTCATTTTTTTCTTCCCTCCTGCTCCCATTAACATATCTAAGCATCTCTTGATTTTATTTACAATATTAGTTGCTACCTGTTTCCTTGGTGTGTTTTTTTTGGTTTACCCTTTCATGTAAGCTTACTATTCTTTGTCTTCTTTTTGGTTTGCCTCTTGAGTGCATAACCACATAAACTGATGTCAGATTTTCAAACACAGTCTAATTTTTTGTATCAATAAGGTTTTTAAAAATACATTTTTTTCCATTATTTCATTCTTTGGGRACAGGTTATAATGTGAAAATTCTTCTGAAATATTAAGTTCTTTCAAGTATTCTTTCAAGAATCTTTTACTACATTGAACTGAGATACAAAAATAAGAAGGGCAGTCCATTTAGGTCAAAGCTTCTTATATTAATGGCTAATTTGCAGGGAAAAGAACAAGCAAGCTATTATGTGTGTAGATCTCCATCTGCTTTCATGATATGAAAAATAAACTGCCTGTTTTTCCMTCAAATCTCCTGAGATTAATGAAGTATGAATTGATACAGGTCTAAATACATAGTTTGTTTAAAATGGACACATCCTTTTAACTTCATAGTCAAATTAGTTTCCAACTGCAATATGAATGTCTTGCACTGGCTATCTGTACTACGTAATTAAAACTTATAACAAGAAAAGGGTAGGCTTAGTAATTGCTACTTTTATAAAGTCTATGAAGCTTCCTGAAAAAATGAAACAAGTATCATCAGACAGTCCAAGCTGGGAGAGAGAACCGAAGGGATGAGAATTAGTATAAATAGACTAACCGCATTATGAGAACAAAAAAGTCAGTGTCAGAAAAAGGAAATCCAAATTATTTATTTTGGAAACTGTATCTTCTAATCCTTTTAAGTACTTACTTTTGTTTTAATCTGATATACGCAGTTGATAAATTGTTCCAGGCCTCAGCATTCTGTAATGACAAAAGGAGAAACACCACCCAAAATTATTATTTACTCATGCTACACTTGTTTGAAAAAAATATGTAAATGAAACTACTATGAATTATTATATAATCAATTTTGCTAATCACACAGATATTAACACACATTAATATATTTATTATAATGTAGTAAAAATATTGCATTAAAACAGAAAATATTAAATTAAAATATGGATAAATATTACTGATTATAGCAACAGTCAGAAATACAAACAGTTCGTTTAACTCCCTTCTCTTTAGAATATGCTACACCAGCTCTTGCCTTCAGTTTAAACTGTAAACAGGCATCCTCTTCTGGATCTAGCTGGGATGGCTGGAGATGTCAGTGCTTCCAGCAGCTCATCACTTCTTACCAGCTGGAAGTTACTTACCCACACAACTTTTAGTAGAAGAAAAAAGAAAAAAAAAAAAAAAATCATCTGAACGTCCCTTAATGCATTTCAGGCAAAACTAACAGGGTCAGCTCCAACTGGGCTCAGCAACTGGTTAGCTGAAAGGGATTAGAGTGCCTTACACTTCTGTAAATTTGAAGCCATACCACTGCAGTCAGCAATGTGGTGACTAGTATAAATTTAAAGAACAGAACCTGGGTATTTCAGTGAAATACTCTCTTGTGCTGAAGACTACTCTCAGGCTTATGGAGCATTTAAATCATGTTGGGAAACCTTTTTGAGGCTTAAGTCATGAAAAGAGTCAGGACATTGTTGCAGATTGTTGCACAGGGACAGGTTTCACCTCCATAGCTAAGAGCCAGCTCAGCACCCTATACTCTCATAATAAATGCTACTTAACTTGCTGAGAAGTCAGTTGGCTTGTTTGTATAAATGCAGGCAAGTATGAGCCCCAGACAGGTAAGTGAACACAATTTCAGTATCCACTTGGGACTAATTTACTGTGTTGAAACAGATCATGCCAATGTGTAAAACAAGGCAAAACTTCCAGTTAAGTACTGGCTTCTCTGTTTTTCTTTCAAATAAGTTCTTTCATTTTAGTAATAAAGAAAACAGAATACTTTGTCACCTTGTTTGCTCTCTTATTATTTCCCCAAGAAAAAAGAATGAAAAGCAGTTTCTGTCAAGTAGGTGACATCGACTGTAAGTCAGCAACATAATGGCAGTCAGGCCTTTTGACAGGAAAGTATAGCCAGTACATTCCCAAGAGGTAATCCGGTTGTCATTTCTGCAATCTCTGCAGTCATACTCGCTCAAACTGCAATGTTGTACACACACTTCCCTTGTACATCCTGAAAAACTGGGTAACAAGCTCCACTTTGCCTGTGCTCATGGATTATATTAGTCACAAATTTACCTGCATACACAACTTACTTGACTCTCTTTCAGGAGAATTTGATTACTTACTTAAAAGACTAAGCATTTTAGCTTAGTGTTTTGTCTGTCTCTTTAGCTCTACTGATGGACTGCTCACTCCCTTTTCTCTCTGCTGTAGCAATGTATGCAAGCATAAAGAACTTGTATGCTCAAACCTATTTTAACATTCACACATGCATACTTGGACAAAGTTAAGTATTGGGCAAGTATTTTTATGATGCCTCATGAGGAAAATATATCCTTTATGCAAAAGTTTAATTTATTCAAAGGGCTAAGGTTTAAACAAGTTTTTTTAGTATTGCTTTGTTTGTTTATAATGAAAACATCCTTGTTGCTTTTAGATAAGCCATCTCAATCTCTTGCTGAAATGTACATACATCTGGTTCCAATGTCACACAGCGCTGAAATGCTTTGGCAGCACCTTCGTAGCCTTCTAAAGCAATGTACGCGCAGCCCAAGGAAAACCATACACCTAGCTGGAGAGAAAAAAGAATGATTTCATACATACATATATACTTCAGCACAAAATAAATCATTTTGCCTGAATGCTCAAACCCACACTACTCTTGCTGATTCTACCTGATTTTCAGCTACAATAATAGTACTGCATTGTTATTTATAACATCTTGAACACAGAATATATGAAAACCTTCAGTCAAAGTATTTAATAAAAACAGATAAACAAAAATGATGATGTGGGAACCACTTCATCATATGTGAAGTGCTTTTTAACAGTGCATCTTCATTTAGAAAAGTGACTGATACTAAGAGGTTTGCATACTTTGCTTTAACTTGCAAAAAATCCACATTCACTCTATAGTATTGCTATTAGGTCAAATGGTATATGCTAGAAAACATACTTCAGGCAAAACACTTATAACAAACATTTCAGATGACTGAAAATGAGCAATTCAAAATTACAGCTCTTTCAGCTTGTTAGAATATTGATCTTTAGCTTATAATGCAATGTTTAGAAACAGAAATGTACTCAAATAATGCCTTACTTAAAACACAGAATTTTACCAGTTCAATAAACCTTTCACTGCCAACCTTCAGTTGCTCTGACCAAATACCTCTCATCTGTCCTCACAAATATCATATATGAGCATAAGTTATAGCAAATTAAATACATATTTTCATAGCTCTTTGATATCATGTTCCTGATTTGTCAGACTGCTAATTCTCAGAGCTGCAAGTTAAGCAGTATCACCTTTTAGAAAAACTCTATAATTCAGACAAGTATTAAATCCTAAATACACTGATAGAATATATTCTGAAGAAATTTGCTGTTTAAATGTATAGGGTCGTTATCAAACAGAACATTTTACAATCTGCTACAAAATCATTCCAAATACTGCTACCTACTGCAAAAAGTTCAACCCTTTCTCCATTCTAAATGCCTAGGTAAGAAAAATAAGTTGGTTTCTTGGGATATTTTTTGGGGGTGGGAAGAAGGTAGCGAAGAGGAAGATGGAAAATCAGGTTACATTAGCTCTAACTTACACGGAGCAACAACTTACTACTTTTCAAGATGTCTGATTTTTATATCCTCTTGCGTTATGGATACTAGCTTTGAAGCAAACAATTTTGATAACTCAGGCTCTTCCTAGGAAACTCTAAGGGCTATTTAAACATAAATATATTATCTTAAGAACCACTTGCAAATCAGGGCTTTTACAGGGTTGATGATCAAGCTAGTGGCTCATATGCAAGGAACAGTTTACCTCTACAGAGTAACTATGAACTCTATAGCAGGCATCTCAGATACTTTATGCAGTTTTCGCCAGATGAGTCTTTTTTTCCTCAGTCTCTCAGCACCAACTTAATCTAGTTGGAGCAGACATCTTGTTACTGATTTTTACAGTAGCCAATTGATTTTTCTCTTCCAACATATTTTATTGAGTTGAAACTATTTTATTTTTTTTAAATACACGGTTGCTTCCTAGATGTTGKGGGGGGCAGACTGCAGCTTGGACGCCTGGGAAGGGAATGTCTTATGCTTCCAGCACTCAAGGTTGTATACGAATTGGCACTTATTAAGTAGTTAGGGGGTTTGTATCAGTGGTGGGGAAGAGCACAGGGAAGGGAAGGGAAGGCATCTTCTCTCGATTGCTTTTTCATCTCTGAACAATACTGTTTATGATTTTACACCAAGATAATAAAAGAATTAATTCTTCATTTTCTTCTACAGAAAACCTTGACTGTGAGAATTATCCCATGCTTACAAAGTATATCCAACAGGAAAAGTAGTTTAGTTTACTCTCTCTTCTGAAGTAATAAATTATCAAATAAACAATAGCTGACCCTGAAAGTATTATCGGTTGCCAGAATTGCCCCTTCTCTGAGATTAAGAAGTTATTCATATCATTTTAATCATGAATTTCTGACATAAAAATCTATTCTGGGTGACATTAAAATCATGCTTTTAAAAAGGATCACTGTAACCATAAATCCTACAGCCTAACCAATTAAACAGCTGAGTTTTATATCCTGAAAAGTTATGCTAAACATTTAAAAAGTTAGATAGTATTACAGATACGTAATGGATTACTAGGGGGGCCATTTAGGAGGAACTGAATGACAGCCTTAGCTTAGATCCTAGCATATAAATGTATTACATTGCCCACCAGGGTAACAGATCTGACAGTGATCAGTCTCATGTTATCGAGGCAAAAAAACTGAACAAGCCTGGAAATAAAGGTATCCTTTCTCATTTGTGTGTGTGTAAGATGGCCAATCCTCAGCACATACAGGTGTATTTATAGGCAAAGATGAAACTGCCAATTACATCTGGCCTGGGCAAACAAGAAAATCTGCTTTTCACCATTGTTAGTCTGCCACCTTCATGATCCTTAAACTCATCACTCAAAGAAGAAAGTATGCATGAGAAAACAATTTATTTCCCAAATCTCAGAGGGCAAAATTAATGGGAAATAAACATTAAGTCAAGTCTCATTTTTTGGAATCTCTTTTATCCCTCCACTCTCTAACAGTTCCCCATTTCCACACAGATGCTAGTAACTCCCCTTCGCTGCCTTCTAGGTTGGAAAGGTGAGGGAAGAGATGGGAGGACTCAGGTATGAAATTTAAGGCTAGCTCCAACAACACTGCTCAGATGAGAGCGCGGCTCAGGCTACACAGTCAAAACTGGGCTTCGGCAAACAGTAAGACAGAAAGAATCACTGCATTTCTTATTTTTCAAATACATGCAATTACAGCACAGTCTTACATCTGGGCTTGTGTTTCCAGCATCTGATTGACTGAAACTCCTACCATTTTCATTTTTTTGAGGTAAAGTGAGTGGCTACATATCTCAGAAACCGGCTTATCAGTGCTTAAATTTGTTGATTCCTCTCTCAAGGAAAAGTTACACAATACAAGTAGAATGTAAATAATTCTTTATTTCTGTGGGGAAAAGCTTTATGAGTGGATACCTAGTTAAAATCATAAAATGACTGCAAAGAGTAGAGAATTTTCTTTTCTTGATAGTTTTAAGCAAAATATTGTGTTCAGCTCTAACTAAGCATGAAGATTTGGACTGAAGGGAAGAAATTTGGGAATTAGACATGATGGATAAGATTGCGAAAGGTGTCCAAAAGGAATTTTTTAGCAGACAAGGAGAGTGAGATGAAAAGTCTCTGGAGTGGGAATTAAGACATGGAGCTATGTGATGAAAGAAGAGTAATTTTCAGAAACTGGACTGTTTCTGAGATGTTATAATATCGAGGTGCAAAGTATATAGGAAACGGATTAGGTCACGCTGATGGAAGAGTGTTGCCATATGTTAAAGAAAACTTCAGAGTCAATTGTATAAAAAAAACTGTATAAACAAACAACAGAACTGCTATGGATTAAAATTTCAAGCTTAAATAAAAAAACAGTGCAAAGATTGCATCACTGAATACTTGGCTAAGATGGTGAATGTAACATACTGAGGGAGATCAGAAGGCTATGACAACAGCAAAAACAAATACACGGAGATTTTAATTACTCCATATAGTTTAGTAAATGTCATATTGGATGCAATTCCAAGACTAAATATTTTAGACATGAAGAAGATGGTCAGAAGACAGTACTTACCTTGCTCCTGACCATTACTTAAGAATCAAGTTCAAAGTATTACAATACAAGAGATCCTTTGTTGTAACATAGCTAGATTCAATAGTCCTCCAACAACAAAGCCAAACATTTAGTAAAGATGACGTTAATTTTAAGAACTACTTAAAGGGGAATTGTGTTAAAAACTAAAAGGGACAGCTAAAAGAGTAAGTGTTCTGCAGAAGATGTGAAACCTATTTAAACAGGAGATATTTCAAGTCTTGGAACAATGGCATATTGTCATTCAAAAAGGTTCTAAACAGTTAAAACAGTTAAAAAGCAAAATAAAGGAGACTATTAGGAATAAGACTACATACTTAAAAAGTTGATGTGGTAGACAAATGAGAAAACTGGAAAAGAACAAATCTGACAGGTTAACTGCAAAAACATGGTGATTGAGTAAAAAAAGAAAAACCAGATAACAACAACAAAACCCTTGACACGCACTTGTTAAAGGCACAATGTCCTTCTCCAAACATGGCCAAAGCAGAACACTGCAAGGAGTCCGTAGGACCAAGAAATAATCAGAGTAAAAAAGGAACACTGAACACCAGCGCAGCAAAGATTTTGTGTGTTCACTGGGGAAGAGCTTGCGGAGGCTCACAACTCAAGGGCCTCCCCTATCCCAGTACGTCATGTAGTGAAGGGCTTTCTTAGGTTACTGTAGAAAAGACTATAGAACAAATAACAAAATGAACCGTAATGAGTCACTGCAAACTTTAAGGAATCTGCATATAAAATAGCTGAATGCAGGAAGTATATGGGGAGCTACAAATCAATAGGGATGATATTCCTGTCAGGCAAATTAGTTGATATTCGGTTTAAGAGCATTATTGGATATACGATATACTTTATTGGGGAAGAGTCAAATTCACCAAGGCTGCTACACTTCTCTGAAAGAAGCAGAAGGGGCTTGAGTCTAATTGGATTCGAAAAGGTATTTGACAAAGCTKCCTCACCAAAAGCTTTTAAAGAAGCTACATTGCCACAGGATAAGAGAGGAAGTCCTTGCATGGGCAAATAATCACAAGATAGGAAACAAAGAGCAGGAGTACATTGCCAGTTTTTACCATTTCTTCCAACACAGAAAAGTAAGGACCTTCAAATGAAGCCAGTAGTTCACAAGCTGTGAAATAACTCCTGCGGTTATTTTGACAGTCAAAGCTACAGATGCTACATACTTATACAGGCTCAGAGGATGACTATGCAAACTCAAAAAAAAGTATCCATGGCTACTAAACACAAAGCTGTCACCCCCGGATGAGGAAGTCTTTGAATCACAGATCTTTGAGGCTGCTGGATTAAGTTTGTCTTGCTCCTACACTCTCAAAAACATTTGACCGTTATCAGGCATGACATTGGCCCAGATGCAACCTTATCTTATAGCTGTTCTTATATAATGAGTACAGTTCACGTTTGTCACTTCAAGATTGAAATTCATTTGTATACATCTACATTCAAAAAGCATGTGGAAGCTGAACCTGACTCAGAATTTAGCTGCTTAATTTTGCATCTTGCTAATATAAAAGTTGGTTAGTCCATGACCTGCACTAGTGACTTTTGCTATAGAGAATTCAATCACTGAAAAAGCATAATCTTTCAATGCAAGTCAAACATTTAACTGGCAAGCACCTTTGAAAATATCCACCCAACAAATTATTTTGACCTGTAAATCCTTCAAGGGCCTCTGTTACTTCATTTTCAATTGCAGCTCAAGACCACAGGCAACAGTAATAGCCAGGCTGGATAACAGAGGAAGTGGCTACTAAGGCACATTTTCAAGACCCACAAGGAAATTAATCAAATTGCCTTTAATCTATCATAGCACTGAAATGGTATTTTACTGTCCTTTAGATGTCTAGAAAGGGTACATGAATTTCTTCCAGGATATAAGAAGGGCAGTGACTTTTTATTATTTATTTAGAATACAGTTTAAGGATGGATTTAGAGCTATTTTGCGTGGAAAGAATGGTAAGAATGCCCTTTTTATGAGGCACGGCATGAAATCTGCTGATTCTACTGGCTGATGTAATAACTGCTCCAAGGAGAGTGACTGACTGCAAGGTAGTGTAAGGAAAACTTTGTCAGAAGTTCAAAAAAGAATTTTGTTACCACTCGTAGAACTAGGTTAAAGTTCCTTTTTGGGAAAAAAAGAAAAAATGTTGGCTACTGATTGGAAAAACAGATGAAAATGAACTGCAAAATTTTCTCCTTTTTAAGACTGAAAACAGTGAGCAGCAAAAGATGATAATTTAGGCTCAAATCCTTTGTTAACACTTGCCATCAGGAATTTCCAGACAAGTTTTAAATTAGTCTAAATGATTACAAAATTCTTCAGGAAGTCTAAACAATTCTCTTGTATCCGTGGGAATACGCTTCCAAAATAATTTCTTTAAAAGTATAGCTGAATACTTGAAAAGAAAAAAAAAAAAAAGCGTACATATTAAGAATCTTTTCTGCATTTTAAGAAGCTCCTACTATTCATATATTGTAAATATACATACATTTTTTCCAGAATCTAGTAAACTCTTAAGTAAAATACTCACAATGGTGTTAGTTTAGAAGCCGATTTAAAATGAAACAATCCATACCATGAAGAGCAAAATTAGTCTTCACAGAGAGTAATTACAATTAAATTCTAAGAGCTCTACTTGAGTGAAATCCTATCTGAGTATATTTAATTACTCATTTCTGGCATAAGTTGTCTACCTGATAAGTCAGCTTCCTTTGAACACATTGACAGAATGTTTATAGTTTTAAACCAAGTATAGAGATTTTTATCATCTTCTCCAATTAGAGATTCTAACTCAACTCTTAAGTTACTTTTATCATTACAGGATGAATGAGAAGGAGAATTCTTGAGAATATGGCTCTCGCTGCATTGTCCAAAGCTTTAAATTCCAGATGTAGATGATGGCAAGCTAACTACTAAAGTGTTTTCCCAAATCTGAGAGAGAGGACTGATCTGCCTCACACCCAAGAAAATTAGCCTGAGAAGTTAGGAGCCAATTAGTCTGGCCCAAAAAAGGATTTTTCTTTTCTTGCAGACAGTGACATGGTAGGTAAAGGTGTGGGCACAGAAAAGTTGCCATGAACATTCAATTTCTGGAAAATTCAAAGGTGACCTGACTGGATATAGAGAACCATACACTGCTCAGGGCAAGAACTAACAAATCTGTTATCTAACAAGCTGTAAGCTTTGCTATGTGGACTTTAACAGTTGGAGAAATGACTGCATAAGCTGTTTGATCTCCCCTCCCTTCTCTTTCCCCAACCCACCGGGATTGTCCCAGTCCATTCTCGCAAGATGCTCTCAGTGAAAATGCAGGAGAAATCCAGCTGTCATCCCTTAGGCACTTACTGAAACAAGTAAATTTGTGAGCAGTAGTGCTAATGAAGGCAGGTTTCAGGTATATTTGAATTGTAAGATTTGAGATCCTTTGTGGATTCTCCAAAGTCTAATCTGGTGTTCGGCTCATACTGTATAGACCTACCTCTAAGACCTCCACCAAATTTGACTGAAGTTGGCCAAAGAGCATACAAATTTAAAGGAGGATTGACACAGAATGATCCCACCCATTAGATATTTTTGGGAATCATTCGTTTCAAGTCTAGAAAACTCTTCCTCCAAAAAGGTTTCTGATAATAGCTAAAAAGAAAGACTTAATTTCTTTGTAATAGGAAGTCCTTGTTTACCTGACAAATCATTCTCAATTATGGGAACACTTCATTAATTAATCTCTTCCTTGTATTAAAGCTCTCAAATCTAAAATCACCTGCCTCTCTCCACAAGACATCTTGGAATAGGAAATAATTAATTCCTGTAGTGACAGAACACAGACAGACTTTAGAAGACAGTGATGTGTCAAATTCACAGTATCCATTTGCTCAATCTGTTTGTTTGAAACAATTCTTCTGAATCTTAAATAGAGCTTCCTGAGCAACAAGAGGAGGAAACGCTCATTTTCCTAAATGGACTGGACTATTTTTCTTGGATTGCCTTTCATTTTAAGCTTCCTTTGGATAGGACGCACACACACACACACNAAAAAAAAAAAAAAAAAAAAAAATCTCAGCAGTGTATTTTTCAGTTTTGAGCTCTGCAGGCCAACTTCTGCTGCCCTTTATAGCCAGAAGTCCTCCTGATTTCAATAAGAGTCTTACCTGAGAAATAATGTAGATATTTTGGCATTTCCTGAGGCAGTAAGGGAACTGGAAGACAAGGGAAACTGTTTTTGTTCCTTTTTGCTTACATTCTAAGGTGTATATACTTACAAGTTATCCGGAGTTCATTTGAATAGGAACAGGACTCTGATTCACTGGAAGAAATATATTACTGAAATACTGAACAGCTTCGGGATATATGATTCGAAAGGCTGGAGGCCTCCAAAATTTTCCAAAAGCAGAAGTACAACAGGTTACATGGAACTCAAACCAGCTTATGCAGCATTCTTTGGAGGGCAAGAAACAATATCTTGCCTTCTCACTGACTTAGCAACAGGTACGAAGGGCACAATGCATAGACATAAAACAACCACAAAGCTGTTTTAAATTCTCAAGACCTTTCACAGGACGGACCTTATTGGGATGCAATGTAAGAGCGGCTGAGAAAATGAAGCATCTGTCTGCAGACGAACAGTTTGCAAAGGATCTGTCAAAATCTGTCAGCATCATCAAGAGAAATCTCTTGACTGAGGCTTCAGTTTTGATGCATCATTGTAATAAAAGCTGCTGTCACCACAAGCATAACAGTGCTTCTCAGTAGCTCCAGAGCAGCACAGACCAGAACACTTGATAATGATTTCTGTGGAATACAGAGATGTGAGTTTTTACTGCCTAAAGCCAACAGAGTAAAAGACAAGGTAAAAGGCTAATTCTGTTAAAATCTCCTCCCCAGAAGAGTAAATGATCAAAAACAACAGAAAGTTTAAAAGGAAACTGCTTTAGAGTGCTATTTAAAAATGGAACAATATATTCAGAGAAGTTTGTTACATTAAGCAAATTCATTCCCTAAACTAATATCTGATGTAGAAACAGAATCCTTCAGCTAAGATTTGATGTAAATTAAATCATTTAAATAGTAGACATGTTATTATGTATATGGATATTTCTGTTTTATATTGCTACAAATAATATATATTATATAAACTATAATATATAATAATATTTTAATATTTTGATGTTGAGTACATATTCATTCACTATCCCATAGTAATTGGAGGTACTAATTGGACGTTATCATAACAGATATTTTAAAATGAGCTGGAGATTTAGTATGATCTTGAAATTTCTCTTAAATCCTGGTATGGTCCAACACATTAATGCATGCCTTGTGTATTAAGTACAAGTTTGTTTGAGGGGCCGGGGGGAACCTCAAGGTTTTTTTTGTTGTTGTTTTAAAGGTGTCCAAATCAGTTCTTTGCAAGGCTTCTCCTTTTCTTACACTCTCTAAATACATTTCCAACAGCTTCAAAATAATTTCTTGAATTTTTTCAAAATCTAGCTGAAGATTATTCAACAAAGAATTTAATTCAGACCCCAGGTCTTTTCCCCAGGATCATTAGAATACTTTGAAATTCCTTATTCATTGGCACTGGTCACTCAGAGGTAGGAAAATAGCCCCAGAAGAATTTCTGTGTTTCCTTCTCTACTAAAATGATTCTTCAATAAAGATTTTTTTTAATCATTTAAATTCAGATGAGGTACTGTCTTTCACTGCTTTTCTTACCTGACATTGCCCTTGGATAAATTTGCTGTACTCACACAGCAAATGTCTAAAAGTATCTCTGTAGTTCTCTGTTGCTATTCTCTTCCCATGAAACCTCTTCGTCTTTTCTCTTCCTGTAGCTTCTGTTGCTTAGAACACAGCTCTACTTTCTATAAACCTCTTTTTCTACTAGCAAAAGTAGTAACATCTACTCATAGTTGCTGATATAGACTATAGAAGGTAACTATATAAGGGAAGGGAAAAGTCATAAATATCTACCACTGTGTTATCCATGAAGGTTTATGATCACAATTGCGCTTTCCATAGCTCTCTTATACTGAAAACATTTAGGTATGGAGAAGGGCCAGCTACAGCTTCAACTGAAATAAAGCATGGGAAGCAAACAGGCGAAAGGCAGACTTAGGTCTTGGCATACCACTATGTGCATTTGTCAAACAACTATAGAAAGCATCTCAGAGGTGCAGTGTCTGCAGGAAATTCCAGCTGCAATCTATACACTAAGTAAGGCAAGAGGAAAAATTGATAATTACATGGATTCAGTAACATCCAAAGGAAAACCTGTGACTACTCCAAGTAGTAAGCTGGAGCTGTCTTTCTCAACTGGCAAACACTTTTCCTCTTCCATTCAGTCCTGAATGGATTAATATACATCGATTAAAAAAAAATTTTTTAAACAAAATTGCCAAGAACCTTTAAGAATTGATATAATCTTCACTGAATGTGCAGTCTAATAATTTCACATCTGCAGAATGATAATTAATGCTCTTTGGCTTTCTGTTAACCTAATTCCTAATGCTGTCCCTTGCATCATTCTTTGCAGTAATGACACAGTGTTTCCTTGCAGGAATCCCAAGGACAGCCAAAGGATGATGAGGTGATAAAAATGCAAGTGGAAGTTTAATTTTAGGTGGCTTCTAAACTGCAGTTCAACTTAGCATACTCTCAGATGCAGAAGAAATTCTATTTTGTAGCTAGGAAATTACGTTATGTGAAATAACAGCTTACATAAAGATTAACATAAAGATCACCTGCTGGTAAGAAAGACTATGAAACTATGGCATGCCCACCTTCTCCTGCGGTCTTTTGCAAATGTTTGTGCTTTAGTATCAGAAACTGAGGACTTATAGTGGTCATTCAGAATGACTTTCCTCATTTCCTATATTTCTGTAGAACTTATATTACAAGCATTTTGTCTGATACTTGCTCATGATTTATTTGATGATTATTATTAATTTTCAATGGCTTCATCTCATGGAAATAGAAGAGCTGTATGAAGTGTTAGTTGCATACAAGGACCTGAATGCAAAAGGATGTCTTCACTTCATTGTGCTACTGTTTTTAGACAGGATCCCCAGTCTCTCATACTTATCAGATGAAAAATTTACTAAGAACAGTATTAAACTGCTATTTTGACATTTGTGCACAGAATTGCTTTTGTTGTTGCATTGTTTCCCCACCTGCATAGGGTTGATCTGCACCGAATGCTCAAAGCACTCCACGCACTGCCCGAACTGCCGGTTGCGGAGGTGGAGGAGGCCTTTGGAGCGCTGCGCCCGGGCACTACGGTGCCTCGAGAGCTCCCAGGCCTTGTCATAGTACTGGGGGTCTTTGAGAACATCACCAAGCAAACAGTATAGTCCTGGTGTCTCCTTTTTCTCTAGCTCTCTTCTCAGTATTTCTTCTGCCTGTCAAAAAGCAAAGAGAAGTGAACTCCTTAATGGGACAATTCGTTGTCTATTAATCACCTACCTGAACAATACCACTTCAGTATCTTACAATCATCAGTGAATCATCAGTGGTTTTTGGTTTAATGCACCAAGAAAAATCTACCTATCAAAAGCAAGAAGCAGCTTGCTCCTTGTTTTCTATCCTAGGTGTGTATTCTGTCCAAACAGCAAATATCAGTCCCAGAAATCAAACCTACACCCTCCTGTCAGCAATGCAGTATCACCACCATGAAGATCCTCTTATTATATCTGCATTTTTTAATATTTCCTAATAAGTACTCTTGCCATTCCTTTCTCTCTAACTACTCTTCTCTGAAGATAGTTACTTCCATTCTATTATGTATGAAGATGCATCTGTCTTCATACTGTTGGTTCTGGAAATGCTATTCTTCTACACAAAATGCAGATGTTACACATTTATCTAAATGTTTGAGATAAAATATATTCAGAACATATATAGCATTATGGAAAAGATGACACAAGCTGGGTCTCCCAGACAATCTACTGGGCTATAAACAATTTTCAAAAGGTCTTTATCTCAGGGTCACTATCTCATTCTAACAACAAAGTTTTTGTTTCTTTTTTCAAACAAGAGATAGTCTGCCTTGGCCTTTCCGAAAGATAAGTATGCTGGACAGATGATCTGTTGTTCAGACTGAACTTTTACATCAGTCCCCCACTGCAAAAATGTAACATATATAATTCAGTGCAGTACAAATCTGCTATTTGAAAAGATCTATTTGAACAGTCTGAAACCATGATAGATCTAACATAGCCTACCACAGAATTAGGGTTTGACATTGAAACACTATTCACTCTTCTACCATAGCTAGTTTATCTAACAGGAAAGCTGTGTTTATCTCTGCATTTAAATTATTATTGCTTTTCTTGTTCTTATGAGAACTGTTTTCTTTCCCATTCAGAACATCTCTAGAGAATCAAATAAGTGGCTGCTATATGAGCCCTCCTCCTCCAATAATTCATTGATCCTATTTGAAAATTATCTTTAGTAGAACGTTTTCAAATATTGTACTTTGTTTTGAAATTTTTAATGTCTACTTTTAGCACTTCATTCTTACTATCATTTTGGTTAAAGAAAGTAGCAGAAATATAAAATTGTACAAATACTTGAAGTGCACAAATATGAAGAAGGGAGCGTATTGCTTAGATTTGCAAAGGGACGTTTAACTGGCAAAAATGGAATCAAAATAAGAGGAAAATTATGGGCTGAATATCAGGAAAATAAGCTAACAACAAGTGTTTTTAAAGTGACTATGGAACAGTTCTTCAAAAACAGCTGAAGAGTCTATTATTTGAGGCATTTAGAATCAGTCTAGCCAAAGCTCTAGAAAACACAGCCTAGTAAGAAGGCTGCACTTGCAGAGGGCACGGTTAGATGACATTCCTCCCCCTTCTCTGCCTCCACTAATTGCTATGACAGATTAAAGGAACACATATTAGTAACAGACCCTTAAAACGAATTGTTCCAGAGCAGAAAGAACTAGGCACTCTATGATTGCAGTAATTGCATTAGGCACCAAAGGGTAAGGATTTTTTTTTTTTTTCCCTTCAAACAAAGAAAAAAGACTGAACTTCTGCTGTGTGAACAGCAGCTATGAGGTGAAAAGGGCACTGCATGCTGCTCCTTTACCTCTTCCGGAACAGGGCACTCTCAGGCTTAGCTTGCTTTTCTATGGTAGTGCCCAGTGCTAATAATACGCCAGGCCAACAAGTCAACCATTCACTAATAACATTTCATATTTAAGAGCATAAAAACATCACGTTCTGGTCTAATTTTGCAAGGATCCATTGTCAACATAAATATTTCAGCACAGAGATAAAACAGGGAATTAAATAAGCAGAAATCTGACCTTTTCTTCATCTCATTAGCTATCGGATCACCCCTCTGGCATGTTACAAACCTTTTTATTACTTAAATCTGTAAAGGCTAATACAAGTGATCGTAACCAGGAATTAAAAATTTGTATTCCTGAAACATTTGTCTTCTACAAAACCAGATAATACTTTAAAACAGGATTTCTCATTTTGCTGCATATTCCTAAGTTCATAGTAGACTATTTTCAAAAATGCACATTTAATCTTTGATAAGAATTTTGCTTCTGCAAAGGGGCAAATCTTGTCTTGAAAACAGAATTCTTATCAAGAAACATTCTCCACTCAGTTGATACAGTGTATATAAAGGAAATATAACCATTAGAGATTTATTTAATTGCTCTTACCCATTAAAGAGATTTTAATTATTAATTGGTATGTTTCATAATTGAAAATTATATCTAAATTAAACAAGCTTTGATAGGAAAAATATCAATAAAAAGCTAACTAAAAATAAAAATTGAAACTTCATAATCCTTGCTGACTGAAACAGTTGCAATTAGAACACCACTGTTTTTCACAGAATGGTCTACACTGAAATGGATGGAAATCAATCTTCTGTTAATAAGACAGCTGATTTAAGCATGAGAAAGATTGAAGCTGTTATCTTGCTTTCTGGACTACTACAGCTGATACAGGAATTAAATAGGCAGTGCTTCATAAAAACCCACAATCATTAAAAAAAGTTCTAGTTTAAGTGACTTTTTCATACTCACTACAGAGACTCTTAGAAACCGACTTTAAGGTTCCTCCTGCATTTGGCTTCCCAACCTTGAACTTTCACTTGCTTGTCCCATCCATGTGTTCCCAGCCTTTTATTTCACCTGTTTCGTAAGAGCCTCTATACAAGCCTCACATATTAAAATGATCTACATATATTAAAATGATCTACAGATTCTATTATACAATAATTCAGTCCTCTGCTAGTTAAAAGAATTTCCTAAAATGCTTTCATCTTTTCTGTTTGGACAGGATTTCCTAGGCTACCAGAGAAGTAGCATGAAGAAGGAGAACAGATGATCATGGAAAAAGGTAGTGAGGGAAAAGGAGAACTCTTAAGTTGTAATTTCATCTTTCTCTATAATTTCATGCATGACCTTGGGCAAGTCATTGACTCTTCCTTCTCAGTTTTGTAGCTACATATAGAGAATGCTTACCTGCTTTCAGAGTGTAGTGGAAATCAATTAAGTTCTTGAACTATCTCACATGCCAATCAGTACAGCACTATACTTGACTTTGCTTCTGAAATTTCCTGAATTTAAAGCTAAGTTTCTGAGTTCTTACTACAATTGTGTTTCCTTGCTCAAAGGTTCTGAGAAATTTGTGGATATTTTCATTCATAAATTTATCTTGTCATGACATGAAAAATAATGTTGTGGAATTTCTGGGTATGTTAGTCTAAAACCAGACTGCATACCATGCTGTTTTCCCTGCTCTAAGGGGATTATGGGGATAGGGATATAGCTGAAAACAGTGTTACAAGACAGAATACCAGGCTGATGCTAAAAGGCAGCTCTCACGAATCCAGCAACGGTCAACAGCTACAGTGCTCTAGAGCTCCTGCAAGGGAGAAAGTCCTCATTTCAATTGGAAGAACTGAAAATTCTTATCTCCAGGTCATTCTTCCTTTTTTTTTCCTCCCCCCTTTATTTTTTTGGGGGGGAGGGGAACAGCAAAGTAGAGCCATTTTTATTATATTTTCTATTTCAGGTGAGGTTAAGAGACATCTTATGCCTTAAACCAGATAAAGCTCTCTGTTGTAAATAATTCTCTGAAGATCTCTGGCTCTCAGTCACAGTTAAAGGAAAAGGGAGAGGGACACAGTAGAGAATCTGACTTTTCAACACCAGTTTTCACTATACACATGGAGATTAGTGTTTGCTTTTCAACAAGTCTGCTAGAGGAATACAAAAAGTATAACACTGGAATCACAAGGACACAGACACTATCAACATACTGTGCATTCAGGTTTTATAATGCTCTTTTTGTTCTGTGCCCTGCTTTGCTCACTGCTTAGCACTGTTACTCTTATGTCAGCTTACAGTTTCTACTAATTATGTTCAGTTTATGAAGCAAATGAGTACAGAGTCGTATCTAATAACAGTAAAAGATCCCCCCACAAATTTATTAAATATTAGTGACATGTTACTCAGCAAAACTTATACTGCTGTATTCCCTCTGTTAAAATTGAGAGAAGTATGTATTTTCCAAGTATGGAGGTTTGCATAGCCATATCTACATGTTCTGTTTCTTTAACAACGCATATTTCAAAAATAGAAGGAACCTATTATTACTCCACCACCAAAATTACACCAGAATCATTGCTTTTTCTGATATCTGGCTTTTTTATTAGGTTTTTCAGTTTTTAAATTATTCTTTTCCATATAAAAGCGGTTGTCAGTGGAAGACATGCAAAACTATTAAAATAGTTTGTTCTTTTAGGCACATACATAGTAAGTTCTTTAATGAGGTCAACATCCACTGAACAACATATTGCACTGGTAGATTTTCATATACTTCTAAAAGAACTACCATGCTTTAAAAAAAATAAAACATTTCTGATGTATACAAACAGTTCAGACTCTGAAAGCCTTCTGATAAGGAGCACAAATATTCACTCCCCTTCGCGAACAGATAAATGTTTCTAATTTTCCAACTTTTTTGATCTGAAGTTAACTTTGTTTCAGCACTACTGCTATTTAGTACTTACAGAGCATTTTCTGTTTTTCAAAGCATAGCACAAACACTCATTCTGAAAGCATTTCTAACCAGTTTCCTGTGTCAGATATCCTGTCCTACTCTCTGAGTGCCATTTTCATAACTCCCTAAGGGCAGTTTGTGAATGTAACTAGGAGAGAATGCATTTCCAGGAAATGGAAAATACTGACCTCTACTTCTCTACTGTACTGAAAGGATTCTGATATTAGCATACCAWCCCCAAGGCATGCATAATGTGACACAGAGCTTGGCAGTGAAACCCGTTAGTTTATAATGACCAGAATCTAGGCATTGGTGTATGATAATTAGAAAAAGTATGCAAGAATGAGAAATTTTACATTTTTTCTATTAATTGAAGTTATAGCTCTCTGTTCTGCAAATTTAACTTAGTATAAGCGTAGTCTTTGTGCTTAGGTCTTCATATAGGCATATATACATTCATATATTTAATGACACTAAGATATCAACAAAAAAAAGAACATACTTTTGTCTAAAAGTCAGTACTTATGAAAGCTATGTAAATACTGAATACAAGGTTTGACAGAATAAATTCCTGGGAGATTGCACCAGAAAGAAAACACAGCTGAAGTTACATAGGAATATGCATTGTTTCCAGGTACCATTTTCTAAAATCCTCCTTTCATTGCTCTAGTAGTAACAGCAAAACAACCAACAATAGGAGGGCTGCTACAGTCTGCTACCAGCATTTTTAAACAATTCTGTCATTTATACATAGAATTAGATGATGGCTTTAAATTGTTTTTGCCTGGAGCAAGTCACATGTAGCTTCAGTAGTGTTAAAGAAATGATGAAGAATTTGAGGAAAATATCAGTATAGACTGAACAGAACAGATAAAGCCTTTCAATCTCAAGAAGCCACTAATTATCTCAAATGTTTGATTCTGTAATTTTAGTAGTATGTTAACATTAAGCAATTAAATACAACAAGCACTGATGTTCTGTTGAACGTGTTTATAGAAACTACAGTTAAACAGTTTGAAATCAAGTGGGAATGAAAACAGATTCCCTTCCAGACAGAGTCCTTACCCACGACCTCCGCATCTCCCCATCATGACTGCTACAGCCTTCTGGAAACACCCACACTACACCTTGCTGTGCATCCACAGTTTCTAACTTAATTTTSCTCAGATATTTTCAAGAATCACTATCACCATCTTCTCTCTGAATCTAGACATGAAGTTTTCTCAGTAATTTTTTCAATGTAGCAGTTTTAAGTACCTTCTTGCCTTCCAAGTTATTTTTTATTTAGTCTTCTTTCATTTGCTCATGATCTCAGATCTTTTTTAGCATTCTAGAGGTAATGACAGACTCGTTTGTCATGTGCCCATTCTTCCTATAGGAACTTTCCTCATGGTAGCCCTACAGAAGTGAATGTCATAAGTGAATTGACAGCTCAAGTCAGGCAGTCCTTCCTATTTCAGATCCCATATCAAGACTCATCATCTCAGCTGTGAAAACCAGTTTCTCTTACCTTTCCATGCTGTCCTGCTCTTTCATAGCAGATTACTACATCTTCCCACATTTCCAGCTCCTCAAATATCTGTAAGGCTGAGCTGGTGCATCCCAGCTCAAAGAGTAAGCTTGCAAGCTGACGCTGGAAAGATAAATTCCAGATAATTGAAAATAGTTAGGTACATACTACTCTTTACATTTTTTTAAAGATATTAAGGGCACTTCTGACATCACCAAGATGCATAGAGAATATGAAATTATTCTACTGAAATCTCAAGTTGGAGCCTCAGAAATACATAAATATCTCCAAAAAAATCAATGGAACAATAATTGTTCTGATTTGACTCCAGTTCATGCCAATAACTTATTTTTGAACTAGTTTACAATGGAATACAAAGTAAGCAAACATGCGAAGGATGAATTGACAGAGCCAAACTGCCACTCCTTAAATCAGGTACGTGGCATGTGTGGCTGGATAGGAGTTGTAGCACTATGTTGGGAAAGCTGAGAGTGGGAAACAGAAGCTGAAGGTGGCATTAGTTTCTTCTAGCAATCCTTTGCTGTAGTAATTTGTACCTGGGGAGGTACATCACACACACATGAAGAGAAAGGTTCTGATATGATTTTGCTAGGTACACTCTACCAAGTGTAAATAGCCACTGTCCCAAACAGTCACTGCCAAAGGATGTTAGTTTTTAGTCAAATCAGTGCTGGATTTGAGCTCACGTTCATCTCCTTAGCTGAGTTTTCCTCACAGATAAGCCAGCCGCTTTGTTATTTCAAATTCAGTCTATTATTTCAGCATACTTGTAAAAATAAATGAGTAATTCTTTCCATTTAAACATAAACAAGGTATGTTTTCATGACTTTGAAAAGTTGTCCTTGGTCCTCTGTTTGCTTTTTAAGAGGAGATTAAAATCACATACAGTTTTTCAACTGTAAGGTAAATAAGTTTATCATTTCTTCATGTGAGAAATACACCATTTGGTTTGCAAGAAAAATGGGAGCATACTGTATAAAAGGGCCCCTAATCACGCTTTGATAGCCATACAATGGACCTTGCCAATGGTTTTGCTGATCTTGAATGGATTCCCTGAAGTTCCACGTAGATGTCACAGAGCGCTCTTTATAGGCTTGGGCTCAGGCTCTGTTACAAGGAGTGAGGAGTGACCATACACAAATAGATGCAGTAATCATAAACTTGAGTTGGCTACAGTTCTTTGACAAAAATATGTAATAAACTCTGTGAAAGTCTGTACCAAAGTAATTATTTGTCAGCTTGATATTAATTGCTTAGGAAAAAAAAAATATTTTCCAGCATCTGGAATTAAATCACATTTCTGTTTTATTAAATTTACTCAGAGTCACATTTGGTAAAATTTATATAGGCAATGCCTCTTTATTACTATAACTAGAAGACTGCAGCCATCTTCCATTATAAATCTCTATTTTAGCATTTCTATCTTTGGCTTGGAAAATTGGCTTGGATTGAAAAGTGCCACTCTGACAACTGGAAATGAAAACCACATTTGCTAGTTTTATTGCAAATGCCTGTTGAAAGATTGTGCAGAATAATTTGAAAATGCTAGAAGAAAATATGATTGGTGCACTCAGTTTACAAATCAAAAAGGAATAAAATAACATTAAAAGTAAACAACAGGCATGCCTTTGGAAGTATCTAACATAGACAGTTTTCTTAAGTTGGTTGTTAAATACACCACCATCAGATAAGACTCTAATGTGTAGATTTCTGTTGTAGAAAGTTTATGTTCAAGATAAACAGTATAGTTTGGGAAAAAGTATTTCGTCTACACTATTGAAAAGGCATGTGTCTAGGAAATAAAAAATGTCTCAGCTCCAGGAGTTCTTTAATGTACCTTTGACTCCTGGACATGGTTGCTTTGACCTTGATACACTTCCCGAAAGCAGCTCAAAGTGAATGCTCATTAAAAGATGGAGAAAAATGCAAGTAATAAAAGTAAAACAGTAATAAACAGTAAGAGAGTGGCAGGATTATTTTTACAGGAGGCATGTTGGAAGTTTGAAAGATTTTGTTCATTTTTAAATGAAGGAAAAAGGAAAATAAAGAACAACTGCGCTACAAGCAATTATTTCTGTGTATGACAGAACAAGACTTCTGAAAGCCAAACAGTCTGTAGAATCTGATTTCTTTCCAGAAAAGCTATTGTGGTGTTAGGCTATGTCTTTATTTCTACAGTGTTTCAATGCAAGACCATATTGTACCATCTCAACTTTGGAGTCATACAGTAACAAAAGTAGTGAGAAACAGACTCAAACCAAGTTTCATATGGGGTTGCTTCACACCTGTATGGCCCAACGTGGCGGCACCTGACAACAGTAGAAAATCTTCATGCGCTCCGATACTAAAGTATTTGTATCTTCAAATTGGTCTGCAAGTGCCTGTAAATGCAAAGTGTGTTCTGATTTAGTGAAAAAAATTCAAAATGTTCAGGACTCAGGTATTCATGACATAACACAGAAATTATATTAAAGATAACATGACATGACAGCAAGCTTATACCATAATATGATACAGGTTTTTTTATTAAGATGACAATACCCCACTGTAAGAAAATTTAACAAACATTTATGTAAAAATGCTTTATTACAATTAATAATAAATAAAAAAGCTTTGAAGATATTCAAACTTCTATGTGCACAAAACAGGACTAAGAACCAAATTTAAAATCCAAACCAGCATCAGAAAGAAATGCTCTTAAGAGAAGATTGAAGAGTAAAAATGTGTCAAATGAAGTCATTTGTCTAATGCATTTCAATTCTTTTGCTAGCTTTTCCTGACAAAGATAACACTGATGTGCTTTAAATATGAAATTTCTTATAAAAAAATAAGAGAAAAGACATACAACGCTCTGAGTCATGCTTTGAGAAACACAGTTCTAATATAGAATAAATTGTTATGACAAGTCAATTCAGGCCTTTTTTTGTTTTGGGAGAACTGTGGATGTTCTGAAACTGCTGAACTATTCTGAAACCCTGTGAAAGAGAGTAACAACTTTTGCATAGTAAAAGTGGAGCAATAATTTTTGCTCTGTAAATCCACTATCAAATTAATTAAATTGAAATTTAACAGCAGGAGAAATAAAGTAATAAAGGTAGCTACACCCAGAAAGTCAGTCAGAAAATAAGGAAGAAACTCTTTCAAATACTAGTCGTCAATAAAACTGCACATATAAAATGTAAATAAATGTAAGGCCAGAGATACAAATTAGGAAACATTAAATTACTTGCCTTCATATAATTAATCTGTCCAAGTCTCACATATAATTCAGTCAAAGATTTATAGAAAGAGCTAGGAATATTCCCAGAATTTTCTCAGCATGGAAGATGAATGCAGAAAATACAAAGATTTCCAAACGAAAAGTTGGATACGATCCCTCTCTTTCTCTCTGTCTCTCTCTCTAAATGCAACTATTGGCTACCTACCTAATTTGCATCATGAAAGTAAATAGTATTTGTGTAAAATTAAAATTCAGTTATGTGATTTAAACTGCCAAGCAATTTATAACTGCCATTGACTTTAAATGGGATCTGTTGGGTGCTTCATTCTTTTAATAAGAAAAAAATCACAACAGGTAACAATAATTTAAGCTTTTAAATCCATGCTCAGCCTCCTAATATTAAATATTAATACTTAAAATTTTTAATCTTATTCACATTCTCTTAGAAAATTATCTCCAGAGACCTGTTCCCAGAGATTATCCAGAAACCTACCCCAAGAAATGGCCGAGGTGTATTTATAGGAAAGAAAGGGACAGACTAATAAAATCACATTCCTTTATACAGTTGTGAACAATCCAAAAGGTGTCAGATTCAAATAACATCTTTAAAATAATATTAATTAAAGAGTTTACTTGATTATAAACTATAAAACAAATCATATTCTGTTTTAGTACTGCTGAACTGTTCTAACACTATGCAGAAGCACATTTTTCTATATTCTATTACAACAAAAATTAAATGAAAAATTGTTTAATTCCTCAGGTAATAATTTTACAAGACTAGACAAGATAGTAAATTACAGTGGGAAATTTTGAAAAATAATTGCCCTAAGCCTGAACAAAGCCAGAAAATCCTAAATGTTTCCTGTAAAATAAGTTTTTTGGGAGAATAAAACATGGAAGACAGAAAATGTTTTAACTCAATCAAAATGTTTTATCCTTGTTTTAATTTTTTTTATTTCCCCTGTTCAAAAAGAAAAACTGGAATTTAAAGAAAACAGTTTTTCAAAAGCAAAGTATTTTATTGGAAAGTTTGTAGCCATATCTACTTTCTACCCCTCTTATGTAGAAAAGCCTAATGTAAGTGACATGGAGAATATGACTTTTATCAAGCTGAATTCTCCCCTCTCCTAAAGTAAATACTGTACTCTTTCACAGTTCCAATAAAAAGTAAAAATGTAGGCAGAACATTAGAATGTTAGACATTCCCTGAAAAAAAAAAAATGCTGATGAACTTAAAAGTTATTAAAATCCATGGTTCATGCACTCTCTCGTATGTTGAAAAAACAGGAAGCTCTGATGGTTCTGCATACTAGTGATGTGTGGAAAGTAAGCTATTAGAAGATTGCTGAATTCTATGTTTCTGAATAACACTCGAAGAAAAAAGAATTAGGTTGTATAAGGGGCGGATAATCAGAATCCTAACCTTATTCCACAGCTAATGACTAAACACAGACTATAAACCAATAAAATGGAAAAGACAACACTACCAAATGAACATTCTTTCACATTAATAATCTTCAGCATAAATACTGTCTCAGGAAAAAAAATCTGTATAAATACAGAATCTTTGCAACATAGTCAAAAGATGTGTATTTGCTTAAGCAGACTCTCAAATTCCTGACTCAGAAGTTCCTAAATAGAACTACGGCACAAGCCAACTAAAATTCACAGCTCTAAGTGATACACAATTTCTTGTATATGCAGCATTTAAATACTACTAAGCTCAATGGATCAAAAGCCCCAACCCTGTAACATACCCTTTCCCAAGGCTTGAGCTGCCGTAGATACCAAGTTACTAAGTCAAAACTAACAGTACAGAGATACACAAATCCAGTCTGGAAACAACAACTATGTAGATGACTGTGATGGAATTTTACATCACAAGCAAAGACTACAGTATAGTCAGATGAAAACAGGAAAAGACAGCTCTAGAAACAAAAATCCCCATCTTATACCGTAGACTTTGGTAAGAAACTACAAAAGCACAGTAGGTAACCTGTGTTTGGGATAAGTATAGCATGTTACTTCAAAAAAGATCACATTAGAGCTTTGTCCACTTTACTAGTCAATCATAAATCACACTCCGCTAGTAATTATCCATGAATTGAGTACATGAAGTTTGTTAAGGGTTGTTTCCTTGTTTCACCTCGGATATCTTTTCCATACATTCATTCCCGTTGCACTTCCCTGCTTTGCCTCTGTGTTCAACATCAAATGTAACATCACGATGGTCTTGATGGTAAAATACTAACTTTCATTTTAAGCCTACCTCAATTTTAATCTCTTTATGATTTTTTATTCTTTTTCTAGAGCTGAAGGAGTTTCAGCTTTTTCTTCTTAGACAAATCTTACCTCTATACTTAGTTTTGGAAAATACTGCTATATTCCTATAGTTTCTGGTCTCTGAGATGGAGTTTTCTTTGCAACATAATCCTATTTAATTTCTCTGTGTACTTACAATAGCCCTTTCAAATTTGTTATTCATCCAATTAGGTCTGATGTCTTTCCCTCAGGGCTTTGTCTCTTTTGTTAAAATGTAATTTTTAGTTAGCTTTTTGCATGAGATAAATAAATGGTAAATCATCTTCATATCCTTTCTATTCTTAATCTCTTTATTCCAGATTAAATTGTTTACTTAGTTTCTCAAAAAATTGCCCCCCGGTATGTAAAACCGCAACCACACACAAGCATTTTTTCCTTCCACTTCATCTGAAGGATCTCCTGATCCAAGCTTATTTAGGGAAAAAAATCCAAACAAACAAACAAAAAAATCAAACCAAGCCTTCTCTTTTCAAGAGATCAAAATATTCACTATTTATCAAAAACATCTTGAAAACAGAATCACAGTTTTGTTTGTCTGGCAACTATTTAATTCCACCAGGATCTCTCCCCTCAGTAACACTGAAGATAGGTCTGTCCATATCCAAATTTAACATCGCTGGCCCCAGTAAATCATCTCCCTCAAAGCAGTCATGATCCATACATAGCATTTTTTCCATGCTATTTCTTTTTACTTCTTCCCAGTTTTTCATATCATCAATACACAATGTCAACGCAACACTTCTCCCTTTACCTATCTTTTCTGACAAGCGCATTTTCACTTTTAATGTTCCAGTCACAATTGTTCCACCATTATTTCTTTCATCTTTGCAACAGTTGCTTTCACATACTGAGCCAGTACTTTTAGCTTGTCTATTTTGTTTTCGAGGCTTCTTCCACTGCTAACCGGACATCCAGCTGCTTCCCAGGGACCACAACCCTGGTAAAACACATTAGTTTTTACTACTTTACTACCTGACTACTTACTGCGCACTTACCAATACTCCTCTCTGCCCCTTCTTGGCCTCCTCTATTCCSTCATGCTCTTTGATGTATCCTGGTACACTTGATGTCCCTCTTTGGTTTGTAGGCAGGAAGATTAGACAAGTCTTTCCTAATCTTCTCTCACTTCTCAGTCTAGAGGATCTTGTCAGCCTGCCACAGTCAATCCCCAGTTAGTAGCTCTGGAGCTCCAGTGCAACCATCAACTGAAGGCTCCTTTTTACCTGAATGCTCCCAACTGCCATAAACCACAGTGTTTCTCTGTCACCTAATCCTGAGCAACATGCTGACTGTGGCATTATCTTGTCTCGCTTTTGCCCTCCTTCTCTAGCAACTCTAAAATGCCCCACTTCTTAAAGATTTTTCCCAAACTTACCACAGGTTAACTTGATTTATAGCACAGGAAAATCGGTACTGTCATACATTTCAGTCTTTCCCACTCTTGCCATGGTCCAGCATGTACTACTCATCTTGCATCTTAATTCCCAACAGACAGATTCATAGAGGAGAATGAACGGAAAAGTGCTTTTCAGTCTTGCCTAATAAGGAAACTCCAAACACTTAGGGCTACCTTTTCAAGATGTTTTTGTGATTCTCAGACCTTTTTTCTTCAATTTCTTCTTAGGTATGAAGGTTCCTTCTCAAAATTGCACACATCAGCCTGACCTCTCCATGCTCTGCCTAGCCAGGTATTGTCATTTTCCTTGCCCTGCCTCTGTTCCTGCCCATTGCCTCTGAATGTTTTATAACCAAGTCAATCTCACTGTTCTACTGCTCTTATATTCTAGCTGCTCCCTTAGCTCCATGCTTCTTCCAGTAATTCTCCTGCCAGCCATATGCCCTACAGCTAGGTTTATTTGGCAGATGTCAGAAAATCTTTAGCAATTTAGCCTCCTTAACGTTCTCCTCCTTTATATCATAAAAACATCAAGCTTCATCATCTGACTATTGGTTACAGTTCTTTCATAAACTTTGCCACACAATACTTCACACAAATTAATTTTAACATACTGAAAAGTGGTGAAAATACCAAACTTCTATATCCATCCGTATACTTTCCCCTGTTCTGGTCCACTTCCAGTGCTGATTCACTCAACATCATCATTTACCCGTTACAGGAGAAAAAGTATTAACCCTCCCCCAATTACTCATTTAATCCATCTTCTCCTTTTGGTGACTGGCTGTCTTGCCTTTCAGCCTTCTCCTGCGGCCACTCTTCACCCTTTGCTTAGGCTTAGGAGTTAACTGTATACTAGCAGCTACCATAAACAGGAAGCTTCCCCTTGAGAGCTCCAGTGGCAAGTATCTCACACTCACAAAACACAAATAGCAGACATGGTAAATAAGATGCAAATGAGCAACCAAGATGAATAAAAACCTATCGATCCTTAAAGAACAAACCCTATTCTTTCCTCACCAAATGTCAACACCAATACAAATTTCCCCCGTTATTGCTCTGCTTACTGGGCTCAGGAAATTCCCAAACATATAGCTGAACACCTTCCATTCTAACCTCCCATTTGACAAAAGTGTACTAGGAGTACACCAAAAATTAAATGTATTCTCAAGAAAGGTAGAAGGAAGGCCTTGCAAAAAACACATATGAAACTGAAACAGTACATCAGTATGACATTAACATAGGTTTTAAAAATTAACAAATAATGCAGGTTTTACCAAAGGCTGACTTTGGGCATCTGTCTTTACTTATACAACCTACACACCTTTTAAGCGCTGGAGTGTGGATACCAGTTTTGGGACTGCCTGGGTGGTCTTGACTTACCTGTCAGGCACCTAAGTGCCAGACTACACAAAGGCACACTTGGAATTGTTCGGCTGCCTGCAAAGAGATTTGACATAGCGAATTTCCCTGGGAAAAGGTGTTTGGAGACCATGGGGGATAAGAATTAAAAATGTATCTGTAGTGAAAATGCTCCTGCTATCTCATTTCATTATTACTATGGCTCCTAAGAATGTAGCAGGTATATGGCCCAAACTGAACTGGGCTTGCCTATGTTATTTACTCAGGAAACAAGAGGAAAGCTTCGTAAAGGTAACAGCAACTCCATGTATAACTCTGTGGGTTATACAATTATAAAGTTCATACTTTATTCAGAAAGCTTATTTTACAAATTACAGACAAACAGACACATTCGTCACCAAAAGCTCCCGGGTTCCTCACCACAGCACTTTGTCACCCAGAAAACATGTTTCTACTGCTCAGTGCTTATGAAACAAGACTTGGGCTTTTTTTAAGCTTATACAACAAGAAGCCCTTGTGCACCCTGTAATGTTTACAAAGACTTCCATAAAACTGCCAGAGGTTCACTGTTAAATTAATCCATGCAACCAAACACAACTTTCATTGAACTTAAAACCTAACTTTAAATGCACCTTTACTTTTTTGGGGAACAATATTAAAATAACATAAAAGCTACATATACATATATAAAAGCTACATAAAAGCTTCAAAAATTTAAAAGGTTCTATTATTTTTAAACATCCTCTGCCAAATTATCCTAACAATAAATCCTGAAAAACTCTGGACAAGAGCGAGCTATAATCAAAGTTAATTTGGGATGTGTTATGACAGTAAGTGTCTCAACCTTGTTCCACAAGAGTGGAACCAGTAATATATAAATACAGAATTACTAATGAAGGCTGTATACTCCACTGGAAAAAAAAAAATTCAAATAATCACTGTCTAATATTAAAAAAAAAATCATGCACATTAGAAAGTAGATGACAAATACAGAGAAAATACAATTAAGGTTTTCTGTATTGTCTTTCACATGAAATCAGATATTCCAAGTTTTTCTAATGTACTGTTAGATATTTTAGTGGCTTGCGGATATGGAATTAGATTTTGAGTTACATTCTTTTTTTAAGCTTTAAAAAAAAAGCTTTAACTGTAACTTCGAAAAGGCAAAAAATTATATTTACAATCCAGACAACATCAGCTTGTTGCATCAGCTCTTTGTCAACAGAAGTGCTCCAGTAATAAGGCCACTGGGACAGAGATAACCAAACCTCTAAAAGTCAATAATGGTCAAAATACTTAATCTTGCAATGAAGCCATGCCAGAAATTATGAAGCCATAAAAATATTTTTCATATAGCAATCAATGAAGTTTAAATTTTATTTAGTGGGAAAGAATAATTTTTGGTTGATAACACAGAGATATAATGCGGAATTAACAAAAACTGTCTAGATTTGTCTAAACTTCTTGGATATGGAGACTATGACCAAACAATGATTGCCTTATTTATTGCCAATTTTATCACTAGCTAAAAAGACATAAAAAGTATATTCTGATGTACTATTACTCACAACCATTATTCAGAACAGCATTTTGAACAGACAGGAATTTGTTGCTCGCAAACTAAAATGACTTAAAGGAAATCATGGGCTATCCTTTTTAAAAGTTCACAGATTTAAAATGATATTTTTCTGTTAAATGATGAAAATCTCTGAAGAGTCAAGAACTAAAGCATCCAAAACACAAAACAAAAGCTATTAACCAAGGATGTATTTCAACATCAAGAAAGAACCCTCCTCTTCATTTACTGAATTTTCAAAGGGGAATGTATGACTTTACAATCTCAAGGAAAATTTATTACAATGATCAGTTATAAATTATGAGTGATTCATGTAAACTTGAAGACCGTTTCTTACATTGTGCAGAGATGGCAAGAGGACGATGACTACTGGTCAAATGGTGTGCGTATTTAAACCAACTGGAGCACAATGTACCACATTTCTCCCTAAGAACTAGCAGTCCAACAGTTGGTTTAAAATTTGTTAAAATTAAATTTTAAATGTTTTCTAGCACTGCCTGCCTACTTTGTATAGCAAACGAATGATTACAGGGGCAATCTGAAAACACAAGGACTGCACAGATGTCAGGATACTTCATGGAGAGAAACTACCAAGGCAATGCAATTCTAGAACTAGAAAAATAAACAGCACTTGAGACAAGGTTCAACTGAAACATCCAAGGAGGATTGCGGCTGCAGGTTTAAGGCTTTCAAGGCATTTGCATTGGAAGTAATGCTTTAACAAGTGCCTCACCCAAGATTTTGATAAGAACTTCTTGATTGCACAATCACTGTATTTAAATAATTTCAATCTTTAGAATTTGAGGTTACTTGCTTTTTTAAGAAGTCACAAGGAAACAGCCCCAGTTTCCAGCAGCCTCACACAGACAGAAGAAAAAAGGCTGATTTCCTTTAATTCAGATGTAAATAAGACCTGTTCTATGCGTATTTTTTCAAAGTAGTGTAACCCCTTTCTATATAGCAGGCTGTGATTCCCCAGCTTCTGTGTGTGTTTGCGCGTGTCTGTGTCTCCATGTGCATGCATTTGTGTTTTGTTTTTAATCCTAGATTGGATCCAGAAGTCTCCTTGATCTGAAAAGAGAAGAGGCCTTCTTTTACTGGATTCTGCACTAGCCACCCTGTAGCAATTTAAGTGGCCTATTTTTATGGATTCTTCAGTTAAGATGGTCCATCTCCCAAGAGCATAAGTGCCCATAATATCAAGTATGCATTAAATCTTTGTTAAAAGTCTTTTAAAAGCGTTTGTTTTATGGCTTGCCCTCTGCTGTCTCACATTTCTTTCTCTCCCTAAACAGCTCAAGAAACTCAGTATCAGTTACTCTTCAGTCAGATATAGCCATATGCAAATACTTAAGTGTTTAAAATTTAAAGTTCTGCTGTATTAATAATGCACAACATATCTTTCACATACATTCGAAAGAGAAAGATACTGTATTCTGCAACGATTTATGTAGAAGGTATCTGATTTCGTAACTTTATCACTTCTTTTAAAATTTATTTTAATACTGAAAAGCTACTCATGATTTAGCATGTAATTACATGTTTTATAAAATGTTTTTTCCTACAAATATTAGAACAGACTATAAAACAACAGTGAAAACTTCCTGCACTGTCTCAAATATTCACACACTGATTGGACAGAGTCTGTGCAACAGTCACAGTTCTGACAGTGACACAAAATCAGTGCTCAGTGATAAACACATACACACAAACAGTTTCTCTCTCTCTTTTTTTTTTTAAATCAGATTTGGGCTTATTTCTGCATGTAGCAGTTTGCTGGAATACAGAATATTTTTGCCTGTGTTCTTTCCTAGCCTAATGCTTGGTCTCTGCCTGCCATCTGTCTGGTCTGTTTTCTCCTATCCACGCACTCTGTCACATGCCAATCAGCTTAAGGCTTTTCAGACAGCAGAGAACGTTGGCCAGGTACATACTGGTTAAGCAGAAATGCCCTGGCATACCTCCAGAATAACACCTAAGCCATAAATGGTTTTGCCTTCTTGATAGTCAGCACTGTTAATAGATATGTTCTCTCAAGCGTGTAGGGAACTATTAGCAGGATCTGATGAAAGCTCAGGTTGAGGACATGCCTGTGCTGGCTCAGAGGGACACTGAACCCAACAGAGACATGGCTACTCCACTTTCTGTTTCCTGGGCTGAGAGGAATGCCAAGATAGGCTTTTGCAGGACAGCCCTCTCTGTGGTATTGGCATATGGGTTTAATTTAGTTGTTCAGTGCCTGACATCAACCTAAGTAATACAGCATTCTCGCTAAGAGAGATTATGCCGAGACATTTTTTCTAAAATGTTTTAGGTTTGACGCATTTAAGGCTTCTATGGCTATTCCCTTTACCTAAAGGCATGAGCAAATAAACGTTTTTAACAAGGGCTATGTCTATACTTTAGCAAAGAAGAAACTTGCTTGTAATCTATGATACAGATCTGATTGATCTTATGCCAGATACCATTTATTCCTTTGTACTGTGATCTTTTCCCCCTCCATGTCAGGCATTACAATAAAGTGATACACAGAATAAATTATGTCAAACATTTGTGTTTTCTAATGCATAACAGGTATATTTTTTGAGCGACTTGGTTCATCCTCAGCAAAGCCACAAACAGAAGGAGATAGACAAGCTGATCCCTTTATTTTAATAACATTTAAATGTAGTATTTCATTGTTAGCTTATGTATGATACTCAAAAAAAAAAAAAAAAAGCCTCTATGACACATTTAATCTATTCTGTATTCAAACGGGAACACACTGTTCAGGGAAGATAATCTATGGGAAACAACCTGTACTTTTTCTATCACTGTAAGACTTGAGTTTACCCACCATATACTCTGCATATTTGCATTTTGTTTACTGTATGTTTATTTTGTTTTTGTTTACTGTAAACTGTACAATAGTATAAGTAACACAAAAACATGACAAGTCATTTGTCCATAATAAGCAGAAAAAGCCTCATCCAAATTTGATCACAAAACATATTACAACTCTTGAGAAAAAATGCTTATGCTTGGCAAAAAAGTTTTAATTAGAACTTCAGAATGAGATGGTTATTTCTAAAGAATTTAACAACAAGACTTAAAATAAAATAAAACAACTAATTCCAGAGGAAAAGTTAAGACCATGTTATTAATTGCAAACATGTAAACATTTTCAGCTTCTTTCCACCTGAGATAGAGACTGGATGGGATGCTGCTACACAAATTGAAATCTTGGGAAAAAACTACAATACAAAACAAAATGCTTTGTCTTCAGGTAATGCAATAAGGTTTTTAACCATCAATCATACCAAGCATAATTCTTTCATGTTACCAACAGTATATGCTGTCCTTAGATGCCTGTAAGGAGGAGAAGAAGATATTATATCTAATCTTATCTAGATACGTGTAACCGGAATCTACAGATATTCAGCTGATAGAAATAGCCAACGCTTTTTTTTTTTACCAGCAAAATGGTAAAATTTTCTTTTGCTGAAATCCGTTTTTTAAATATTTTCATTCAGTTGTAAATGTCAAGAACATCTTTTGTTACTTTGATGAAGGGAGTGGAGGATGAGAAGAAAGGAAAGACAAGTTCAGTTTCTTTTGTCTCGCATTTGATTTGAATGTCTAAGATAGCATCTTGGGACACCCACTGTTTTCTGCTGTTACCAAAAAAACCAAACCAAACCAAAATAAAACCCCACACCTAAAACCAAAACCCAAAACCTAAAGCCAAACAAACACCCCCCCCCCAAAAAAAACAAAAAACATTTTCCCAAGAATAGCTTCCCTAAACAGTGAAACCTTGACTGATACCCAGTAGTTTCTGTTGAAAAATTACTTGGCAGGAAACACACATTCTTCCAGTAGCTGAGCCTGACCCAGCAACCGTACAGTATATGATGGTAAGTACATTAGAAATATGACACATGGGCAAAGTGTTCAAACTTTAGCTGTCCCAAAGAAAGGGAATCACATACAAAGAAGTCTGTTTTCAATATACATATTTTCTTGAAAGACATCCAGTCCAGCTCTTCACATGTTCCTGGAAAGCTTTCTATACGTTAGGGAAAACCAAACAAAACCCCTATCATTCTCTGTTAATGATCTATCTACTTACCAAAAGAAAAAAAAAAAAAGGCATCTTCAGCAATAATTGGATGAAAAATATCAGTTTGATTTCAAGTACAAAATGAAAATATTCTAAATGCATTACATATTGTATGCCTGATTGGAAGTACATTCAAAGAGAAGCCCATCAAGCTCCTCAAAAGATTCAGTTCTCCTTTATCAAAGAAGCAGGAACTTATAGAAACACAACTGCTCCCAAAATCACACAACACTTTTGGGCACTGTCAGAATATCCAAAGGAAAATATATCTGTATTCAAAACAGTCAGTCTGGTATATAACCAACTAAAAAACAAAACCAAATTTGAATTCAGCAGGAAGGAGTTTTATGGTCTGTGCTGGCCACTCAAGCAAACAGGTTGGGGGGCAGAGGCTGGATAAAAGTAGATCTTCCTCTCCTTCACAGCACAGCAACTAAACACGCGGTTTATTGATAATATTGAGATTGAAATCCTTGCCCAACAAAACAGCGGCAGCTGAACCAAAACAGCCATGAGGACAACACACACATCCTTCAGTCTATTCACAACCTTCTAATTAATTACAGTAATGAGCCATAAGTTCCAGTGGCACCAGTTTCATGCTGGAGTCTTTTTTTGCTGAAGACCTTCAGGAGGCAGCGCACTGCTGCCAGAGGCAATGACACCCGTTCTCTCTGCTGCTCCTTTTACTCCAGAAACTCTAAACCAGGCCAGAGGGAGGAGGCTGAAAGGCAAATGAAGCCACCACCAGCAGCATCTTTCCAGCTACCACGTAGTAGGGAGGGAGGAAYGTGGGTGCATGAGACTGCTGGGCCCCAGCAGCTCACCCAGCCCTCAGCCTGCGCCCTGGGAGGGAGGACCGGGGCGAGGAAGGCACATTTCAGACCAGATGAGTTATCCCGGCAAAATGCAGGTTGAGAGCTCCTGAAATACTTTAAGACTGCACTATAATTTGGCATTTTATAACTTAAGTGCCTGAGCTTAGAATGTTAGTAGGAGCCTTTTTTTTGTGCACAAATTTTATACAGGGAAAAATGGACAAAAGCACAAGACGAAGAGTTCTGTGGTGGAATCATTTACGACATGTTTCTATTTCTAGGCAACTTCAATGTTTGCACAAATCTGCATCTGGAAAAATGGGCAGGTATAGCACAGAAATGTGTATAATAGCCACAAACAATATTATTTATACCATTTAAAATCTAGTTCAGGCACATGAGGTCACCTAGCTTACAAAAATGGCTGCACATCTGTCAAAACGTCCAAGTCTTATCACAAAAGCTCAGTGCTATTATTTACAATATTCAGACAGTTAGAAAGCAATACTGTGAAGAAACTGGATAACTGCAAAAGCATATGGAAACAATGAAAAGAGCCAATATCATATCATCATATAACTCTCCATATACCAATCCAAATGATCATCTGAATCAATGGTCCTTAAATCGGTTTGGAAACTTCAGAAGCCAAATATATTCCTAAATTCATAACTATAACTGGAACAGAGCAAGTACTAAATGAGTTGAGTTAGGCCAGCAAACAGTTCTTCAGTCAGAAGCTACATCCAGCCCACACCACTGCAAAGTTTGTCTCCAATAAAATTGTTTCCAATCAACTGATTCTTTACAGACGACATTCCCAAAATTTCCTAACTCTGGAGGTGTAGAAACCACATACAGTTACTAGATTTTTTTTTTTTTCTTTTCATATAGCCCAGCCTTCCCCTGTAACTTCCTAGAGTGCTAGACCTTTGGCATACTGGAAATTTTCTTCTGGTAGAAGTATTTATTTAAAAAAAGCAGTTATCACTCTCTACTACAGCATCATGGTTACAAGCTAATTTCAAAGAATGGATATTTGCATTTTTGTTCTCAGATTCATATATGATATAATAATCTGGAAGAAGAAAAATAAGTTTTTCCATCATTAATTACATAATAGTCCATTTTTTTCTATTTTCTTCATCTTTTCTATAAGCACTTTTATTCTTCACTGTTTCTAAACCTACCTCACAAAGGTCTGTCACCAATTCAATTACCTTTCTTACAAATCTGTACACCCCACTTACTGTGAATCAATACTCTCTGGGTCAATGATTATAAATCCATGAGGCTTACGCTTCATCAGTTTTGTTGCTGAAACTCATCTACCCAAATCTTACTTCTAACTGGTGTTCAAGAACTAAATTGCTTAACACAGTCTCTGTGATTGTCTGTGGTGTCGACCCACACAAGAAAAGTGAAATGCTTCTGATATAATGTTCTAAGACTCTACCCTAATTTGGCTATGGATCAACTTTCTTGCCCCTATTCTTATATTTGAGAGGAATTTTTTTCAGTTTTTGTCAGATTTTCTACTGAGGAGGATCTCCTTTAACAATGAGTGCATGGTTTCTGTTAAAATCACAGCTTGCATGCTGATCTGAGGAAATAAAATCTTTTTTATTCTATCAGAAGAAAAAATGCCTTACTGATTGCTTACTGCTTTTTCTTTCTCTGTTGAGTGGGTATATAAGGGCAAAAACAAAGACCACTAATTACTGGGGTTTACAAAGTTAGTTCTAACTTTTTATCTATTTCAACTTTTGCAAGTATTATACCACCTCATTTCCATAGTCTTTCACTTTAAACACTTCAAAAACTAAAACCAGTCTCCAGCCTCTCATTTCCTGCAATGGTTAAAGTAGCACTAAAATACCTCCTAATGGAAAAAAAATCCAGAACAATGCTGGATCTGTTTCAAAATATTAAAAAACAAAACAAAAAACACCTACAATACCATTTGCCTCACTGTTATTGTACTTATTCCCCAGTAATTGCTTCCATAGGTCTAAGCTTTGTTTCAGTAAATAAGCAGGCCCTATCAACTACATGTAAGACTATCAGTTAGTCTTTTAAGACTAAGCGTGGCAGCTTCTGCTCAGTAGAAATACTCCAACTGAATTCATCCTCTTCATTTTGAGGGACAGTTTATTGTGGCCCTGGCACTTCTCAAACTACAATAGCGTACCCACTTCTCATCAGCCTCCAAAACCCATTCAATTTGGCAGGCTTTGCAGGGGGAAGATTGAGGGTATGCTCCTTCGAGAAAATTGTGGGAGGGCAAGGACAACTGCTTCATTTTTATTTAACTGACATAATTTCTTACCCGTAAAAAAAAAGGTCACCACTATTGAATTATCATTGCAAAACTATCATTATCAGTGCATCTTATACTTGCTCCACATATTTCTATTATTCTTGAAAGCTATTAAAATCAAGAACAATTCTTAATTCATCCTCTTCATCCTAAGTTGTCTTTTAAAAGATATTTTATGAAGTAAATAGTTTCCATATTTTTAACTGACTACTCACCTAATCAATTTTAAAATTTAAATGTTAGAGAATGATGAATGGCATTTCCGACATCCTAAATAAGAAAAGTTATACTCATCATTTGTTTTAAGATTCTTTTAGATAGCAATGGAAACACCATCAGCAAAAAGAGCAAATACACATTATTATATCAATTAAATAAAAGTATATGCTTTGTAACCAGAAATTTGTTTTGCATTTACAACTTTCTCCTTTCTTATAGATAGCTTAGAAATGCATGGGTTGTGATTACACCATGTTACAAGACATTAAAATTAGAAGATCTCAGCTTTTCACACTTAATTTTATAGACCAAACAACAAAAACACGTGTTCTTGTTTTATCAGCTCCCAAGGAGTTTCTCAACTCTGAATGAACTAGGTATTGCACTAAATAGGAAAACATGCTTTTGCACCTGCATGACAGTCTACAGCTGTTGAGGCCAGGTTCACCACTTCAACGTGCTCTTGTTCAAGGCACTTTGCCAGTGATTTTCACCAGATCATGGATCTGATTGTCTTTAAATTTAAAGCACCAAAACATGCTGCTGGTATATTAATTTAGATTATTAAGTGTAGGTTTAATAAATTTTATAATAAAATATCTAAAAATTAATTGGATTGACCGATTTTCCTCTACCCTAGCTTGAGATGCAACTGTGTGATTGCTGAGACTTTTAAAAGTTGTTTTATAGGTAATGACTGCATCATCAACAGAGATATTGAATGTATAAAGATATTAACATTTTTTAAGTATTCAGCATTGAACTGATTCAGCTAAATTCACAATTTTAAATAATTGTTCTACAGACTTCCTACTGCATAAAAAAATAGATTTTTTTAAAACACTTCTTGTTCGCCTTAGTTCAGAAAACTGGACTGAGCATTTGGTTAAGTTATACTTGTTTCTACTGCCTACCTTTAGTAGACCTTCCATCTGTGATGTTTTTCAGTCTCTAATTCTATGGCCTACAAATTAAAGCTGTTTCTTATTTTCTCCTTTAAATGGTGGAAACTAGAAAGCTACTGTTTATGCAGTATTTCCAAGATCTTTCCTTTGTGATATTCTGGTAATTTATTCTACCCCACTCCCATTACTACTCTGTTCTTAGGCGGACAAATTAATTATTCTCTTTAAATCTGTCCCGTAAATATCCCCTATATGTTTAAGCAAGAAAATCACCCAAAGTTATTGACATCCTAATAACTTCAAATTTCAAAGTTCTTCAGGAAGAGACTACCTCTTGAAACTAAGGTATTGGTTTCACCTACACATACACTTTGATGGCAGGCAAGCCGGAACGTGAAAACTTTGTCAGACATCTCCACAAAAGTGGTGGCTAGAACTGAGAGGGCCGGACTAACCATAAGACTTCTTGTTTTTGCGTGGCTCCAGACCATGTGATGAACCTTTAAGATACAGGCAGGTATTGATAGCTCTACGGGGAAGTAGGCTGGGGCAGGAGTTATCAATCAGGATGTTGGAACCACGCATGTCTCTGTTCAGGGCACATGGTGTGGAGGAGGCTAGGAGTGCCAAACACCTGTTTTTCTAAGATGACCCAGGTAGTAGATTCTTGCTATGAATGTCTCTGTTACATCAGGCCACAGATCCCTACAGGTGTATATCACTTTAAAAGCAATATAGCCAACTAATTAAGAAATAAATATTAGCTTCTGTTGTCAATGTCATTTTACTAAAAAAAAGCTTGAATTTCATTATAATAGGGCTTGCAACTGGGTGGGGAGGAAAGCAGACCAGAGGAAATGAGTCCAACAATCCCAAATTAAATCTAAAGCATTTAGTTCTCAAAAGTAACACAAAAGAAGTCAAGGTCATAAGTAGAAGATAACCGGATTCATGCATGTCTGATGCAATATTTCCTTTCTATTTCAAACAGAGAGCCAAGCAGTGTACCAGACAATCTAGAGCACCTCCTATACTTACCATTTGGAATATTTTTGTTGTAGTCAAATACCACCACCTAAAGCAGCATGGTAAAACAAATAAGGCATCTAAATTGCACAACAGCATAACTGACTATCAAAATGATAAGCTGCTTGTTCCGGACAAATATTGAGCCTGAAGTTACTGATTGCCAGTATTTAGGATATGGATTTCAATATTATAAACTATCAATGACTTAGGCCTCAGGATAAATGCACTTACAGAGCACAAAAGCTTTAGAAATGTGTTATTTATATATTTATGCTATTTGTATTTATTTGTTACTTATTTTAGTGTTCCTTATATGAAATATTATTTTACACTTATTAGAGATATGTACATTACCCTTATCAGAGGGGTGGGGTTATTTGAACTTTTCTTTTTGCCCTAGAGAAAAAAGCTGTTTCATCTGTCAGTTATTTTATTTATTTTTGTGATGTATCAGAAGGCACAAGTAGAGGTTCCCCTAAAGTCTCTAGAAGCAGCTAGATTTATAAGCTCATTTGCCAAGAATGGATTTAAAATCAGACCCTTCCTTTTCTGTTGCAAAACCAAGGATATCGATATCATCCGTCAATTTACCAGGAGAGTGCTACATGTAAAATTAGTCCAAATATAGGTTAGATCATTTGGCTTTTGGCTAAAGAAAGACACATATGCCTGATACAATTGTACGTGGGGAAACTGACCCATGCAGGATGGGAAATTTTAAGTGCATCTTGCATAGCCCCCTAGTTGCAGCTAGTTAGTTAACTTTGCTATTGCCATTGGTGAAACAGCAGTTACACAAAACTTAGCAAAAGGTGCAAAACCTACAGGGGAGCTGCATATACTTTGAAATTGTAAGTCTGCACTAAATTCCAAGCTGTTGTGACTCTACTGCTTTTAGATCCCTAATCAGCTTCCTCTGGGGGAATGCAGAATTGCAGTGAATGCTGAAAAATATATCCAAAGACTTCTTGCACCAGGTTTTGCTTTCAGTTCTTTACTAATGAGGAAAGTCAAGAGAAGGGCAGAGAGAGAAATAAAAAGAGTGGAAGCTGTTACTTAAGTTAGAGATTAATTACAATATAGGATGCACAGACAACTGCCTTAACAAATAAGGGAGAGTGTGTTTTGAAATACTTGGCATTTGCAATGGACAGTGTGGCTCAATAAATTTAATCTGCCAATATTGGGCTATTTCAGATCATGTTTTGTTAGCTCACCTGAGAATACATATCTCCAGATCTGCATGGATATTTATGGGTCAACAGCTATAAAGAGGGATCTACTCCAATTTAGCAATAGGTGGGAATAGTGTGTGCTCCATGCCTTGCGTCTGGTCTGACTACATATGGAATATGGAACTTGATTATTTTAATTGTTTAGTTCTGTTCAAGTTAACCTTGCAATGTTCACTCTTTCTAGTGTAAAGCTGGGACAGAAAGATGTGCATGTTACGTTCTGGAATCTGCGGATATTCATATTTTTCTTCGTAATTCGCTATCATCACTTTGTCTATGCAAAAAGCATAATATTGCTGTTCATGTAGCTTAAGGATTCTCCTATCTGACATTGGGACTCCCAGTACCATCATTCTAATTGTCAGGACACAGAGTGAAGAGACTCTTAAAGGGAGGAAGGTAAAAACCTTCAGAGCTAAGATTCAAATGGCAACATTTGAAAAAATAGGAAGCTTATTTTTGGCTGCTCTTTAGAAAGTGTATTACACTAGGAGTGTAACAGCTCTGATACTGAACATAATTCTCAAATGAGCAAAGAGGCTTGTACTTTAAAAGTACTAGCTAAGAAAATATGAAGAAACTGTAGCCCATAAAGAATGGCTACATTCTTTTCTGGACACTGCCTAATAGCCCCGATCCAAATTGGCAAATAAAACAGTGCAGTAGAAAATTCCTAAGCAGAAAGCAGTACCTGGAAGACCATGCTATTCAATATTCTCTTTTTCCTAAGCAGTACGAAAGCGCTTCAGTTATTCCTGAAGAATCCTTGGCAGAGTGGATCTCTGGTTTTTTTGAGCAAAAGCCATAATTGCATACTGGAAGAAAAACAGATGGAGCCAAGAACCATGTTAATTATTTTGAAGTGTGTTAATGAGTTCAGTGTATCACCAGAATCACTTGTGTCATGTAACATCTTCTGTCAAATCTATCATCCACTTAAGCAAAATGAAATATGTCCTGGAAATGCATGTCTTGAGACTGAAATCATTAACTATCACCAAGAAGTCACTCTCCTTTGTGATTGATTTCTGAAGTAACAAGGTTTATTTCAAGGGTTCTGGGGACCTTATGATCTTGTGTGGAACTCATCAAGTAAAGATTCTGAGACACCTGGCATTTCTCCTCTTTTTAAAAACTTCTTGGAACATGTTCTAATAATAAATACAATTAATAATAGATGAGAACTATTAGGATATCAATGGAAAATCTCTACAGGTTAGAAGAGAAGGTGTTTCTTCTACTTACTATCCCCTCCTGAAGACAGTGATTTAAATCTCAGTTCCCGAGATCCCAGGAACTTTTCAATAAAACTTCCAAATTCATCTAAGACATCTCAGAGCCAAATTTATAAGTGAATCATTTTTCCCATCCTTCATCCTCAATCTCATCCAATACACACTTTAAAAGCAACTATTAAAATCTTATTTAATGTACTCTTAGGGTACAAGAGGGGGTGTTGAAGAATAGGGGTAGACTCCCAGTCCAGCGACCTGACAGTTTGGCTGAACAGACAGATGTTGCAATTCCCCTTGTCATACCCAAAGTCTCTTTACTTTGCTCCAACCTTGGTTTTCAGATGCCTGATCAGAAAGATATCTAGTGTAGGCATCAGGAAAACAGGGAAAAACCTGTTAGTCTCAAACCTGCCTAGATCATCTGCCTAGTGGGGGGAAGACTGCTCCCTCCTCCTTTTTAAACTCTTCCCCCATTGCTGAATTTGTCCAATACAGAACATGGCCAAATAAAGCAAAGGGAGCAAGTCGACATGGAGGGGCCAGTTTAGTTTTGAAAACAAAGAGGATCTGTTTCTATGATAAATGACATAACTTTCTTGCACAAATATTTAAAGACCACCAAGATGAGGATAACAAAACAGCAAAGTTGCATTAGCACAGGTTATGCCTCACAGTACACATGATGCCAGTTGTGTAGACCTATACCAGCCTCTTCTTTTTATAAATGTACACTGGACTCTTCAGGTTTGAAAAAGTTACACACCAACTACAAAGAACATCCACAGAATGTCTCTAGTAAGAAAAATTTAAACCAACAAGTCATAATTTCTTTTTGATGCACAGAAAGATATTAGTCGCTGGAAAAAATGACACTCTGAAGTACTATTTAAGTGAAAATTACAGAGCACTTGACACAGAATTCCCAATTACATACATCTGTGTATGACTAAGGATATAAAACAAGATCTCATGTGACCTTTCTGTCTTAGACATAACGATTAGCCCATAATATTGCCAGCCTGCTCCCAGCTCTCCTGAACTCTTATTAAAAACACCCTCTCAAGACACATTTCTCTCCCACTAACAGGCAAATTTCTCTGTTGCCAAGAAAAGCAAGCAAGCGAGAACCGTATGAAATACAGCATCCGTTGTATTGGGCTTTCTGAAAAATCAAGTGATTGGTTTAGAGGCCTGTTATCACCAGGTGCAGCCAGCAGGAGAAAATACAATCAGAGAAGGGGGATATAACAAGCTGACAGGAGCTCCAAGCATAAAGGTAGCCAGTGGAACCGCACAGCTTAAGCCCCGGGAAGTAACCGTAACAAGCCGCTGGGGAACAGGCATTAGCAGGCTACTGGTATGCCTGGCCGAAGAACTGTGGCACACGGCAGCTTCACCTCCTCGGCTGCCAGCAACAACCACGCTCTCGCTTCTGCCCCAGCACCCTCTGCAGAAAGCATGCCATTAAAATACAACTTGTTTCATTTCTAAAAAAATCTTTGAAATGGAAGAGTACGCTTACTTCACTTATCAAGAAACTGCAGTGAGATGTTAACCTCTAAGGGCTTAATTTTTATTTTATTTTTTTTAAATCACCCCTCCCTCTGTCCTTTTTCAAGGCTTCTGGACCACTCAAGATTCCCTTCTTCTACCCCTTCCTATTACTTGAGCTCTGGCTGCACTTTCAGCAGTAATTTGTGATTCAACAGCTTATTCCAACCCATTTTTCAATATTAATAGTTTCTGAATTACTGTTTTACAATAGAAAGTAGCTGAAGAACCCAAAACTGATATAGCAATTGCAGGTTGCTGGTTGTGCAGAGAACTATTTATCAAAACCTAACGCCTGTTTCCTCCTCTTCTCTCTCTCTCTCTCTCTCTCTCTCCCTTCTCTCCATCCCAGCACTTTGCCTTTCCCTATCTACATTCATACAGAAAGAAAAAAATGCCCTAAAAAAACAAAAGAACAAACAGTATCCAGAAACACATTTTGGTTGGCAGTACCTTGATCCAGACTTCAATATATGTTATACTGGTCATGATTAAATATTCTAGAGGAACGTAAAAGAATTCTGTTTCAGCCCGTGAACACTGTTTCCTTTTCTTAGAAAAGTGGTTGAAAAAAGTACTGGCTTTAAAAATCTCTAACCTTATTTTTGTGTATCCAAACCTCATTTAGACAAAAACTGGATGGAGACAACAAGTAGCCTCCAGAAAAAGTTAAGAAAAAGCTCTCCTCCTCACTTCCAGTTAGCTACTAGCTGAAATACATTCCAGAGCCCAGAATGATTTTTTTAAAACTAGGGAAGGTTCTAAAGTCTACATTATCTTTAGTTCATATTTTTAAAGTAATCAGAAAAAGGTTTTGCAAATGATTATTCCAATTCCTTTTAAAGCTTTCCAATTAAAAAAAATATTTACAATATCATTTCATAAAAGTTTTTCAGCATAAAGTAGGAATATATCCAATACTTGGAACATGATAGCTAAATTCAAGCAATATACTTTCATTTCAGAAATACCTGTAATTACTTTGAAATAATTAAAATAAGCTAAAGAAACATAATGAGGCCCATAAAACATGCAGCCCAAAAGCAATTTCTTTTACAAACTAAGAACTGTAATGGGGCATATGCAGCCTGGCTTGCCCTATGCAGAGGCAGTATATGCCGGTCTAGTAATATTCACCTAAAAAGGTGTTTATCAGCTGGTTAGAAGGATTTTCAGATCTAGTGCAAACTAAAACAGTAGCAGATAAGAGTGGAAATGGGGAAGGGAAGAAGAATTATGGTAGAAGAGGAGAGAAAAGAGTCCCAGCATAATAAGGTGGAGTCTATAGTGGTCCATGCATGCTCACTGGACAACCCTAAAGTAGGTTACTTAGAAGATTCAGTTTTACCAGTTCTTATTCAAGTTGTCTTACAAGGACTCTTATAATTACTTTAAAGACAGATATTGCAAAGAATGAGGGGAATCCAACCATATTACATCCACCTCTTTCCTTAATCTTCCAGGCTGAAGTTAACTTGCCTTTTCTCACAAACATTTTTTTCAGTATCAGATCTTGTTATGCCAGTCTGAACTGATAAACATGAAATCATAAAAAAAGTAAAAATTTGCATGAAATAACTTTGGGTACAAACTTAAGCATCTTTATGAAGATGATGTATCAAAAAGACCTTGTGTTATGTATGAAAATAATATGGGACATTCAGCCTATGTTTCCCGATTCTGATTCCTTAAAAATTCTTAGACCTGTTAGAAACCATGGGATCTGGTTAAAAATTTTTGATCTGATGGAACTCAGGGATGAAAACCTTAAATGGAAAGTTATTCAAGTTACTTGATTAGTTTAGCACCGATTGATCCTTAAACAACTTCTAACTATTTTTGGAAACTGAGCTTGATACTGTATCAAATCAATACAAACACATCATTCTATTAAGATACCTTGATAAAAAAAAACACATACTAAGATTAAAGATAATACTTAAAATCGCAGCTTCAGTGCCTATTTTGAGGTCACCTCCCGAACTGTGGCAGCGCATGCTACTCAACCTCCTCTCCCTAACATCTAGAGCTTGTATGAAAAACTGCAGCAGTCTAGCAGTTTCAACACATGTGAATTCAGATACTGTACCTTAGCAACGATAAGCCCTTGATGAGACTTCCATCATGAGATTATCAAACTGTATAGTATGACAGCTTCTAATATTCAGGTTTACCAAGCTAGACAAAAATGTTGGCAACACTCCAATCGCTTTGTGGCTTAGTGCTTAGAGGATCCTGAGATCGCTTCCCAAATGCCTTCAGATGTTACATCTTCTCCCAGACTGGGAATCCGGGCTTCTCTGCCACCCTCCTTACGACCCTGGGAAATTCCATTATAGCAACTCCGTGCTCTCCTCAGCAGAGGAAAAATGCGGCAGCACATTCATGCTGCACTCCTTCAAAGATCCATGCATTAATAATAATTTTAGATGAAACAGCAGTATATTCAGGATATAATTGCCCAGCTTTGTAATCGTTAATTTTGTACATTCCTGGCCCTTTTTAGTCATCAGAACTGTTGCCCGACAGACACACAGAAATGCCTGCTCTTCATGTGTGACAAGAAGACTTAACAATATGAAGGTGACTAATAAAACTCTTTAACATGAAGAAACAACCTTTATAAAGCTTACAGATTTTTTCTTTGAAAGTATTTCATAAATAAATCCCATGAGCTGATAAATTTCTGAATTTTTAAATTTCTCATTTAGATTTTGCAAACGAGCGTTATTTACATTTGGAGCAAGATTATTTAATCACTGCCTCAAACTTGCAATAAAAATACCAATCACTAAGTGCTACATCAAAATAGTAAATCAAAAAGTGCAACTTTATTCACAAATGTGTTTTCCTATTTGCACAGTACCAATGACCATTTGCAAGTCTCAATTTTTTCTATAGATGTTTTACTTCAATTAAAAAAATAACTGTAGCAGCTTTACATTCATTAACTCTTGTGTAAATAACTCCTCAGATATTACAGAAGTCAGAAACTGTAAGTAAGAAAACAAATTATAATTTCAATCTTCCAAAACTTTCATAATCATTTTCTTTCAAAAAGGTATTACTTGTACATATAAGAGTTTGTCTGATGACCAGCAGAGATAAAAGGATTTGTAGTCTATGCATCAAACTTAGAAGTATAATTATAAAACTAGGCTCACTGTACTGTTCATAGAAAGGAGAAGGAGTTTAGCATATGCTCCTGCCTGGTTCCATTCAATATACAGGGAGCCGGTATTTGTAACATAGGTATCCAAGGTAGATTTAGGCAGCTCAGAAGCCTTACCTGAGTCTGCTTCATTGCCCTTTCCATTCTGCGAGTACTTCCTTTCTCAAGCTTTGTCCGAAGGAGCAAGGCTGAAGTCTGAATGGCCCAGAACTTCGGCTGAGAGAGTAAACACTGCAGAGAAAAATAACAGTTTTAATTATTTGTTATTTCATTTGAAAAGACACTGATGAAAGTGAAGTTTCCATGTCTCAAGCATAAATTCCATTTCCTAATCTGAAAATCAGATGCATGGCAACTGTACCTATTTGATGAATTCAGAACTGTACAGATTAATCCATTTTTAGTTTATAAGAAGGGCACCAAAACTATTGTTTCCTTCTCAACTACTGCAGCACTGAGTGTACATGTACCACACGGTGCATACAGAAGAAAGGGGATAAACCAAACTGCACAAATTAAAATGGCTACTCAGCATGAAAAGGGAAAAAGAATTTGATATTGTGCTTTATTGCTTTGACATTTTACCTGAACTTTACTTACTTTCTTGGGGGTGGGAGGAGAGAAGGGGAAGATAAAATAATCTTARACTAGAACTTGTGACTGGTGAATATCTAGAAGGAGGCAAACTTAAGGAAAGTCTGCATCTTCTTTCACATCTTTTTCAAAAGGAATACATCCCTGTATAGAGCAATTAAAATAATAGTTCTTTAATATTAGTATCTGCAAAACTGTACTAACAAATATTTCACACAATTTTTGGTAATTTGCACCTTTTATTTGTGTCAAAAGACAAACACTCTACCTTCAAGTGTTCTGTTTGCTGAAAACAAACATATGTGGCTGATTTGACTGCAATAAAGATGTCCAAGAAGGGAAGTTCATGGGAACACTTTCAACAGTAAGGTTTTATAAATATCATTGAAGGAATACTGTATTAGAATCATAGAATCGTGTAGGGTGGAAGGGGCCTCTGGAGGTCCTCTAGTCCCACCTTCTGATCAAAGCAGGTCCAGTTAGATCAGGTTGCTCAGAGCCTTGTTCCAGTTGAGTTTTGAATATCTCCACGGATGGAGATCCCACAGCCTCTCTGGGCCCCTGTTCCAGTGTTTGAACACCTTTATTGTGGACAATTTTTTTTTAATGATATTGAGTCAGAATTTCCGGTGCTCTATCTTGTGTCCATTGCCTTTCGTCCTACTGTGCACCAGAACTCTGGTCCCCTCTTCTCTACACCTGCTTGTGAGATAGCTGTAGACAGCAGTAAAATCCCTGCCTTAGCCCTCCTCCTCTTAAGGCTCAACAAAACCAGTTCTCTCAGCCTATCCTTATTTGTCAGGTGTTCCAATCTCCTATATTAACAGCATCTCCATATTAAAATAGGCTGAAATTGCTACACATATCAAAAATACCGAGTTAGATTTTGCTATGACTTGAGGATAATAGGAAGGCTTTTAGATCTGTAGTATAATCTACAGGGAATAGGGAATAATCAATAAAAAGCTTCCCTAAAAACATGGTAGTTAAGTTATGACTTGCTTAGATGCAAAGAACTTGAAGCCAATCTTCAATTGTTGATTTTTTAGGAAAGGCCAATAAGAAATGTGTAGCCAGTATAACTTTGATACCCCTTAATAATGTATAGATAGCCTGGATTCTTTCCAGTATGGTTTCAGACACAGTATACCATTACTTCTGTTAACTTTGAAAAGGGAGACAGCAGTAGAACTTCCTTGCTATTTTATTAACACTATAAATGATCCAGTCTCTCTGAAAAAAGAAATTTGTTTACAGATTTTTGTTGGGGGGGGGGGGGGAGCTTCAGTGGTCTTGTTCTTTCCTCCCAGAGATCCCCTACAGCATCAGAAAGTATGCTTTGCTGGTGGTTTGTGAGAGATGCCTGACAAATTTCTGTCATATTGTAATCTATCTGTAGTCTTCTGTAGTGTTTTCGCCAGAAAGGAAGCAGAAATAGACAAACTAAAACAGTATTTCTGCAAACAAAGTGGCAAAAGTAAGTAAGAGAAGCGACAGCAAATGAAGCATAAATGAAAGCAGTAGGAATGTATGTACAACCATCCAACACTTCAACAGCAACTAATCCTCCCTATTGTGACCAGCATTCTTGATAGCCCTGTGCAGACTCTTTGGTAACTTCTACTCACTGTTGCACTAAGAAGTTCCCACACGTTTGCATACCATCCTGCTTGCACTGAGCAGCTGAAAGCATCAGGGGAATGCAATTATAACATTCTGTATTCTGCATACCTCCAAGTATCATTTGACAAATTAAATATCGTCAGTAAATCTGTAACTGGTCTGAATCCTAGTTCTGAGAGCTCATCTCTCACCTATCTCACCATGGGAAGTTCAATCTGCTACCTAATTTTCTTTGGTCTTGAGACAAATACTTCACTGCAGGAGGCAAGCAGAGCATTCCTAAGAGATGGTCCATGTTTCTCAATTTATTCTTCAGTGGTCCATTCTGGCTGACTTCTAAAGAAAAAACCTTAAGGGATTGTTTGGCCAAACATTTGAATGATGTTTATTTTAGCTTATAAAAGGTGACTTCTTCTGTGAGAAAGGTTACCTTCCCCCCATTTTCTCTATTATTGATATTGTGTCATATTACTTTATTTTTTCCTGAAAAAGAAATTTTTTTCTGCTACAGGGTGCTGGATACTAATATTTATTTTTCAAATGAACACAACATCTGTCAAGAGAATAATAAAAGCTGAAGTGCTTGATTAATCAATGGTCCTAAAGGTGTTTATTTCCAGGTTCAATTGCAGCCCTTACCCTTTCCTATCACTCTGGTTTGGTTTAATGATTGGCACAAGCAGGGCATAGAGCAAAGGTTTTGTGCCAGCTTCCTCCAGCTCTGCCAGAGGTGAGAGAATCTGCAGCTCAGGAAAGCCGCTCTTCTATCTCTCCCTCTCTCTCTACATGTCCTATACTGATGTCTAGCCAGTTATTTAAGCAGTCATGCTAGATATCGTGCATGTATAATGCCCTAAGAGGAGGGAAGAGAAGCAAAGAGAGACAGGGTGGAAAAGAGGCAGAGGAGTGAAAGACGAGATATACAGAGCAATTACAACCTTATCATTTAATAACAATCCTGCTTTTTAAAGGTATTCATAAGAAAAGTAAGATAAACCTGCTGAACAATCACGAAAAAACAACAGAAATTCTTTAACAGTGCTATTGCTATAAACAAACATTGCAACTGCATACAACAGTGAGAAACAGGTCTATTTTTCAGTTAAGAAACACTTGTAATTATATGCGTTCTGAGCTCAGTCTTATGCCAGATCTCAAATGCTCACATTTTCATTGCCTAATTATAATGTTTAAAGCACAACAGATATAAAATAGATATATATAAATGGCACAAATATTTATGCTCATGGGCTTTGAAGAATAATTGCAGAACATGTATCACTAACTATTAAGCATGCTCAAATTTTCCATCCAGAACATCTACAGATTCCAGATAATAAATGTTTTGTCAGCCCCAAAGCTTTATAGTTCCACCTGAAGCTAACTGTAGGCTTTATTAATGAGACCATAGTTTAGAAGAAGACACCCGGAAATATTAAAAACTAAATCAAGATTATGCAAGTTTTGTCAATGTATCTGAAAATGTACTGTACTAAGGGCAGTTAAGAAAATTAATGAAATAATTTAGAAAAAAACACACTATTGAGAATCTTCACAAGTCATCTTTGTTCATATTTTAGGGAAAACAATAAAATAAGGAAAAGAAAAACAGGAAAATGAGATGGGATGAGAAGAAAGGGAAGAAAAAGTTATGCAACTTTTCTGCACGGAATGGAGTGCTTTCACATGGGAAAACTAATTTCTCCAATTCTTCCCCACATTTTTTCCTACAAACAAAAAATGTTAATATCCTCCTCTTCCATCGTTTCATAGTGAAAAAAGAAGATACTACCAAAATATTATATAAAGCAGCATACTTCACTCAATATATTCTCCTTAGACGATATTGGAATGAAACAATATGAACCTCAAAGACTTAGTAACAAAATAGTAAGTAGCTGGTTATTATATAATAGTTATATAATTTCCCTGTTATCATCTTAGAACAAAACTGCAAGTAATACCCAAATTGTGAGATGTGTGCACATTACAGATGAGATCCAATTCAAAACCTACACATATGACCTTTGCCAGACCCAGGCTGACTCTCAGGTACCATTATTCAGCCTCATCGTTATTCAGAATTTAACCTAGGCATGATACATTCCCTGATAACTCCTATTCATCTGTTAGAGAAAGAGATAAGAGAGAGAAAGGGTAAGAAGGGTTGCACAAATTGCTACTTCTACACAAAATTTAAAACAAGCTAATAAGAATCTTAAAGGAAGCTTGTGCCAATTGCTATTTCACATATGTGCATACATACAAATTATATGCGTGTATGTATGTGTATACATATACATACACACACACACGCGCGCATGCATGTATATAATGTTTGGTTTTAAGGAAACTAAAAAGAGGGAAAGCAGCCTGAAGCTTAAAACCAGAAATGTAATATATTTAAGGCAGAATAGAAAAGTTAACCAAAGAAACTTGGGAAAGAGGGGGGACACAAAGGGGTGTTAGTCCCCTACAATACTATATGATGTCCAGTCGACAAACCACAAAAAGCAAGTCTTCTAAAGGGCACATGAATAAGGCTGTCCTAGTCAATCACGACTTAAAGAAAGTATAGGTTGTTCAGAGCAATTGCTCTGCATGACTCCAGTCGCTATTTTAAAAAGTAGGAGGTCCTATAGGAATTCTCTGGGGCATCCAAGCCAGGAATAGAGTACAGGGGCTAATTAGATCTGCTAGACAATAAACTGGAAGATGTAAAGATGATTTTTGTTAATTACGATTCTAAATAATTTGAGTATTTTCTGATTTTTTTCTCATTACAAATCTGTGCTTTAAGTAAGCCCATTCTTTTATCCTTGAAGCTTGTGCAGTGTCAGTAGCCCAGCCACCTACTGTGATTTGCTATGACAGAGCTTTGGTTGAGGCTAGACTTTTGAACTTTAAGCACTGTTAATTGCAACAAGTTGCAGAATTCCCAGGAATTTAGGTATTAATCCACCACTAAACCAAAACTATTTAGGTATCAGCCAAATTGCCAGGACATGGTGAAATGACTTACTTGAAGGCACAGACATGAGGCGCCTGAGGGTTACTCCGCTCCTTTGCCCTGTCATCACCTCCAGAGAAACAGCCTTTAGTTTAGATTCACTCAGGTATTTGGTAATATATTTTTTAAATAAACTCTGACAGGGATTTAGAAAGAATGAAAAAAATTCCTCCTTAATTCCTTTTCATTACCAATTTCAGTTAACATACTTCAGCAGTTTTGTTGTTTGCACTTCCAAAAATCCACATATAATTAAGATTTCCAAATTACCTACATGGATTAATTAATATCTGCTTATAATTAGTCATACTTCATATACCCAAGCATATTATTATCTGATGATTTTCATGAATTCATCCAGATCAAAACTGTTTCTGCGTCTCACAATGCTAATGATACCTCTACTTACATTGGGTCTAGTTTATGGTCTAAGAAAGATTAAAGCAACCTAGAGTCCAGAGAGAAGCAAAAGAATAAAAGTTTTGAAAAAAAGTCCCTAGAACGATAATTTGAAGGAAAAAAATCTTTCATTCAGACTAATCAGCAAGTACACTAATCTGGGTTAAGAATTAGTCTTTCAATGTGTAAAGCTGCTAAAGAAAAAAAACATCTTAATCTATAATAAAAAAAGATGAAATATTAGGAAAAAAATTATATTTATGTGAAGCATTGGAAGAAACAGTCCAAAAGGTCACAAAAGGTCAAACAACAAAAATTTCAAAGAACTATTCATACAAATACCTGTCAGAGATGATCTAGATAAACTTGGTCTTTTTTCACACAGAACTACTAGAGCTGACTAGGGGATGCACTCTGTTGGCCCTGCTGCTCACGAATAAAGAAGAAATCATGGCAGATGTGAAAATCAGTGTCAGCCTTGGCTGCAGAGACTATGAGATGGTGGAGTGTGAGATCCTGAGAGAAGTAAGCAACATGAAGAACAGAATTACAGACTTCAGGAGAGCAAATTTTGGCTTGCTGAGGAATCTGCTTGGCAGGATCCCATGGCGAGACTGCCCTGAAGGGCAAAGGGGCCCAGGAGAGTTGGTTGATCTTCAAAGAAACTCCTCTTAAAAGCACAAGAATGGCCCATTCCAGTGTGCATAAAGCTGAGAAGTTGTGGCAGAAGGCCAGGATGGATGAACAAGGAACTCCTCACTGAGCTCAAATGCAAGAAGAAAGTACACACAAGGTGTACTTGCAAGGCTACCCACAAGTAATATAAAGACCTTGCCTTGCCTATAAAGACCTTAAAATTAATTAGGGCAATGAAGGACATCAATAATAGCTTCTGTAAGTACAGCAACAACAACAACAACAACAACAACAAAAAAGGGGGAAAACAGGGACCTGCTGCTCAATGGGGCAGGGAACCTAGTGATATGGAAGGACATGGAAAAGGTCGAGGTACTCATTACCTTCGTTGTCTTGTTCTTTACTGGTTTACTGGTAAGATCTGCTCTCAGGCCTCAGGGTCTCTGAGCCCTGTGGCAAAGTCTGGGGGAGTGAAGCATTACTTAAAGTAGGAGATCAAGTTAGAGACCATCTAAACAAATTAGGAAGTACACGGGACCAAATAAAATGCATCCAAGCCTGCTGAAGGAACTATCCAGTGCTATTGCAAGGCCACTCTCTATCATCTTTGAAAGGTCATGATGATCAGGGAAAGTTACTGTTGACTGGAAGAAGGCAAATGTCACACCCATCTTCAAGAAGGGCAAGGAGGAGGACCTGGAGAGCTGCAGGTTGCTAAGTCTCACCTGTGTCCTGGGAATATTATAGTGCAAATTTTGGAAGCCATGTGCAAACAAGTGAAGCACAACAGTGTGACCGGAAACAGTCAGCATGGATTTACCAAGGGCAAATCATGCTTGCCTAACCTGCCTACCTTCTACGATGAAACAACTGGCTCTGTGCACCAAGGAAGCACAGTGGATGCTGTTTACATTGACTTCAGCAGGGCCTCTGATATAGTCACCCTTAGTACCCTTGTAGCCAAATTAGTGGGTTGACTGAATTAGGGGTTTGTAAGTTGGGTGGAAAACCAGCTGGACACCAGGCTTAAAAGGCCGTGAACAGCAGTACAGGGTGACCCCAAACCTGGTGCCAAGACTGTTTTACATTTTCATTAATGACCTCGATGAAGTGCATTCTTAGCAAGTTCATGGATGAAATTAAATTGGGGAAGCAGTCAATACACTGGAGGGTAGGTCTGTCATTCAGAGGACCTTCATAGGCCTGAAAAACACGCTGGCAGGAAGCTCAAAGCTCAACAAAGACAAAAGCAAAGTCTTGCATCTGGGAAGCAATAACCYCATGCATCAATACAGGCTGGGTGCCAAATGGACAGAAAACAGCTGTGCAGAAAAGAAGCTGGAGGTTTGGTGGGCCAGCTGAACATGAGTCAGCAAGTCTGCTTTTATGGGACAACCACCAACTGCATACTGGGCTGTATTAGCCAGAATGTAGTCAGCAGGTAATGGGAAATGATTCTTCCCTTTTTATTCAACACCCGTGAGACAGCTTCTGGGCTGCTGTGTTCAGCTTTGGACTCACCAGTACAAGACAGACACTGACATACTGGGCCAAGTCCAGCGTAGGACCACCCAGATCCAGGGGGATGGAGCACACAACATATGAGAAAAGGTGAAGGGAACTGGTTTTCTTCAGCCTTAACAAAAGAAGGGCTAAGACTTAGCTTTCAACTACCTAATGGGAAGGTATAGAGAAGATGGACCCAAACTCTTCTTGGAGGTCACAGTGAAAAAACAAGCAGCAAAAGATACAGGAAAATTTTCAGAGTGAAGGTAGTCCAACATAGAAACAGGTTGCTCAAAGAGCTTGTGGAATCTTCATCCTTGGAGATACTCAAAAATTGAGTAGAACAAGGCCATGAACAAGGTAAGTTGACCCTGTCTTGGGTGGAAAGTTGGACCAGAAGACCTCCAGAGGCTCCTTCCAACCTAAATGATGCTATGACTTTCTTCACTGACCAGTTAGAAAGCCTTAAAGTGCTAAACACTTATGTAGAGGCTTCAGGTAGGTGCTGAAATTTAAAGGAGCAGGTGATCACGTACAAACGTAATTTGTCTAAGATCCCATACATACATATGCACATAAGTACAAGGTCTGTCAGAGATAAGAGCACTGAACACCAGAGTTTTCTTCTCTTTGCTAAGACAAGCTTCTATTTAAGCAAACTATCCTGAATAGGAGCAGTGTATTCCCCACATAAATACAATTGCCTATTCCACAGAAATATACCAGCATACTTGTCAAATTTTACAGTCCTTTCATCTTTACATACCAGAGTGCCAAACCTTATACACCCTTGCTCATATTATTAAACAAACTCACAATGCCTTGGCAATACTGCTGGCCATTTGTAAAACCCTGCACTTGAGACAAGCACTGTTCAAAGGTCAAATGCACCTCTTTTCTCTTATTGTACATGCATAGGGAGAATAAGATGACGATCAGAATCTTTCAGAAGTTCCTGAGATTTTATAACCTATTCAGAACTCAACTGAGTTTCCCTGGGCACTTTATTCCAACTGCTACACCTCTATTAATGGAGCTGGAACATAGACGATTTCCAGTAGTACTGGCAGCTTCTGGTTGGAATGGGATTCCCCCTAACAATTTTTTGGTTTTCAGATGTTATAATTTTAAACAGAACTTCTATTATGCTAGAATGCTATAATGCAAAATACAGTTTATTTGTGATTAAGCAGTTTCCAATACGAATGTCATTTTTATGTTGGACTGAAAAGCCTATCAAGAGGGTAAGAGAAAGAATTAGATTTCTAGTTACAAGCAAGCAGTAGAACCACGTCTTGGCAACAAAACAAGATGGTCAATATAACCATTTTCTGCAGCTCTTCTTGGTGTATGAACATGTAAAAACCTCTAGTTTACTGAAACAAAGTAAATAGCTTCAATTATGCTGTATATGTCCATCCCAAAGATTTAAAAATATATTTAAAAAAATCACAAGAAGGTCTGATCTTATATAGATCACCAGTGAACACATAACTCTTCAAATCAATTCCCCAGATGTTAAATTCCTCAGTTGAAGTGTTTATATTCTTATCACAGCACTCAATGTTTTTTTGTTGAAAATACTACGTTACCTAAAAGAAATCTAATTTCTTTTTATCTATATTTAAATCAATAGCTTGTGTTTGAAAGCATACATGCTGTATTTTCATAGATGAAATTGCCAATACACCGCAAAACGGCACTTCAAGTCATGGAACACTAAATAAAGATTGGAACTAACAATTTTTTGTCTTAGATATACCATGTCCTCAGTTCAATGCTACCCCAAGGTTTTTCCTTTTTTAATTTCCCAACACAGTATCATATACAAAAATATTTAGTTATATATCGTTATGTAATTACATAAAAACGTAACCCTCAAATTAATTAAAACATATATTTGTAAATCCCCATGTAATTCACCCCACACTTAAAGAATAAACACCATCATTTTTGAGGGTTTCAGACTAACAGCGGAATTCCACCAGTCTCTTCACAAAACATCTGTTTACTGAAATTAAATAATTTGAAGCTCAGATGGAAACAACTCCCACTTATATGCACACACATATGCAATATGTAATACTTTCCACTACTCTGTGAATATCATTTTAATGCATGACTTCCTGACTTAAGATACAAAATTCAAACATAGCCTTACACAAAAACAAAAATTCATTTTGGACAGCTAGTTGGAAAAGGTGGCAACAAAACATAATATGCCATATTCAAGCCTAGTATCTTCACTCCTTGTACATGAGGGATTATGCTAATGGGTCCTACAGTACAATCATTGATTCAGTCATTGATATAAAACATCATAACTACATATAGTTCTGATGAAACAACAGTGGTTAATTTGGGTATAAACAAATAAGATGCTGAAGCAAATGTTTTTAAACCATCTTCTCATTGCAACTTCTGTCATCTCTAACTACTGGCATTAGAGACAGCATTCCCAAATAACAATTTCGGGAATTTACACCACTATTCAGGGTGGTAATTTGAGCACCTATAAATTCCTCACCTTCATAAGTATTACACAAGATAAATATTTGATATTTGATTGCATGTGTCATTAGCTGGATAAGTTCTACTAATCTGAAAAAATAAATTTTGGGCAACTGTTCAAGGCAGCAAATCTGTAGATAAATAAACTATTCGTTTCTAGAAACAACAGGTGTTTTTAGGCACAAGGAATGACAAGATATAAGGCTGTCTATTCCCCAGTCACATCTTATTAGCTATGAACACTTTCACGTTTTCTAAAGCTCAACACAGAAAAGGTTACATTAGGATTTCATTCTAGATGACTCCTGTTACAACAATAAAAATTCTAATCCTATTTGGCATAATTATGTCCTTAGAGAGAGACACCAACAAAATAGGTAAGCAGAATAATATTTTCATACCTTGAGAATGTAAGGCTTCCATAAATCTTTTGACACTGGATATATGCAGCAGTTAGCAGGAAGAAGGGGAGAGAAGAAAGTATACTTATTCTGTAATTTAGATAGTAAATGTGCTTCTTAGCATGGATTGGCTAATAGATATAGTCCACCGGCTTCCCATGGGTTTTGGTGCATCTTACCTCCTCGAAGCCAGAGAATTGCTTGAACATCAAAAAAACAAAGGCCCTACTGATATATTTTCACAATTATCAAAACCTGTCCTGTATATGGCTTGATGCATCTGTTTAATTTCACACTTTCACTGAACACTGAATTCTATCCTAGACAAGCCAAAACATTATCCACTAATCCAGCAAATTATAACTGTGCATATGCCAACATGAAAGCAACTGTTCACTTAAAGTGAATTATATTTCAGGCATTGTTCCAAGTCCAGTGTTAGTGTTTCTCTTTCAGTCTTGCATGGGGAAAAGGTGTTATAACTCGGTTAGGTCTTAAATATTTTCTTGCCTAACAGTATGTAAAATAAGTTCTACATTGCACCTTTTGATATTAAGCCAGGACCTTTGCACTGCAACAACAAAAACAAAAAAATATGCAATGCTTGAGCCTGTATGACATGTATTAGCTGAAGTTCCATATTTTCCCTTATGAGGTCTTTTATCAATTTTATTGAGTTGTTGTGTCAAGGTAACATTTTATAGTCATTCATTTGATCACTTCTAATTTTTTAAGGTCTCTTCAAATTATCATCATTTGAATGCTGTATCTAAGTGAACTGCGTCTGACAGTCATTTAGGTAAATCAGAGAGACAGGCAGAAATTGTAAAAGTATTAAAATGACAGAGGAAAAGATTTACTTTCCTGCACTGGCTGAGGCATCAACATATGCACTGTGCCATTTTCACTATTGCTTTAATATCCCATATATTTCAGTTGGTTTAGACCACACATGCAGTATATTTTTTCCAAAGTCTAAAGCTATTCACTCAAGTGTATGACAAGGGTTTATTTCAGTCTATAAAACTAATCCTGGGACTGTACAACTAAAATAGCTTTTCACTGCAACAGGTGTTAGTTGATCACGTGCAGAGCTGGGCTTAAAGCTCTTAGCCGCAGCYATTAGGAATACCTCTCTTGTTAAAAAATCAAAAGCATGGCCAAGACACCATCAGTGATCTGCACCAAGGGACTAGTTTAATTAGAATGGTATTTTTAAAATTTGCTTTGTCTAGTCTTGTCTGGTAGCCTCTGTGCTAAAGTTGTAACATTACATCATTGTAAACAGAGTACCTTTTGCTCAATTTCACCACTGAAACATGAAGACTCTATTTGATTTTTTTTGCATTTTTATATACTTCAATGTGTTTGAATGAGATTACTTCACATAAATAGTTTCACAGTCTTGAGTATTTGAATGCATTTGTAATACATGATTATTTTTGATAGCTTTAAAACAATACGTATACCCATATATGACAGACAGTTCTGATTCTCCCCATCTATAGCTATGAAGAGTCTTTACAAATTTCCTCTTTCTTCTGTCCACACTTTACAAAGCAGAATGTATGCAAAGTTGTTAAAAAAAGATCTTCGCCAAACAGTTAATCATTTAGACTAGACTGCACTGATTCAGAAATTAATGCTAGACACAATACAGCAGCAATTAGATTGCACTCACCTAAATGTAATTTAAAGTTATTAAGTAGCTCATTTAATTTCAGTTTGCAAGTGACTCTGGCTGGAATTTAACATATCTGAAGATACACTAAATACAATATAGGCATTACTCAGTAGCTGGCATAATCAACCCACAAGTTAGAAGAGAAGACTGAAATAAATTTTCTTCTCACAAGTTTTACAAAACTTTCCACTACTGTATGCAAGAAGGCTGAAGTCATTTCTCTTTAATTGTATTTTCCACCACGTTTTTACCCCCCCCAATCCTGTTCTGTAGCAAACAAGTAACTCTCGATAGCATCAGACCAACAAAATCCTCATATACCATGCTTCTTATCACTCTAAATAGATCTCTCTTCTGTTGCATTGTTTTTCAGCAATCGCTGTTACTGCTTCTGATATCTACCTTGCAAGAACCAGGATGCATTACAGCTTCTGGGCAGTTGTTGATGCTATTTCTTTCCCCTCATTAACTGATTTGTGGTCAGCTTGGAAACTGTGTTGGCTTTTTTGCCATTTCTGTAGTACATATGAGCACAAGGAATAAAAAAAAAAAAAACCAGGCAGGCAAGCTTGGAAGTCAGACTCCCTAGGCTGTTTAAATAGGCAGTGGTAAGAGGAAGGTTCCCCCCAAAAGACAGTTTTGAACAAACATCAAGCTTTGGGGCTCCTTGGGAAAGCCTTTTACTCTCCATTGACTATTTATGAAGGAGACTAGCTTTCTAGTTTAGGTACCTAGGTTAGATGTCTGACTGAGGTGCTGGTTGCCAGTGAATTCTCTAGACAGGTTCTCAAATCATTGGATTGCATCTTCCAGGCTCAGATGTCTTTTGGTTCCCTTGAGCTTATCATGGGACTGCAGATACCTCTGAAATTTTATGACCGTTTTAGCTGAGTGGTGGAAAAGAATATGCTATAAATCAGACTTCCCATACAGACCACATATTTTGAAATGAAAAAAAAAAAATTAAAAAAAAATTCCATGAGTTATCTCACATCCTGCTATGGTTTTTAACCCAAGGCAAGAACCAAGATGAGTAGCATGTAAATGTTCACACAGAATTAATCAGTTTCACACTAGTTGGTATACTAGTAATAGATTTAAGTGTATATGGGTCACAAGTCCCATTACTGAAGTGAGCTGTCTCTTTAAAAAGTGCAAAACGCTGTGTAATTCTTATTAATTACCTCTAAAGACAACTAATTATATTTCTGTAGATGGCACTTTAAAAGTCAACCAAAGAAAATCAAGAATAATTTGCATTAAAAGTACTACATGTTTTCTCTTTTCACTGAAGGTACTGGAAAGAGTTATTGAAAATGGATCATCAGTGAATTCTGTGCACAATAAATGCACCTGCTACTTACAGTTAACACTAACAGTTCAACTTTGCCAAAACACTGCAAGAACTATCATCTGGTGTCTGTTCAAGGATACCATGTTACTTTCCTCAGTAGAAATAGTACAACACTTCAGTACTTTTCCACACGTATTCCTCCCACCTACCCTAAAAAGAAGCACTCTTCATGAAACACACACAACTGCTCCCAGCAGTAGTTTAAGGGTATTCACTATTCACTAGCACCCTTTTCCTTTAGTCAATACTGAGAACACTCAGCTGACAATATGGTTAAAGTCCTGATGGGGAAAGTGGATGATTTCCCCAAAGAAAATACCCTCAGACTTCATGGCTTCTCTTTGCTCATCTTGCTTTCACTAGAAAAGGCAATATAGGTAATGAGGTTGCCTTACATCTGCTCTTGGTTCTTGTGACCGCCATTAGGAAAACATCCAACTTCCTTTTCCATTCTCCAGGAAGGTCTCGTTTGGAACCTGAAGTCATCCCTAGCCCAGCTCTCCTTTGCAGTGAATTTTATTTTATTTTTGAAAAGAATCAACATACAAAAGGTCTATATCTTCTGAGTTTACTTACAGACAGAAATATTTTGTTCTGTAAGAGGCTGCACCTTTCTTTTTCCTTCCTTCTGCCTCCATATACCCTTCCTCACATGCAGAAATAATACAAAAATGACTTTCTCTCTCTCTTTCCTCCCCCGAGTACATTTTTCAGCAGCTTATAGGGAAGTGGTTAAGCACCTGTTCTTGTTAGAACAATGTTTATGCCCAAAGTTCAGTCCATATCCATTTCTTCTTCTTCCCACTATAGTCTTTGCTTCTTGTGAATGCACACTAAGAATTTCCTGAGCTTTCTCTTAAGCTGGCTGTTTCGGTGGTTTTTCTTGGAAAATTTCCTGTCTCATTCCATAACCCTGTGACTCAGAAACACACAAATATTGTCTATATTGAGAAAATGGAAATAAAGCAGGTCATTTGATGTGGACGTAGGTATATACTGGAATCTGATATCTAGTCAAAAGTAAAAGAAATGCAATCATGTGATGAGTGGCTTTTCAGTGAGCTGTGAGTGTAATTAACAGCAGAACTCATTTGTTATTTGATACAGGATTAGCCAAGAGGGTTTTTTCCTACATCTCTGGAGATAAAGCTTGAATGGAGGCCTAGTGTCTCCTACGTTAAACGCTGCACAGAGAAAAGGTCAAAGAAAGTGAGCATTAGAGAAACATTCTCTTACAAGGGATGCCTCCTATGTTTCACAGAGAGAAAAAAAAATCAGTGAAAGCGATACAAAGGTTTACACTTACTGAAGAATTTTCAGTGGAAACCATAAAAGGTACAAAGAAAGCTTTGTTTGGATTTATACTCAACAGTGACACAGAAAAGCAAGCTCACATTAGTTTGTGTGGAACAACAACGAAACACAAGGTAGCGAGACACTTAAACCCTTGAGCTATAAACATGACTCTTTAATCCTGCATCTTGTCTGTTATTTAACTTGTATGCGTGCAGGTAGGACTTTTCAGAGAGGCCTATGGAAGGAACAAAACTCACAATTCAAAATAGTTTTGGACACATTTGGAAAAGTCAAATCAGGTTCTGCCAGGAAAATATTTTAATGCTTTTTTTTCCTTAGGATTCACTACTACTACTACTACTAATATAAAGGTATTATCAGAGTGTCAAATGACTGGTTAACAGTCCTACTTATACCTTCAAACTGCAGAACTTCTGGAGGGCTAACCTCTGATTTTAATTTTCTTYGGTTAATAGGCATTGGTGGAGTGATATTTACCAAGCTGCTAAGAGCTTAGTGCTCTGCAATGGTATTAAAGCAGTATACACATTATATCCTCTTACATGAGCAAAAGAAAAACAAATGATTTTTCATGCTATTGCTTAAGCAGAGTTTTGGTTTGTGTTTTAGTATGTTTTTTTTTTCTGTTTTGAAAGAGAGTATTTAAGTTCAAAAGTAAGTTTTCCTTGGAGGTTCTCAATTAACTTTCTTTAGGAGAAGGAAGAAACTGGAGAAGAAAAGGAAATGTCATGAAGAAAGAAGATACTGTTTTATTTAAAGGAATCTGCTTTCAATGACTAGCAAAGGGTAAACCACATAAGATATGGCTCCTATTTTCACCTAGAATGGAGTCCAGCCATATTACTGACACTCGCTCTATTGCGCCAAACATATCACTTATTCTGTGTTATGCTGAAAACAACTTCAGCCAGATTTCACTGTAGTAGCATTGTCTTTTTCAGGTCTGTGGTTTGGACTTATTCCTGAAATAGCATAAGTACAGACTTCCACACCACATCACAGTACTGCATTTATTTCCTAAGGCCCAACCTCAACAGCAGTAAATCAGGTTTTCGAATTCAAACGACTAGAGTTTAACTCTTTGATACCAGTGATAAGGATTTCCCTAGGTATTAAACAACAGTGCATTTCTCTTAACTGCTCAGCCTCAGGAATTCCAGTCCATGCCAAGGGTCTGAACACATCACCTGCTCTTTTGAGAGCATCTTGAAAAACAGAAATGCATATTGCTCACTGCACAGGTAGTAAAGCAGTGAATTTGATTTGTATGCTGATTAGCCTTCTGTAACCAATACAGGGTATTTTAAAGATCCGAGAGAATGGCTAGACATCTTACTTTAAAGATAAACAGCTTCAGCTCTGTACGCAACAGTACATACAGTCTGAGGACTTCCAATCTGTTTAGCCTCAGGACAAACAGTGCAAATGACTGAAAAAAGGGCAAAAGATCTCAAGTCAGTGCCAATGAAGAATATTTCTAACTTGTTCCATTCAGGTTGGCACTGTGGGAAAAGAAACCCCCTGCTAAGTATTCCCTGGAAACTAGCACAGTATAATTTAACGTATAACTTAATTTCCCGTAGTGTTCCTCCCCTCCCTCCCTCTCCTTTGCCTCCCTTCTGACAAAGAACATTATGGGACAGACAGTGTTATAGTTTAATTTATCCTCTGCTGATAGGAATTCACTTCTCAGGAAGACAATCGGTTATGATTTTTCATCTTTCTATTTCCAGAACTGCTGCTTGTGACTACAAAGAACCACCATGATTTGTCAGTAGATTCTTTAAGTTGCTCAGCTCTGTCTAAGTCTGCATTTTGTTTATTACAGTGTTTTTTCTTTTTTAAGTTAGTACTTCTTACGCAGCAAAATCCAGATGAGACCGTACTCCAAGTTTCCTTCTTTTTTCTACTTCCTTGCCCGTTTGAGCTGGTGAGAGCAAACTCAATGTTTGCAGCACTCTGGACCACTGGAACAGCCCTCAGACATGACAGACCCTGCATTCTTATGCCACTGCACCAGGGTGGTGGGATTTGTCAGTCTCCCCTGCCTAACTGCATTCTCCAGCTCACCACTATGCATCCTCCAGAGTCCACCAGTGATGCTTCCTGTTTGTTTGGCCTAACAAAAACTTTATCTTTACTTTAGCAATGGTAACTTCAGGACAAATGTGCATTTGCTATAATTATCCTTAAAATATTTTAACTGATTATCTTTTGCAGGATAGAAATGTGAGGTAGCAAAAATATTAGTTCTCAGATAGGTTTGCAGAACAACCATAAAAATTTTACAACACAATAGTGTCTTAACAGCTCCCTTCACATCCCTCAGTAAAAGGCAAATAAGTACCTTGAGAAGAACCAATTTAATGCTTTCTTAATTTCAGAACTGTAAGATTGGTCAATGCCACAGCAGGAATACTTCAAAAGTTGCATGCAGTATTTACATTCTAAAAATGCCATTTGTGAAACCATCCTATAATGATGTTAACTACTCAAAATCAGCTGTCACTTTTTTTTTTTTTTCCTGTAATGTGGACAGCCAAGAAAATTCAGGAAAAATTACATACCTAAACCGGTGGCTTATAGTAAGGCTAGCACTAACTTTATGCCAGAACAAAGTATAGAATTTAATATAACATCTTCACAACCTTACATCTGGAAAAACAGCTGTATCTGTTGTGATACAGTGAGGCATACCAGAGGAAAATTCACCCAGTTCCAGACGGGACTGTACAGGGAATGTGTGATACCTGCTTTTCCCCTGTTTTGAATGCCAGCATCCACCACAGGAATTCGGCTTACAACAACCTATTCAACAACCTACCTATTGCAGTACTTGGTGTTCACAGGTAAGTGTAACATGCTGAATGCAAGAGGCATACCCCAATTGCTGTTTGGTGGGCTAAGTGGCTAGGGTTAAAGTCCGGAGATGACAGTTTCAGTGGGAGCTCTCAGACAGTCCCAGCAGTTCTCCAGAAGAGATTCCATGTTAACAAGTCTCAATGTCTATCAAGAATATCTGGGTTCTGATTCCTTCAGATTTCTGTCTTCATCAAGAGTAGAATTATGTCTCTTTAAGGAGGCACTGTTCCCATTTCATGCAGTAGGCTCAAGCTGCTGGAGGTCACCAGCAGCCTGGCATTAAATCTTATGTGCAAAAGTTTGGTTTCTAGCAGCAAAGCAAAGCTGCAGCCATCTTCCTTCCAGAGACTGAAGACAAGCCCTGAAAGACGACAGTGATTCCTGAAACAGCAGCCAAAAGTCAGGAAGAATAAGAATAGGGATGAAAAGATGTGAGAAAGGAATTAGGGAAGATGAGAGCAAAAGAAAAAGTCAGATAAGCCAAGAGGAGGTGACAGCAGGAATTTGGCATGTTGAAGAAAGGATGACTAAAAAAAGGGAAGCAGATATAGGCACATGTGAACAATAGCGGGGAAAAAAAAGTGAAAAACTGCTGGGGAGAATGAAAGAAAAACCTATCTTGGTGGGGAAGAGAGAGTAGTGTTCCTAAATCTGAGGGAGTTGTAGAGAGAGAAGCTGTACTCTGAATATTTTTACGTAGAGACCAAAGGTAAAGGCAATCTCTGGGATGCATTTAGACTTGAGTAAAGTTAAAAGCATGAAGTATAATGGACTATGATGCAAACACAGCTTTCTAGTACCTGTCCAGTTGTATTATGCATGTAAACTACAGTTGTTTATTAAACCAATTTGTGGAAAATGGAACGTGGGAAGCGGGTACTTTCACAAGCAAGAGGCAGTCTTTTTAGCTATGCACCTACAACCTTCTCATTTTCCCTGCTCTGTTAGAGATTCACTACATGAATAAATGTATGTCTACTATTAGGATAAGAGAAAGATACAGAATATACAGACAATTAAATATACACATTGCAATTCTCATGGAATAAGCTGCAGGATGAGAAATAGCCTTATTCCAGTAATTAATTGACTTGTTTCCTTTCTGTCTCTAACAACTGACTCTTACTACTAAGCTATTAAACTGCTTCAAACCATGCAAGATGTTTAAAACAAAATAAAAAAAAGCTAAACATATTTCCTTACTTTATTCTACATCTGGAACAGTTTTTACAAGCATCTATTAAACTAAAAAGCAAAGAAAACACATTTAGTTTTAGACAGTGATAAATACTAATCAGGTACTGTACTAATTTGGGGGAATACAAATGCATGCGCTGCTTCCCTGAGACTGTTACAATTCTAGAACCAGACATCTCATTTTACAGTGCTTCTAGCAGTGAGAGAGAGCAGAAAGATCTTTCACAGACTATTTTTAGAAATCTGTAAAAGTTATTTTCTCTCTCATCTTTTGTCTAGACTATGACAGAAGTCATTGTAGAATGCGTTAGCCAACATATTCTGATAAATATATACTTAAGAAAAATCTAACTGACGCAAGACATGAAGTCTTTCAAGAAAAAAAGCCCAAGCTCCAACTTAACAATGCAATACATGCTAAAGTATAATGTAGACAAGGCAGTGAAGTCTTTTCAAATATATCAAAATACACTAATATCTAACTTCAAGACTTTTATTCTGATTCAGAGAAAGCTTCAAATGCCAACTTCACAGATAGAAAAATATTAAATAGTTTAAACGTTTTTAAAACCTCTTTGTAAATTGAAACAAATAGAACATGATACTTTTTAACATTTTATTGGAATTTGTTTGAATGGTCTTCATAACTAACAGCTCCACCTGCCATGATTAATGCAGCCAATCCAAACAAGTCAGAAGTATTTATGCCATAGCATATTATCATATATACTAAACATATACATTATACACAGCAAAAAAGTCTGAATGTTCTCACAGTAATCATGAGGCTCATTTACGGTGCACATTGTGTGAACAATCCACTGAATTAGCTGGCATTGTTTCTAATTCCTGATCTAGCCTTCATAAACAGAATATGACCCTTTCCTATCCCTGCATCCACACAACTGGGAATCAGCTTTCATAAGGGTCACAAACACTTTGTGAAAGCTATCTTCTGAAATTTTCTTGCATATTTGCTGTTACAAGTCTTCCAAATAATGCTTTGCTTATCAATATGAAAGCTAGACTATTAAAAATGCTTTTGTGGAGGAAAAAAAAAGGATTAATAGGTCTACTGGCAAGAAAGACAGCTTTTCTGTCTTTAGTCATAAGGTACAGTTTAGTACATGATCAACAGCAGAATTCATGCATTATGTAAATACAAGTAAAACAAATGTGCTTACATCCTACCTAAGGTTGTGTTTAAATGTTTCTCAAATTAAATTAACAATCTTATCTCAATCCCTGGTCTATAGTACTTGAATTATATTTACTATTTAAGCTTCTTGCTTTCTAATAGAAGACAAGAAAGGAAATATTGTAAAAACACCAGAATCATAGGTGTTTAATCTTTGTCCTTATATAAGATGGACAGTACCATGCTTTCCTGTACCATGCTGAACTCAACCAAATACTGCTAGAAGGGCAGCACACTGTGCAAAAACATACCTAAGATCATTGCTGAATAGAAAGGAGATTACTCAAATGAGGATGGCTAAGCATTTATAAGCATTTGTTTAGTTTTTTTTTTTAATTTGTTAAAAAAAAAAATCTTTCCTCCTTCGTTCTCCTTCCCTCAATAGCCCATAGTTTATAGACTTAGAACTTGATTAAAACATCATTTCTTCCTCCCCAAAAATTCTTAAATTGCTCATTAAGAAATCCTCAGAAGAAAATATCAATTGGAATTTCCTTCCAATAGTTTGGCTATCTAAAAAGTCAGTTATAAAGAAAAGAAAACTCAATTTATTTATCACTAAAGTGTCACTGAGGATATCAGATTTGCACTTCAGAGATCTTTTGAGGCAAAGGAAAAATGCATATTTCATGACTGCACACAATGCCTATGGCATTCTAATTGAAAATATCCAAAATTCTGTAATAAGTCAAAAAAGTATGTTACTTGAAATATTTCATCTTTAATGCAGAACAGAAAGACAGTTTGGGGCACTAATACAAGAAACATTCTAGTCCAAAGTATGGACGTGATATGATCTGAGAAAATTAAACTCAGATGCTTAGAGACAGGAGCAAATGACCAGCAAACAAGAATTCAGTCACCTTGATTTTTCAGGCGCTATGGAAGAAGGAAGGTTAGGGTAATACTTGAGGTGTTGGATTAGGAATGGGACAAATGAAGGCACAATTCTAAAATCAGGCAGAGGAGATGAGGGCAAGACATCAGGAAAGCTAAATAAACTTTAAGAGTAATTCTTCCTCACATAGAATGAAAGAAGAAAAATGTAAATTTACTTTCCACAAGAGGAAGACTCAGATTTACCACTCGTTTGATATATTCCCCTGCACTGCCCCCATCCCCGCTAAACAGGCAGATCAGTAAAATATACAGCGACTACTACTAGTGATAATATAGGAATTGAACTGATCATCAGAATATTGTTAAAAATAGAATATTCAACACTGCACAGAGTGGGGAGATCATTTCCTTCAGGTGATACATCAAACAACATTTTGTTGAACAGGGGGGTTAATTTCATCATCTTATTGCAATGAACTCCAAAACTTTCTTGTCAAAGTAGATTATAATAGTTAAAACTGGTGAAGAACATAAAAGGGGGAAGGGAAGCCTGCAACATGTGAACCAGCTGTCAGAGAGGCTGCTAAGAAAAATAAGTGAGCTGTTGATAGATAAAGAGGAAGGACGAGGGGGGAAGAAAGGCTGCTGTGGGAAAAAATGTTACTGTCATCAAATTTGCTTGCTTAACTTCTCAAACCCTAGACAAGCAAATAATTTATTAATATTTAAACATGATTTTCTTGTTCTTTTACTGCTGTGGTTTCCCTGAGACCACTAAAATCTGTCRCTTGAGTAATTCCATGCGGATTACCCGAACGAGCAGACTATTCTGAAAAGGAAGTGCTGTCCACAATTTCTTCCTACTCAGTCGAAGAGGGACACAATAAAGCAGGCAGCATCTCCTGTAAGATATGATGTGTCCCAGGGACTCCGGGAAGAATGCAGACCACAGAGGAGAACAAAGTTGAAAGGGATGAAAGTGTCAATTAGGTTGAAATCTGATAGTTTGTAAAACAAAACAACTTCAAACAGATGGTTCCTTAATCCCAGTTTTGGAACGGAACATGAGCTTTCCCCCTGCCCCAGCAACACATGTACTACAGCAGCCAGTTTTTTTAACCTGAAATAACTGAACAAACAGAACACAACAGCAGCAAAAATAACTGGTAACACTAGCTTAATTTCCTGCCCATCATACACCGTAAACAGAAGTACTAGACACTGGGTGAGTAAGGATCCAAGAAATCTAGTTGAGCCTTTGCACACGATGGTCCAGCAGAAAGAGGCAATTTCTCTTCTGCTACGCCCAATCTGATTTTCTAGCAATGCTTGACAGGCCAGAAAGCATACACGCATTAAGTTAGCAGCAGCCATTTGGATCCTGACATTCCTGGAAAATGATTCAGACCTTTGAATAAGAGTGCTTAGGATGAAAGAAAGAAGGGAAGAAAAAAAAGAATAGAATAGCTTTGATTCATTTACCTCAAAAAAAAAAAAAATTCTTACAAGCACTAGCAGGGCTTTGCAACAAGAAAGTCTTTGCAGTGTTAAAATCTCGTAACCAACAGAGCCTATTCAAAATGGGCAACATTGCTTAGAAAAGAAAAGACAGACTTTTTATAAAGCCACAAAAGTTACAACAGTAGAAGCACATGGCACTCCTAATGAGCATTTCAGTACTCCTGCTAGTTATAAAATTTAAAGAAAACTACAGCCATTTTCTCAGCAGAGAAAAATGTACTGCTTTTATTTAAGCTATATAAACAACTTCTCTTTAGAAACCAAATTGGCATGTTAGTTTTACAGAGATTTTAATAGGAAGGCTTAACATCAGAAATATCACGTGCCCTGATTTGATCGCTCCCTAGTTCCACATTAATATCACAAATGCAATACAAAAGATGAGAGAAACAAAGCATTCCCATTTCCACCCTCTTCCCACAGCCCCTCTTATAGTGAAAGGCAGAAAAAAAATACATATATGAATACACACACACACACACACACAACCTCAATAAAACGTGCACTATTATTCTTCGCTGCGAGTTTCAAAGGCACCATACACCATCAGTTTCTATTGCATTCAGTAAATGCTCACTTCTGAAAAATCAGGCCAACAGTTCTCAAATTCCTTAGTAAAAATAGTCTCTTATGGAATTAGGAGCTCAACACTGGAAAACCAAAACGCATGAAGCATTACCATCGAGTCCATCTTTGGACTATGCAGTATTCCTTGGCTTTTGACAGACCCACTCCACAGTCTCTAGCTTCCCGATCTGACCTTGGTTTTCTTCATGGTATTATATGAAGAATTTCAGAAATATCAGATATCTTTTTTAGAAGAAGGTGAATAATTTAAGTTTTATACTCTGAGCAAAATGAAAGCTATTGCACTACTTTCCCCCCTCTCTAAAAGTAAGGAAGAGATCTCACATGCTGAAAATGTCCATACGCAGAAGAGCTTCCTTTGCCCAGTTTTTACCACATAAAAAAGAAACCACCTGCTCTAATTTCCATAAATGACAGTAGTCTCAGGAGCATAACAAACTAATGCAACAAAATTGTCCATGGTCCCTTTTCTTTTCCTTCTAATACTCTATTGATTCCAAAGGATACGAATATGGGGTTAAGATGTGGGAAGCACAAAGCAAGAGGCTTCCGTTCCACCATTTGTGCTTGCTTTCTCTCCTCTGTTCCCTATAGCTTAACACCGTTGCTATCACTAGAAGTCCCTTGATCACAAGAGACTAAAAAGAGAAATAACTAATATTCTCCTACACTGGGCTAAGTATACCTCACACTTACCACAAAAGCTCATCTCTCTTGGACAAACCGAGGGCTAGGACAGATGGCAGGGATAACGTTAATCCTGGATATCCTGTTGGAGCATCATAAATTTGCTAAATTTGCATCACAGAGTTGCATTCCCAGTATGTAAACTATTCCGTGTTCTATAAATCTGTAAGAACCTGTATTGCAGAGTCCAGTCTTATCAATTACTTTTTTTTTCCCACATACTTTTTTCCTCTTTTGTGAGAGAAAAATGCAGCACAATCCAATATCTTCTCACCTATTTCCCTGCAGAAAGACCTGCATAATCTTAAAATGACAGCACGTCAAAAGAGTTACCAGCTGTTATATGGAGCATCCATATGTACCAGAAACTCCCTTTTACATTTCAGAAATATCTTTTAGTCTTTTGTCCTAAAGTATAATGTCTGCATGACAGACATCTTACATGAAGTTTTAACTTTAATTTTTTAATTCATTTTCAAAATATTCTGAAATGTTATGTGTACATTTAAATGACAGTGTTGTTCATTTAATCGCCTATTTATTATAGTCTTACTTGCATTACCTATATCAAATGAACTCCAAATACTATCAAGTAGCAAATATCTAATAATCCTCCTTTTGCTCATTTACAAAAAGCATTTTTTTTCTTTTTCAAGAAAGTATTTGGGCCACTGATATGTGAGGATCAATGATGTACTTGTGAGCCTCTAGGGAAAAACTGCTCCCTAATATCAAACCTAGCAGATTTCACTCATGTATTTTTACATTAAAAAAATGCGTTGAAATTAAAGATGGGATAAAGAGACATACGTAGGGATTGTAAAACTTTCCTGGGGAGCTGGAAGTAAACAAATCTACAAAACCTCCATGTGAACACAGTACTGAACAAATTCTTTGGTTCTTGCATCATACTTCCTATAAAGGAAGCTCTAGGCAAAAAGTTRATTATAAGCAAGAAAAAAAAATGATTCTAACAGAAGCACTGGGTTTCACTGACACCGTCCCTCTTTTTCTCTCTCAAAAATGGCTTTTTAATGCAATATTCAGTAAGTTAAATCAGAAAGTTTGTCAAACATCATATGCACAACCATGGCTCTGAAGCAGCTAGTGTGATATTTTTCATATACATATATAGATATATGATCTAATAATCTTCAAGTCCTAATAGATAAAAAAAGAGAGTTTAGAATGCCTATTTTCCAAACTATGCCTAATGCAAGGCAAGACCATGCCATCTACTTGAGCTCATTTTGATCATCCTTTCCCTCTCATACTACATGACCTTTATTCCCTCTCCTATAAAGAGACTGCTGGTCATGTGCATTTGTTTTGCAATCCAAAGCCAAAGGGTCTCCTGATGAGCCACTGACTTATTAAGAGTGCTTTACAATTTCTCAAGTTTCCTAAGACATCTTGAAATGCCCTCCTTTCTTCAGGAAAGATAAATTTCAGCAGATATCAGATGAATGCATGACAACCATCTAACCAGCCTGCAGATTTAGGAATCCACATGTAGGCTGAGAAGATGCCTGCTCACACACGCACACACAGAGCAGTTTAAATGATGCTAGTGAAATTATTTTGGGCAGCATTGATATCAGGTTTTTTTGCCTGTTTCACTGGGAAGTACAGAAGCTTGGAAAACAGCTTAAATACATTTGATTCATTTGTGGTGCCACTTACATATTCAGCTAATGGACACCATAAGAATCAAGGTTTTGCTAACATTCTTACCATGGCTAGGTACCACGACAACAGATTTCCTTGCCTCAGCACTTCAGACAGAACTAAGACACAGAAGAGCTCAAAGATTTCACCATGAAGTTCTTCAGTAACCATCTACAATCTTAGACTCAAGTGCAAACCCCACAAAAGATGCTGATATTGAAAAGACACAAGCTACAGTCTGATTTCTGCTTTCAGTTTTCCAAGCAAGATTTGGGACTGTCAGGTTACAAGTCAYACCCATTCTTCGTTTTTTTAGGAATATAGTTCAAGATCAAAAGAGAGAAAATAACAGTAAGATTGGACTGTGTTACTATAGCCAGTTAATCAGGTAATGTTAAGCAGAAGTTTAAAAGAACATTATTCTAATATTTAAATTTATTTTCTCAGATTTTTTAGGTTACCTGCTGTGACGTTGTGCTCCTTTCTCCCCCCCCCCCCACTGATGTGCTCTCTCCCCCTCAACCTGACCTCCCTGTAAACAGCACGTATGTAGGGGCTAGTTGAGCATGCGCCAACTAAGGCCCGTCTAGCATGCAAATATGACTATGAGTCAATCATCTCCCCCCCATAAACAGGGGGCAGCCCAGAGCCCACTGAGCTCTCCTGCATGGCAGCGGGCTGCACTGCAGAACCTCCCCTTGAGCAGGGACGCCTCTCAAGGTTACTCCTCGAGGTTGAGAGATTCCTTACCCGCGACAGATCCTCGGTAAGTGATTAATAGCATGCTGWACTTTTGCAAACTTCATGAAACTTTGCTGAGTTATATCTCTGACTAATTGCACACATAGTCCCTTAGACATAAACCGTTGACCAAGTCTGGGACTAGGACTGGATCCAGCCGCACCTAGGCTCCTCTCCGAAGGAGTTTAGAAAGCAAGGGGGTCCAGTCTGAACCTCGTGACTCTACGGGAGAGCCTCTGTTGCACATGCATCTGACCCTGTCCTTCATGCAGTAAATAACTGAGTGAACCTTGCCAATCAAACCTCATTAAATTGTTCTTATTTACGATTGAACTTTGTTAAGTTGCTGTCTTACTGCAATAAACGTAGTGCTGCTTCCCTCTTACGAGCGAAGTGCATCACTCCTTTCGCGAGACCTGCTGTATCTAAGTCACTGCTATACACTGAATTCTGCGCTATCAGAGAGATCTATATATCTGTTTATTTATTGCCACAGACCCTTCTTTCCTGCTGCTCAGAGTACAAAGTGATGTGGAAGTCTGCACATATCTTTCAGCTGTATTTCTATGGAGGGCTTTCTCCTGACAGTGGTTCTGCTGATCTTTTAAGGATGAAGCAAGCTGTAGCAGCTCCAGAAGGGAAGTATACTCTCCCCATCAAAAAATAAATAAACAAAAGAATAAGTTCCCCAGTATCACTACAATAAAAATTTAAGGAGCAAGTTCATCAGGTAAAAAGCTCTCCTGTGATTTTTAAGGAATCAGCCACTAGATGGCAGAAAAATGCAGTCTAATTTTCTTATCGATATGAAGAATTCGCCCAACACAGATCTCTAGTATCTTAGATAATAGGTAGTATGATTCATCAAGCAATGTCAGATGAAAGATGACAGTAAAGCTGATCATCTTTCTTACCTAGTACAGGTGCTACCTTGACTTTTTCTCCTCTGCTGTAAAGTCTGAGTGGTTAAATATTTGAAAACTCAAGAGTTAAAACAAGTAAACCCCACTAAGTTTCATTATTCTGGAAAGTACACTATGATGGAAATACGGGAAATCTTTTTAAAGACGTTTTGTTATCACAGTATCACTCCATCTTAAAGAATAAAGTTTGTGCAGAACTTATTTGAAGGTTCAGGTATATAATGTCTGCTTTTTCACCCAAGAATTATGCAAATAACAGTGGTTAGTGGAAAGAATAGAGCATGGAATAAAAAAAGACTCTAAGGGAGCTTGGCAGGAAATAAATGAGGAAAAAAAAAAAGTTTTCACAGAATGATCCCACTAAAAATATGTATTTACGACAAACTGTCTTTGTTGTTGTAAGAAAGTTATATGTCCAATTGGAAAATGTATACTTCTGTATTAACACTATTTTTGCACAGAAATTAAACTATAATAGTTTCACAATCTTTTACATATATTAAAGCTGTACTTCACAACAAAACACCTCAGAAAATACATCATCAGAAAGCATTAGGACTACTGTAGGAGCAAAACTATAGCTGATCTAATGTACCACAAAGAAAACCTACGTAAAAAACTGTTTTGTAGAGATTCACTCATCTTCCTCATTCAGATCTTACATGTACAACGTTAGCATAGGGACCTAAACAAACATTACTTTAAAAACCAACCAATTTTACATGCATCTATCTAATAAAAAGATTAGCTTTTTTTTTTTTTTTTTTTTTAAGGACTGGACTTTGTACCATCATAAAAATGTTCCCATGGTCCTTGGATTAGTGTCCATAATCCTTTTACATAACTACAGATGTCAGTGATGAAATCTAGACTGAAATCAATGGGACTTTTGTTGAGATCCTATCTGCAAACTCGAACAAGAATTTACTTTTGCAGATGCCACTACTATGAAAAAAGGGTCTCAAACTGCAAGGTTTGGGTAGGAGAGCAAACCGGAGCAACATCCTCTACTTTACTGCACCAAAACTGAAGCCTAATGTTGTGCAACTCCCTTCCTGTCCTCAATAAACTACTGTTGAAAGAAAGCACGAAGACAGAAGAGATCAAGTGATGAGGCAAATTGTGTTTAGTATTGACCAAAAAAACCCCAAAACCAAAACCAAAAAACAAAAAAAACAACCCACAATGAGAAAATACCAATTTAAATTTTTCAAGAGTTCTTCAGAAGTTACAGAATTTTTCTGGAGAGACAAATTAGCTGTTGAACTGGGAAGAAACATGGCTAAATGGAACACCTAATATTTAAACTGAATAAACCTGATAGAATAATGCTGCAATTCCTTTTGAACTATACTTAGAGAACACTGTTAAAAGAMGAGCACTTTCAACACTAGTGCAATATGAAGAGTTTGCTGTAAAAATTTATGCTTTACTAATTGTAATTCGTATAGTTAATAAAAACTAAAACACGAATGCAAGTACATGTTTTCAGGTGAAATCAAATTTTTAAGTGTCAATCTTATCCTGCATGTGGATGACTCAAAAGGGGGTCAAATTTCAGCATTGCTTTAATTTCTTGAAATAAGGGGAAAAAAACCCACTCCTTACTATTAGAGCAAATTTGGTCTATAAACAGTTTCATGATTAGCGTGATGTACAGGTTAGTGTTTAGTACTTAACTCAGACATTAATTGCATATACATTCAGTAAAAAGTCCAGATAAGTTACTTACTGAAGTAAAAGCCAGAAGTTCTTCTTCAGTTAATTTATGTATTGGATTGTTCTTTTGGAAGTCTATACTGTAAAGGAAAAGAAAAATTGAATACAAAACAACATTCATGTAGTCTTCAGAACACTAGGCAGAACATGTTTCTCAAACTTGCAGAAATCTAAAGGATGTTCTGGACAAGCGTTACAACTACAAACCCTAGTACATATGTGCAGAAGAAGGCCTAGACCTAGGAGTGGTCACAGATTAAAAAGGATCATTTCAAGAGACCAAGATATTTAGTTGTGCCTTTCCCAGCCCATTCTAAATTGAAATGTCTTACTCTGTTTAAGCTCATAACAATTTTAGGTATCCTAAACAATTTTAGACCCACTCCCTGTTTTAACAGAAATGTGTTTTCAGTTAAGATTCTATGACTAATTGAAGACAAGTTCTGCAAAAAAACCCACTAACACTCAAAAAGTGCTGAAAGGTAATCTCAAACACTCTGCTTCTAGTCACTCAAGGAACATGACCACAGGGGTTCCTCTCACTAACTGGCATTACCAATAACCAGTGGTACACAAATGAAGAGGGAAAACCAAAATACACAGAGATGAAATCACAGTTATTTTATTTGCAGTTGGACATGTTTATGGAGTTTATCAAGAAACTGGGTTTACATTTCTACATGAGTCAATGTTCTCCTCAGACAACAACTCATCAACACTGTCAAATATACTACAAGAGCAACAAGGTTACAATTCAAGTGCTCTGTGAAATCAGGACCCCAAGTGAAAATAAATCCTAAATTATACTACAGAGCAGGGATCATCATCAGAACTTTACAACTGCTATATAAATACGCTTAAAAAAAAGAAAATCAACAAAATACTCCTTCAGCTTTGCAGCAGCCTTCATGTTATAAGTAAAAATTGCAAACATAACACATTAATTGTTATGATGGGTCACAATTAGAAATTACGTTCCCTGTTTTACAGTTACCATGCGTAAAACAAAACAGGGAATTACATTCCCTACTTTACATGTTATTTTTATGTTCCCTACTTCACTTTGGGGAGAACACTTTGCCCCAAGCTAACTTTATTTTTGCTACTTTATTAATTCTTCTTTGCATATATTATGCAGTTACCTTTGCAGAAATAATAGTCAATGATTTCATTAAAATACTGTTACTATCCACACAGACAAGATACAGAGTAGAGGCTGTTTGTTCAAATCTCAGTTATCCTTGAAAGGTCACGGTGAATGGAGGAGGATTCTGAGGACTCAAAGAAAGCAAATGTCACTCCTATCTTCAGGAATAACAAGGAGGAGGATCTGGGGAACTACAGGTTGGTCAGCCTCACCTCTATCCCTGGGAAATGGTGAAGCAAATCCTCCAGGAAAAAATTTCAAACATATGAAGGGTAAGAAGGTGACGGGGAGTAGTCAGCATGGATGATGGGACAGAGTGCACCCTCAGCAAGTTTGCAGATGTACAAAACTGGGAGGAGTGGCTGATACACCAGAAGGCTGTGCTGCCATTTAGAGTGACCTCAACAGGCTAGAGAAACAGGCACAGGAGGACCTCATGAAGTTTGACAAAGGGAAGTGCTGAGTCCTGCACCTGGGGAGAATAACTCTTTGCACCAGCACAGACTGGGTGACAACTGGCTGGAGAGCAGCTTTGCAGAGAAGGACTTGGGGGTCCTGGTGGAAGACAAATTGAACATGAACCAGCAACTGCCCTTGCGACAAAGAAGGCCAATGGCATCCTGAACTGCATGAGGAAAAGCATTGCCAGTAGGCTGAGAGAGGTGATCCTTCCCCTCCATGTAGCACTGGCGAGGCCACATCTGGAGTGCTATATCCAGTTCTGGGTTCCCCAGTACAAGAGATGTGGACATACCAGAGCGAGTCCAGCAAAGGGTCACAAAGATGAAGGGACTGGAGCATCTCTCATATGAGAAGCTGAGAGACCTGGAATTGTTCAGCCTGGAGAAGAGAAGGCTCTGGGACAGATCTTGTCAACGTATAGAAATACATGATGAGAGGGAGTAAAGAGGACAAATCCAGACTCTTCTCAGTGGTGCCCAGTGACAGGACAAGATGCAATGAGCACAAATTGAAATACCAGAAATTACATTTAAACATAGAATTTTTTTACTGCAAGGGTGCTAAAACACAAAAACAGGGTGCCCAGAGAGGTTGTGGAGTCTCCATCCTTGGAGATATTCAAAGCTTGACTGAACATGGCCCTGAACAACCCGTTCTAGTTGACTCTGCTTCCAGCAGGGGCGGTGGACTAGATGATCTCAAGAGGTCCCTTCCAACCTTCCAACAATTCTGTGATACTGGGCAATTATGTAGTATTTCATTTAATAATACTTACAGTTTGCATTTTTGAGCCTTTTGTTTTGTTTAAAAAAAAAGAAGAAGGAAGAATAGAGTCTATTTCTCACTGAAAGCTAGAAATAAACAAACTTTTTTTTATATTGTACTTAAAAATTTCTTTCTACATTGTGCATATTACCTGGTATCAAAACACATTTATGGTGTGTCCAAGACACTCTTGCTCAGAGGAGCAACTAAAAAATGTGGCTATCTAAAAATTTTACAGTAACTTCATACCTGAGTATACTTAAACTATACATAAGCTGTGAGAGACGAAAGGAGATAGCACAGGGAAAATAGTTTGAGAAATGCAATTATCTGCAGTTTATTTAAAAAGTGACCGAATATCCCAAATGAGATAAGAGTCCACACTTGATGGACAGAGAACTTCTCTCTGCCTTTGAGAGTGTATAGTCTAAAACGGTCAAGACAGAAAAGGTAACAAACATTGAGGATCTTTTAGTAAATTCTATCCAGGTGTAGTGTGAATGTATTTTGAAACTTTCTTTTATTATTACTTGTTATTATTATCTCCCCCTTCATTCATCTGCCATCTGTGATAAAGGCCAGAGTGCCTGATGTGTTCAGTGTCAGGGTCCAGCAAAAAAGAAAGAAAACATCTGCCTCAGAGATTCTATTAACGTGTATCAGATACCATTAATAAACAGTACCTATCTCCAAACATTGTTTCCTCTAAAGATACGATAAAATATTAAGACATAATAAAATAAAGACTAAGAAGCACAGCACCTAAGGAAAAAAAAAATTGATGCCATTCAAGCACTCTTATCTCTTTACCCTTGCATTCCCACACAAAGAGAAAGAGAGCTATTACCTGCATAGCAGAGAGCCAAGTCTCCTTGCTGATGCTCTGGCTCTCTTCAACATCCCATTCCTATTGTACAGGGGACCGGGGAGAAAACACAGAAAGGCACACTCTCTCTGGAGAGCAGTGCTTCAGCATTTCTAAAATGGCTGTTCTTCGGGAACCACTCATATTTAGCAAGTTAGAGCAGTTTAGGAATGAGCGCAGACGAAACATTAAGAAAATTAAGCGACGTGGTTGAAACAAGTTCCGCTCTACAGATGCAAATGCCATTTGTTCAAAGGACTGCAGCCAAACACAGGTATGCTGAGAGACAGACACACAGAGCAGAAGCCCCCTGCTGAGGTTCAATTTCCTAGTTCTATTAAGAGATAAGATCCCTCTTCCTCTGCAGTTTAGCAGATCTATCGTTTAATAGTTTAATCGATTGTGCAATGGTCTTGACACTTTATCAAACTTCTCCCAAAATTTCAAATGGGAGGACTCCATCAAAATAAGCATAATTTTCAGTGTAAGCAGTGAATTTTCTAAATTTATTAAAAAAAAAAAAGCTATCACAGAAAGTAATTGGCATTTGAGAGCTGCCCTCTCTCAGTTTATTGATTAAAACAATAATATCTAAAATTATTTTATATAAACTATATAATAATATAAATGGATACCAGGTTTAGTGCTAATGATTATTTGCAGTGACATGAGCCAACAGAAAAAAAGCTGTACACATTTTTAACAACTATTGAGACTTACGTGTAAGTGTGAACATCTGTTTGTATTTATATAGATAATAAATAGGTTGCTTAACTCTGAACTGAAATTATATAACTGCAGTCCTTTAAGTTTTAAGGTTTCATTAAAACTTTTTTCCTTTAAGTAGTAATAATAATCCACTGATTAATCAACCAAATAATAATTTTATCCACATTGTGATACAGGCACCTACATGGCATATTGGATGGAGGGTGGAGATGATGAGGCATTACTGATCAGAATTTTATGAGATAGACTTGTGCATTATTGTAGGGAAGAACAACATGACTGGAGTAGGTGAGAAAGAAAACAATACATACAATGGAAGAAAGCTCAAGAGATCTTCCAACTCATCCACCTGCTATAGAGCAGAATTACCATATCTATATAACTGCAGACAAACATTTGTCCGATCGATTCTTAACGTAAGCAGACATAACCTCCCATGATGGAGGTTCCATATGATCTTCATAGGATTTTTACTGACATTTCATAATGACTGGCAGCCTGAGCAAGCCGTATGATTGTGGCCACAGGGAAATACCAGCTATGCTGCTGGTGGAGTAGTGACGAGAAAGGGCTTAGAAGAGCAAAGTGAAGACCTTGCCATCCCCTCTTATTCTTATGTTCAGTGAAGTGGGACTCTGTTAATAAGCAAAGTTAACTATCATATTAAAAGATAACCACTCCTGATTTAACTTGTAAGATTCTTAATTTTTGTGAATAGACCAGTTAAAAAAATAGTATACTAGCTATTACAGTAATGCATTCCCCAGTCTCCCCTACCTTCTCACAGAAGAATATGCTATTGATGTTTTTTTGGAAAGTTTTGAAGAACACTGTTAGGTAACAATTCTGTCATATATATCACTTTTTTGCTTTTTTTCTTTCTTCAGAATTTTTGTCATGAAAACAGCAAAGTAATAAAGAATTTTTCCTGTCTCAGTTGCTTCTTTCCTTGTCTAATGTCAGCTGCTAGCATAAATGCTTATAGTCAGCTTCATGAAAAACATGAGGTAGTCACTAAAATCATTAAACATTAGTCATTAATAAAAGTATGACTTCAGGTGAAAAATAGCAACAAATTTCTTTCCACTGCAAAAAGGTAGCAAGAAAATTCCAAATACTGTAACAAAACCACCACAACAGCCAGGCAACTAGAATGCCTGAGTGACATATCAGCAGATTTTGAAAAGCATAGGTAAACCAAGTGACAGTTATGTTTTGACAAAATTGGAACTTTTTTTTCTGCATCCTAAAAATACATTGATTCAAGCAGAAAGTATTAATCCCTCTCCTACTTATTCTATATAAAGATTTCTGTCATCACCTTCTGAAACTTAGAGGTCCAGCTTTTACAGCTTGTAGCCAGTGATAAAGTCTCTGCTTTCAATTTCTGTCACATCTATGTACAATGGTTTAAGATAATTAAATACAGTAATGCAGCCCTTGAAAGATGAAGGAAAAAATGAAATTAATGATGTCCCATACTGAAACAGATTGAATTTAAATCAATTTCTGTATTTAGAGTAGGAACGGTAGTTTAGTTTTAAGCATTTATAATGACTATGCCAGCTTTTGTCAGAATACTTTATAAATATTTCACTTTCATGCCCTCTATTCTGATTTCAAGGATAGGTAAAGTAGTTTACTCCAGGACATACAGAATTTCAGAGGCTGCAGTCAAAGCTGAATTTAGGAGCTGCTCACTGTAGGATCTACGATCAGACATCTTTTCATAACAGTATGAAGGAAAGTCACTAATAACTACATCATTTGGGTTTGTAAGATATTTTCTGTCCAGTCTCGAATCCTATCTTAGGAAAAGTAAAAGAACAAACAAACAAACCCCCTCCAAAAAAAACCACACCAAAAGTCATGACATTTTGAAAACTTTGGAATAAATGTTTCAGCGAAAACGCAAACCCACAGAAATGGCAAGAGAAAAACCCACCCCAGTTTCAAAAATTTAGCCCAATAAAAATGTATGGTCTTTTTTCTACCTATATTACTTAAAGTATCATAAGGCTACACTAGTACTTTGAAACAACTAATCTGCAGTTCTACAAAAAGACTGAAGGCATTTATCTAGAAACGTATAATATTAAACAACTATGGTTTTTATGAAATTCAGAAACATAACCAAATTGATAAACAGACATATATCCCAAACAATTAGGAGGGGCGGCTCTAAAAGCTGAAGACCACATGCAAGATATAAAAACTAATGCCAGGTAGAGTGTCACAGGTAGTTGAATGAGATATAAGAGGGACAGGAACCAAAAAGGAATAGAAATGTTTTAGACAGAATAAAAGAGTAATAGACCAAAATATATTTTGCAGCAGAAAAGTATTTGCTAGTAAATCAGCAAAGCTAAATTTCCAATCATTTGGAACTTACAACCACTTATTTACTCTGATTAATCAGATCTACAATGGGAACATAATGGATAAGATATCTAGTTTAAGTAAATAGTTATATAGTTTAAGACTTAATTAGCTATAATTTTTTAATAGTGGAATTAATAGCAATCATTCCAAATTATCCTTTTTTAGATGATGACTGAATATTTCTGTTTCAAGAACAGATTTGGAAAGTTAGCAAATGTTGAAAGCCTTATGTTAAAAGCCATTAGAATAAGAAAGCATTCTTCAAATAGCTGAAATTGTATTCAAATGCACAATACAGAAAGAATCAAACTCTGTCAGATTAAATGAAAAAAGATAATGATAATAAAAATGTAATAATTATAAAAATATAATAAGGTAGTTCAAAAGAAGTTTGAGGAGCAACTAGCCAAAGGAATCAAAACCAGTGCTAAATCCTTCTCCCAGTACGTCAGAAACAATCATCCTGAGAGTCCATAGAGCCAAATTATAACCTTGCTATAAAAGCCATTGCAGAGAAACTATATGAATTTATTGCATTAGCATTTATTGTAGAAGAACATAGTAAAATTCCCACAAGAGAGTCCTTCTGGGAAAGGGAGAGAATTACAGGATTCCATGGAGAATCTCTATGAAATTAAAAAGCTGTGAAAGAGGTAATGTTACAAATAGACAGACCCGATGCTAAGAAATGATCAGGAGCAAATAATATTCACAGAAAAGTTGAAGTGAATTTTGGGATGAAATAGCTAAGTTACTAACAGCAGTGTTATAACTCAGAGTAATAACTCCTCTTTAAAACCTCCTCAGTGCCTGAAAATACGAGGACGGCAAAAATGATGCCAGTCTTTAAAATTAATCATGGGGAATCCACATAATGACTGGCTTGTAAACATAATTGTTGCAGGTAAATATGTAGAAAATCTATAGTGAACAGAAAGACTGGACACACCTGAGCAAATATAACGGACACAGGGAGAGTCAGCTTGGCTTCTGTAAAAGCAATTCCTGCATTACAAACCTGTTGGGGGCTTTTGAAAGGTTAAACACACATGAGGATACAGGTGAGCTTGTTGATAAAAATTAACTTGGATTTCTGCAGCACTTTTGGGGAAGTCCCTCACGAAAGACTTTCAAAGAAACTAAGTATTCATGAGATAAGAGAGAATGTCTCTGCAAAGGTAAATAACTGATTAAAAAATAGGAAATGGTATGAGGCAAATGGTCAGCCATCACAATGGAGAAGGTCACCAGTGGAATCCTGCATAGGTTTTGTGCTGTGACCTGTGTGCTATAACATTCATAAATAAACTTGAAAAGGAGAACGTATAGTGAGTTGAGAAAACTTGCAAAAGATATGACACTCTTTGTGGAAGTAAGGATGTAAACAGCCTGTGAGGAGCTAGAGCAGGAGCTTACAGGACRGGGTGAGAAGGTAATAAAATGTAAAAAAGTGCATCATGTCAAGTAATGCACAATAGGAAGAACTTCACAAAAAATGACAGAGTCTGAGCTCACCACTTCTACTCAGGAGCAACTCTTCGGCATTGCAGCTGCATGAAAACATCAGCTCAGTGCTAGGCAGCAGTTAGAAAGGCAAATCAAAGCGTCAGGAATTAATTGGTTAAGGAATAGAGAATAAAAAATAATATACAAAGCCTACATAAAATACCACATAAAGCCTTTATTTGCCCACCTATGAATAGTATGTGCTGTTCCGGGCCATTTCCTTTTGAAAGCAGTAATTCAGAACTGGAAAAGGTTCAGAAAGATACAGCAAGAATGATCAAAGACAAAAACTTCTATGAAGGGAATGACTGAATAGGTTAGAACTAACCAAGGAGGGACACTGCAGCAGTTTTCAAAATTGTTAGCAAAATGAAGGCAGCATTTAGGAATTGACAGCTCATCATCTCTTCCAATGGAAGAGCTAGAGGTCACTAAATAAAGCTACTGGGAAGCAAAAGTAACAGGCAATGATTTTTTGAACAACAGACACAAAATGCGTAGACAAGCGGATTTGCCAGAGGATGCTATAGATGTGAGATGTTTACATGGGTTCAAAGGAAACTAGACAAACATTGGAAAGAGATCCACTGAGGGCTGCTGTATAAAGAAAACAGATTAGGCTCATGAAATCACCATTTAGAGGCTGGGAGAGTACTAGAGAGAAGAGAGCAACACACGCTTTCCCTATTCTTATTTTCTGCTAGGCATCATCTTACAGCCTCTCTTTAAGACAGAATATTGAGTTAGACGGTTGAAGACAGCAGCTGAGTTTTGGTTTGCTTATGTCTCCTCAGTCATTACCTGTTTGCAAGTGAAGACTATACAAATTAAAGGTCCTCAGGTAACTACCTAAAACTGCACTTAACTAGCATGAGATAGATAATGAAAAACAGATAGGTCAGACTTTCCACATATATATTTTAATAAGTATTTGTTGTGTTTCTATGCAGTTATACTGGCTGTGTTAATTTTGGGAATGAAAAAGAGCCAAACCCAACAACCTGACCACTTTACAAGCATTTTCAAAGTTTTGCAAAGATTTTTCAAATGACTAATGTTTCTTATGCAAGTATCCTGAATAGCAAGACAGGAAGTTAATTTCCCAAGTGGAATCTCTTCACACAGCTATATGTACTTGTGCACAGCAATATATTTCATAGAAATGACTTTAAACAGCCATAAACTGACCATGGTGAGATCATTATAGTGTCTGGCACTGTAATTGGTTTGTTCCTTCAAAAAAATCTACACTTACATGAGATGTTTGTAAAGATGGGTCAGAGTGCCAACAAGTATTTAACAAAAATCTTCATCGCCTTTAAATGCTCCAAGATTTTATTTTATGGATTTTTACAGAATCACAGAATGGTTGAGGTTGGCCGGCAGCTCTGGACATTACCTAGTCCAACCCCCCTGCTCAAGCAGGGTCACCCAGAACACTTTGCCCAGGATTGTGTCCAGATGGCTTTTGAATATCTCCAAGGGTGGAGACTCCACAACCTCTCTGAGCAACCTGTKCCAGTGCTCAGTCACCCTCACAGTAAAGAAGTTTTTCCTCATGTTCAGACAGACCTTCCTGTGTTTCAGTTTGTGCCTGTTGCCTCTCATCCTATTGCTGGGCACCACTGAGAAGAGTCTGGCTCCATCCTCTTTACACCCTCCCTTCAGATATTTATACACATTGATAAGATACCCCCCTCAGTCTTCTCTCCTCCAGGCTGAACAGGCCCAGCTCTCTCAGCCTTTCCTCATCTGAGAGATGCTCCAGTCCCTTAACCATCTTAGTAGCCCTTCGCTGGACTTGCTCCAGTAGCTCCCTGTCTCTCTTATACTGGGGAGCCCAGAAATAGGATAACAAGTGTAAGCGCTGGCCATCCACAGTTAGTTTTACATAATCTCTTCCACCTCAACAGCTTGGAAGAAAAAATACTTTCTAATTATTAGCAATAAATAGGAACTCATTGATGAGTACAGGTTTGTAATTGTGAAGTACTTCACCAGTCAACATGCTACTCAGGCAGCAGTTAACTCGTATGAATCACCTTCTTATTACAAAAAGCAAATAAAATGAAACTGTATGTTTCATTTCCTGTTCCTGGTACAGAAGCATTACATACATGAAAGAAATAAAATCATTTTGCCTAGGAAAATAAAGAGAGAGAATGGAAAAATACAAAAACAGTTGTTTACCTGCTTTTGCCTTGTACTTCTGATACAAGCTATATAGCATGACCTTGCTGTAAAGCACAAAGAAGGCAGCAATCACATATATCAATTGGCACATGATCCACCTCACTTAACTTCAAAGATCTAAAATTTAGGCATTTAACTTCAGCTAATTGTCTAGGCTTCATTCACAGTCTATGGGAAAAGATGGATACATGCAGGGAGTGATTCAATCCAGTCTACAGTATGTGCCTGAAGTGGAATGAATCACACTCTGCAGGTGCCCATTTATCCACTGATTAGAGACAAAACCAGCTAAGATTAGGGTGGCTAAAGGTCTTCTCATCTCACTTACCTAAGTTTCCCACTATATTTCCACTGTCAATATGTGTATCGGGATTTTTATTTTATTGTAATTGCTCAACTGATCCAGTTCATACACAGTAATTCTGATAAAAAGTCCTTTAGTCCTAAGGCCATTTAGTGTTTATGCAGGTGTTTCAAATATACTTCTACAGTTTATTTTGTAAACTGTGTAATATGTTATTATACAACTTATTATTGTATAATAAAATTTAGGCTTCCCGTCAATTTCCTCATCAGCTGAGGGTATCAGCTGCTGTGTCTATTCCAACAGTGACATAATTTTGGCTACTTCTAAGTGATGAGGGAAACTCACTCTCCTCTCAGTTTCTCAGCATTTTGGTATCTATACTATATTAACACATTGTTTAAATTGTATACCGGCCCATTCTTGTTTACTATTTGTTATGGTTATTTATCAGGACTTGAATATCTTTTTTCATCAGCCTCTGAAAGGTTGGTTCAAGGCTTTATATAATTTTTGACTAGTCTTAACAGCTTGACTATAAAAAAAGTTATAAAACATCATGACTAGTTATTTTCATATAAAATGATGAGGAAAAGTTCCACCCAGATGATGCTTCTGCACTCCTAGGAGTTTCTTTTAAGATTTCCTTTACTGTTGCAATGAGATGATCTGAAGAGACCTCTAGAGGCTTTCTTCCTAGATAGATACTACAAAGTCTGGATATGACCGAATAGGTAACTCTGTGTAAACTAGGCAGTTTTTTTTATTATTGTTTTTCACACCCTGTTTTATTTCATCATCATAAGAGGTAAACATTCTTTTTCTTTAGATTTAGTTCCTCAGACTGTTCAATATTTGGAGGAGAAGGGATTTGAAGAGAAGTGTGAGCACCAAACGCTTGAAAGGAAATTGCGTTCTTCTGTACTGTGGTAAGACTAGGCTCAAGGTGAGGGGGGGGGGGAAAAAAGTGAGACAGGAACAACAGCAAAAGGTGAAACGTATGTAAAGAAAAAATTAAAAAGCTAAATGTGTCTTGAGGCAGATGAGACCATAAATGGGCATCTCGCTAACTAAGCAAGCTTCARCTAGGAGATTAAGGTAATTAAAACAATAGTTCAGTACATCTAAACCAGGTTTGAGATAAGAGACAGACAGAAACAACAGATGCCACAGAGGATTGGCTGGGTACAATTTACATTGCTACATTGTTATATAAATGAATTGTTGATAAAAGAGTTGTTCTTTACTTACATCTGTGTAACAGAGGTTTGGGAAAAAACAAAAACACCATCATATCAGTTCAGGTTTACACACAATTACAAGCTGGCTTAAACATACTGCATGAGACATTGCTTGGATTTTTGCAGAGGCAGCTGGTATGAGATATTTTAATAGTTTGAAAAATATTTTATAAGTTCTTAAAGTGGTATTAGAGAGAAGAAAATATTTGTGATGATAGCGTAATAGTATTTTGTTAAGTCACTTAGTCATAGTAACCTATTTAAAAGGAAACTTTTCATAGCAGCAAACATTAAGTGTACTTCAGATAATTCCATAGCATCTCATGTGACTAAGTGTTTTTCAGTAACTGTAATATTTCCAATTTATTCTGCTACCCATAACATTTCTACATATGTTCCCGAGATTGAATTAACATTATTTAGCTACAAAAAAAAAATAGGAAAAAATTTGCTTTTTTTTTTTTTTTTTTAACCTGTGGGCTGTGTTTCTTCAATAAACCAGGTCAGTCTCTAAAACTTTATTTACATAAAGAAAAACATCCATTTCTGACAATGGCAGTCAACAACAGATACCATTAAAGTGGTGCTGGACCTAAAACAAAGCCTAGTTAGAACTGCTCTGGAAACACAAAGAAAATCTAAAGCCTATTTAACTCATGAAATATTTATTCTACAGGTTCTCAAACACAAAGAAAAAGTAAGAAATTTGCTATAGCCAAGGTTTGAGAAGTATTTTTTGTTTAAAAGCTATGACCAAATGCTTTAACATCTATAAGCTTCCTTGAAAATTGATGCGCCAATAGCTGATATACATACCAAGGGTATGGCTAGCAATCCAAGTCTAAATTCCATTTAGTCAGAAGGGCTGTATCCTAAGTCTCCATATAAGAACACTTCTCAAAGCTGAGATTCTACTAACAATTCTGGAACATGGCTGAATATCAAATCTTGGCTTCATCTACGACTGAAATTGTTTCAGTTGCTTAACATTATCCCACCCATTGAATGGCATTTACCACTCCTAGGGGGAAGCAACATTGAAAGTATTGTTTTTGTTCTATTTTTTCCTTTCTTAAATGAGGTTCTTGCCTTGAGTCTTGCCTAACTTACATGCCATTGGATTATAGCGTACACACACGGCCAGCAGTCAAGATGGTTTCTAGCCACTATTCACAGAATGACAGTGGTGGTTTTGAAGTGACACATGGTGGTCAGGAAACCTACTGTGCAGCCAGCAAGCATCAAATTCAAATTCTACCCTTTGACAAAATACTAAGACAGACTAATATGCAAGTTAAAATTTTCTTGGGGAGGATGGAGGGAAGAGGGATAAGATAATCCTAATATAACACAATACTGCTTTAAGAAATAAAGTACATATGAAAATGCTTGTCAGGAAGGGGAGGGTGAGAGATTTTGGGACAGGGTGAAAGACTAGAAATGACTGAGCCAAGAATGAATGTCAACCACATCGCTCACTCCCCTCCTTTGTCCCCAAACTGGTTCTAGATGTGGCCTTGAAAACATTTCAAATTTAAGCCTTTGGACATATGAAGCCACAGTACATATTCTATGCATGAATTCTTGACTGCAGTGGGTGGACTGAATGGTTAAAGGGCATAGCTGAAGCCAAAGATGTCCAGCTTCAGCTTTAACTAAATAGTCAAGAAGGTGTCTGGACCTCCAAAAAGTTGCAGTCTGCAAAATGGGCACATGAAAGGAAACAACTTTCTCTCCACTAGTGACTCCCCCTGCACAAGAAGGGGAGAAAGAGCTGAAAGTTTTGGCAAACGGGGTTGGGGGAGAGAAACTTTATAACTGCACTGCAAAACAGGCAAAAAGCCCTACACAACAAAAGAATTACTGCCAAATTTTGTTGTTAGCTTATGTCCCTGAATTCTCTCACTGGCCCTTTCAGTAACTACACGCTTAAACATTTCAGAGTATAGCTGCTACTGCTATCACCCTATCATGAAGATGCGTCTAATAACATCCATGTGCCTTCGCAGAGAAAATATTGGTCTGGGAATCTCTTGCTGTTCTGCTCCTGGCCAACCTTCTGGCTTGGACGAGAAATTTCAGCAGTACTTTTTCCATCATTTGGCAACTGATGGATCAGAAAAGTGCTTTGAGAATTACAAATGATGGATACTCTATTAGAAGTAACTATTCTTACTTCACCACAGTAACACTTCTGAAACAATCACACAGTAAAATTATATGATAACTGTAATTGGCTAAAAGACCATTAAGTTGTAGAAAAAAATATTTTTCTATTAGAAATCTAGGCTATTAATTGGAAACTGGCTTATTATCCTCAAAGCTCAGTCTTTTTGCTGCTTTGTGCCCTTTCCAAAACCCACATAGCATAAAACTTTTGAAAACCAGGAAAAAGAAAACTTAGGTGCAAAACCATGGGAACTTTGTGCTACAGCTTTAGCTAGCAACAGCCCATCTAAATATCTACAGTATTCCAGTTGCACTCAGTAGTGGTGGTAGGGTTTTTCTTGAGAAATGAGGTTGATCCTTATACGAGGCTGACACTGCAGGTTCTGACTTTAACCAGATGTCATCATCATATGGTAACTAAATGCCATATGATATTTGAAGGCTGATTAAACTGAGACACAGAGGACAAGAAGCTTTTCCAGGATAAGAGAATGATATAACAATTAATGAAGCATTGCTGAAAATCTGAACTGGACATCAATTTTCACTCTGAGATAACTGAAAATTCCATCCATGTTTAATGCAAATTTCTTAGCTTAATGGTCATCCAGGCTATACAAAAGGGAAGGAAAGAAGAAAAAGCTCAACTCGTCACTATGTTAGTCCATTATTGAAAAGATTTAACTAATTTTCTAATAACTACAAATTAACTTACCAAATTCCAAGGATTACAGCAAGCTCTTCTGCACACAAATCAGGTATCTGGTACTGATCAGCATCTGCTAATTTTATCTCATTTAGCACTGTATCATCATTTAAATCATAATTCTGTTGGAGGGGGAAAAATACATTTTAAAATAGAATGGCAAAAATGATAGAAATAGTTGCAAAGAAATTCTGATGCCTTTAAAAATGTGAAAAAATATACAGACTTGTTTGAAAAAGGTTTACATAAACATATCATAAAAATACCAAATTGAAAGTAATTTTTCATAATCTTCAATGCTTTCATGGTTATTATCACTCCAGCTGACTAAGCCAGTGGAAGGATTTTTTCAGGGTGGAAAAAAAAAAAAAATTCTCCCCTTCAGCCAAAGGAACTACTTTCACTACAAGAAGAATGGTTATCATGCAGAATGCCTAACAGGAAGGGCACTCAGAGCAACTTTAAGGAGAACAGAACACTCATATTTTCTTAAGTAAAGGCTGAAGAGTTTTTTCTTTATTAATTTTTTTCTGATAGCATTATCAATAATCTCCTCCTCTATTATACAGAATCTGTTTTGGCTTATCTGTATGATGTTAAATGCTTTCCTAACAGGAAGGCTTTCAGGCTAGTGTCCACGGACCTCTGGGCATCTATAGATTTCTTTTAAAGTATCAGCAAAGCACAACTAAGAAAAGCATGCTTATTGACAGTACATTTAAATTCCTTATACTGGGAACTGCTCTCTTCTTTTGTTGTTGTTTTTAAAGAGCTTCCGCAAATTAAAGAAATGCAAACAAATTACCCCACTGAACTGGCATCTCCAGATACTCTTCCCTGGTAAAGGCTAGGATGGGTATTCGGAAAAGGTTTGCTCCTGGGCAAGTATTTGTGACTTATCAAACCTCCTCTGGAGCAAAGAGTTTGAGGAGTGTTCAGTCTACCTTCTACAAACAAGTATTCTACCTTAAGTTCATTGTTGGTCATTTAACTTTAAGATGAAGGTAATACAATCTGCTGAAAAGTGTGAATTACTGTGTTCATAGAATTTGTGTTTGTTTGGAAACACCAAAAGATTCCTTTGGTTGCATCCAAGGAGGAAGTTGAAATATTGTTTCACTTTCCCCTGAAAAAACAAAGCCTTTAAGCATATCATTGAAGATTTTCCAGTTAACAGAAGTAGTTTTGATAGTGTATTAAAAACAGAAAAAGGATTGATATAACTATTTGGAACTTCCTTTTCTTTTCCATTCAATGTCCTTGTAGTAAGGTTTTTGATGAATAATTTTTTCGTTGACTAAAGTAAAACAAGGGTCCACAGAAGATCAAAAAGTGAATGGGAAGTCTTCAAAATGGGTTATTTGCATTCATCACCAGTGCTTTTAACACTATATAAGTGAAACTAGGTTGTGATTTGAGAGACAATGTGAAGAAGTTATTGTTTTAATTTTAAAAGGAACACAAGGATTGCCACTCTTTAAGGTATATTTAAAAATACAGTCATTTTCTTTTCTTACTACATTAGATGTGCAATGATTTTAGAACAAAGCACTATGCTAATATATTGATACTATTTCATCAGATGTAACAGAAATTACAATTTATAAGACAATTAGTTAAAGATTTCCAGCTTCTGGTCTACAGTTGAATTTAGCCTGTATAAATAATACTAATTGTTTTAACTTCACTATGAAGATCAACCACCTGAACTGTGTTGAAGTTGCAATAGTATGCAAAAATCTTAAAGCATGATTTATATTCTCAGATAAAAAAATCCCTTATCTTCCAAAAAGCATTAAAAATAGGCCTATGTTATTTAAAACTAATCAAATTTATTCTAACTTATCATTTCATATTAAGAGTCCTTATGCATCACCTCAGTCCTGAGGTTTTCCTTTTGCAGACACATCAGCAGTTTAACTCAATGCGCACTCTCAGACTACTTAATGATTCTGAAGAAAGCTGACCTGTGAGCAAAGCCTTGAATTTACACCCTCAAACATTCATTTTGCAATGCAAACAGTTTTCCTTTTAGTGCAAWTAGAGATAATATAACTGGTCAGCAGCAAGGAGGGGCACAAAGTGCTTTGCCAGAAATCAATCCAGCTGTCAGCCCAAAAATCAGCCAGTCAACCCTGCTATATTGGCAGCATTTTTAATGGAATGAAATTACTAACCCTTTAATCACAAAATAACTTGTTCAGTAATCTTACCTTCTCTTTATATAATAGGGGTATAATTTAAGGCCACAGAAGTGAGCACTCCAGAACAGGAAATAAGAATTAGAAGGTGTAACCAGTCTCAGCTTTGCCTTTATACATACTGGCAGAGTTTATGATTCTCTTGGGAAATTCTCCACGCAGCTAGTATAAGTCCAATTTTTGGACAAATAAAGCATTTTACTTGATTTGCAAATAACAAATGGTAGATATAAAATAAGAACAATGGAGAGGGGAAGAAAATTGCCCTCTAACAGTTTTGCAACATTTCCCTTTCAGGGTTCCATGTGCATATGTTAATTCTGTGAGGATTCTCAAAATTTAGCTCCTACACATCTTCCATGAGCACTCTCTTAAARGAATACAAAATACATGAAGCATCTGGCCTAAACTTAGATAGAGATGCAAGATTGTTGTCAATAATTTTTGCATCAGGTGAGAATAGCATTAACTCCAATTTTGGCTTAAATAACTTCAAGATACTCTCAGGGCTGACAACTTTAAGATGTAGACAGAAACCTGGCATAAAAAACACTAGGGCTCACAGCTAAAATCCACTGACAATTTACACAAAGCAGCTGTATTTTGATATTACATTATCAATAGAGACATGCTGGTTAAATGATAATTCAATGCACATGCAAACTGGGGATTCTATGTAGTCAAGTCTAGTCTAACACCTGTGACAGGACTCGCACACATGATGTTAAATAAACGTCTGAACTTGAAATATCTCAGGTTTTCCTCAAAAAAAGCAATTGGTTCTACTTGTATCATTTTCTAGAATTTCTGCCATGCATAAAATGCATAAATAAAAGTATAAATAAATAAATAAAGGGCTTTTTTGTCTGTTTGTTTTTTTCTTTTTTTCTTTTTGGAAGTAGGTTGCAGGAACATAAAGTCTAGTCTTCTGTAACAGGGAGCCTGGGTAGCTTATGAAAGAATTGTATGATGAAGATGCTCAGAGTTACACAAAACTCAACTTCATCCCTGCAGCCAAAACCACTCCAGTCCTTTCTAGTTCCATGTTTCTACTTATTACTAAAAGTAGTTAACTTATATGGTCTAGTAGTGTTTTGAAAAAATATTCATCTGTACAGTAAGATTTTAGTAGGAAGGTGTAGATAACAGCATGACTGACTTTTAAAGGTTCCAGTTAACCCAATATTCATTCCTGAATTCTTCACTAAACCTACTTCAGCTGCAGGTCAAATGAATATAATATTTTATTAGTGAGGATAATATATTTCATTCCATATTATACCTACAACCTAAAACAGTGTAACTATTTTTATTCAAACAGTGTACCCATTTTATTTCAAACTGAAGTCCTTACTGGATATAGACAAAGGCAAATTTTTCAGTGTCATAAATGACTAGAAAAAAGTTATACAATATTGCTTTTAGGGACCCACTAAGAATATTACATCATATCATTTAGTACTTGGTAAGTAGCACTTCAAGTTTATAACTAAGTCTGACACATTCATCACCTGGCTTCCCCTGAGCTCTTACTATCCTTAAATGGTTACTACATATATATTTTATCACAGCTGCGAGTGAAAATATAGGATAGTTTCCTAAAATATCTATGCATTAAAATTAGAAAAAGAGAATTATTGTCAAATTCTTTTGCTTAAGACGCCTATTTGACCTAGAAGCCTATCAAGTCATAACCTTTTTGTAAAGTCTCTCCAACCTAAAGACTGAATCTTGGACCATAGGGTCCCACTTTCTCTTCAACTTCTTCAGCAAGTCCAAAAAACCTTAAATACGAACAAGAACTTATCTTTGTGAAGAAAAATGCCTTTCCAAAACAGTTCAGTGCTTATTAAGTCAATTCATAATACGAGTCATCATGCACACCCTTAAAATTAGTAGGGCCAAGTTTCATAATTCATACCAGTAGAAGTAACTAGACCAATTTCCCATCTTTGCACTGTTTCTACACCTGTCTGTCAGTCTTTAGGAGTCTGCAGGCTTCTGTGATGCCTTGCAGGCTACCTCAAAAAAAAAAAAATCAGTCTCTCACATCTCTTTTCCCAACTCAGTGATTCTCAGTCACTAGAAATCAATACACAAACTTTGGAAGCTCACCCTTGCAAACACGCTCTTAGTTGAGTAGCCACAAACATCTTGCAGATAGCCATATGTTGTTTTAGCCCATGTCCTTTACTTTTAGGCAAAGGACCGCCCCACATCTTGTCCAAAAACTTTCAGAAATCGTAAGTAAGCTCCTTCTAGGTACCACACACTTCCCCCTTGCAAACACCCAAGAAAAGCTTCAAAATGTTTTCATTAAAGTGGATTAAAAATCCCAACTGGATTTTAAGAAATTAAAGAACAATTCTTCTCAAATACATACCATTGTTAAGTTTTTTACAGGAGTAGGTGCTGGACTTAGTTCACTGTGAGGAAGGAGGAATTTATCTGTCCTTTGGACATCCAATATAAGCTGTGCAACATATTTTTCCTGAAATCGTGTTCTTTTCCCCAAAGCACCTACAGAAAATTAATATAAGTTACTGACCACCATAAAATAGTCATCTCACCATATACCAGAAATTGCTTATAAAATGCAAAAGAAAGAAACACACTAAGAATTAATCTGTAAGGTTCAGGAGTGGTTTAAATTTGTTTGATTTACTTGTAACAAAATACATGCTTCCTCACTGCTAGGTAGCACACGTACATAAAAACATATTACAAATATATAAACAAAGCTAAAGTTAGGGAAATTCTCCATAACCTTCCACACGTCTCTTGAAAATGCATAGTCACCAACTTTTATCTGTTCCCTTTTCTAAAATACTAGTAAAACACTGAAAACAGTTACTCAATTTGCCTGCTAAAAGAAAGTAATTCATAACATGGAGACATTTAGGCAAATAAAAATCCCATAATACCTTAAAACAGACAAAGTTCTCAAACAGAAACAGTTCAACAGTATGAAAGCTTATAACAGGTATCAATATTTAAAAAAAGATTAGCTTCTGAAGTCAAACTTCTGGGCATTTGAAGATCTGACTGCTTCTGGGGAAGCTATAGATTTGTAGAACATTCAGAAAATATGATCAGGATGGAAATATCCACAAAATCCCATTAACTTAATTTCTAGGGCTACATCAGTTTGTAAGGACAAGAGATAGATGCTTGAATCATAAATGGTTGGGCAGGTGGGAAGGGGAGAGGATGGAAGAAAAACAGGAGAGGAAAAAAGCCTTTAACTTTTCTTCAGTTCCGCATTGTTTCCATACTCTTTTCCATCCCTTCCATCTGTATTTTATTACAATAACTAGATAGTCCGCACAAATTTTTCTTAGGAAAACATCTTTGCTCAGTGTTACTGCCGTTCATATAACTAGTTTTAATGGAGATGACATTTTCTAAAGTACACATTTTCTAAATTATGTTTTACAGCTACAGGCCATCATTTAAAATATTTCAAAACTTCTAGGGGTCAAAGACATGCCATTGCCATAATCGAGCATATAAGATCCTGTGAAACTACCACGGGAGAGAGTGATGCAACAAACCAACACAGACTGTCTGCTGCATTCATCAATATGCAATGCAAAAGTCATCGCGGTTTTGTTTCTTCAGTTCTTTATTAGACACTCGAACAACTTTTATTAGCTTTTAGGATGGCAATTAATCAGGAGGACATTTACATCAAGTTGAAAAGAAAAACAGAGCTGTTCTTCCTCTGTTAGCAGCCTCTTTCCAAGCTGCAGTCAGATATCATAGGGCAATTTCAGAATGGTAACATAAAACAACAGAATCCTAACCAGAGCCAAAAATGGAGCTAAAAACTGCTCCACAACATTTGGAGATCTGCTTGCTTACTATTATACAATGCTCAGGTAATGTGAACTGTGAAAGCTTAAATATAAAGAAAAGGAGAACTGAATACTGACCCACTGTTGGTTTTGCAGAGCCAGATGAAACTCAAATGAACAGGTTTTAATTTCATCATAGCTTTGAAAATTTGCAGAGCATAAAAACTTTGAAGCAAAGATGACTAACTGCTCATGGGCTTAGGGGATAAGGGCCAGAGGATGAGGCCACTGGCAGGAAGAATCTCCTGGTACAGGCAGGGAAATAGCAGACACTCACTCCCACCTCCCTTTTTTTCCTGCAGGTAGAAAGAGGGCAGTAGGGAAACCAGCAAATACACTGATTTCTCTTCTTCTGCCCACCACCACTTTTAATGGGAGAGTCCCATTTTAAGAGTTTATGAAGAAGTGAAAAAGGTTTTAAAAATATCATCTTATAATCACAAGACAATCTACAGAGAGAGAGAAGTAATGGGTAAGGATTCATACCCATCTTACACAGCAGCACTTAATTCTCAATTTTAATACTACTTTTAAGGCATTATGCTGTAATTCACATCCTATTACGCCTTACTGCTTAAACACCTGAATAAAACACTTGCAAAGCTATGCTGGTACCAATCAACTATTAGCATTACCTACTATCTTCCAGAAACTGCCATTTGTTTATGCCTGAGACTTCCCTCATTTTTCTTTAGCCGATTACAGGGATAAAACATTTTTCCATTAAAAAAAACCAACCCACACATGTATTCAAGACTGGAAAAAAATTACTTGTTTTATACCACCATAAGTTCTCACCAAAGAGAGGGAGTCTACATATTAATAAAGATTTTACTTTCTCTCCCATATCGAAAGTTCCCAGGCCTTAATGGACATGAAAACAATAAACACACAATATAAGGATCTCAGAGTTTAGCATTACTAATCCTTCAGATCTGTTGATCTTTAATTTATTTAGGATTACCACCCTTCATTTTAGAAAATTTGTATATAAGAAGGACCACAGCCATTTACTTTAGTTATTTTATTTGGAATTCTTCTGTGGAGTTACCGATGGTTGTGACTCATTGTGAGATATATAGGGATGCTTTTTAATAAATGATGAATAATATACAGATCTGAATATAGTAGAGGCCTCAAAAAACACAAGCCAAAACATCTGCAAGTTGAGTACTTGAATCTGCAAGTATGATTTAGTCATGCATTTCTAAAATAACTTCAGAAAATACTGGTTCTAAATTCTCTCTTAAAAAGCAGCATATCAAGTTCCATGCCTTAACAAAACGTTCTGTTAGCAAAGACTACAATCATTAAAGAAAAAAAACCTCTGAAAATCCTCTCCCAAAAAGGAAATTCCTTCCAAAAGCCTTAAAAAATATCTTTGCTAGAGGTTGAAGTTTTACATTAAAGCAAAGTCTTTCTTGATGATGTAACATTCTTTCTATTTAGCCAAAACACGCATGTCAAATGAGCTTGTCTAGAATGCCAATTCCCACATGTTCAGTTCATTTAACTTGCCTGCAGGTTAGACATCGTTCATAACTATTCTAATACATTTATGGAGATAAACCACAGAGCTTCCAGGAGTTTCACAGCAACATTTTTCTCAGAGACCAGATGACCACAGTCTCTCTCCGGGACCAGCATAACCTCTTGGTAGAGTAATCAAAAATACAAATACTTCCACAGTGCATCCAAACTTATTTTTTCTATTGAACAACAGCTTTTTTTCTATGTTAAGTTTAGGGAAATTATTCATCAGAAATCCAAAGGTCTCTTTTAAAGAAAAAAGGCACAGAGCTGTAAACTGACAAATATCAGTTAACCGTCACCTGCCACATTGATTTTATTTGTTCTTGATTTATTACATTTTGTCAGTTTAAGTACTGTTAGAGGCAGTGGGTTTTTTTTGCTGTTTTTTTTAAATACAATCCAATAACAACTTGGGTTAATTTTAAACAAAAACACCTTATAATACCAATTTTGCAGTACATGTCATGCAAGTTTAACATCAGCTTAATTCAAAACATAATGTCACATCTCAGTTACTGCATTGGTTTCAAACATGCATTTTTCAGACATCCAAAACTACTTCAGTGAATTTTTTGTTATGAGTTGCTTAATTCTCAAAGGAAATTCAGAAATATGGGATCTCCAAAACTGGAGTATCTCATCCCTATTTGCATCAGAGACCATTTTGTTGTTCACTGTTCTGCTAATGTAGGAAAGAAGGGGTAGGATCAATTGAAATGCATGGAATTCATTCAAATATATGGAAATTACTTCTATGTTTATATCAAAAACCATTCAGTATAATCAGTTCAATCATAGTTACACAAAAACATCCATTATGCCACAAGATTTTCATTAAAGATTTTCCAAAGTTAACATTTAGAACTTTTGAATAAATGAGTTTGGAGTACCAAAACAAGTCTAATATATTTTTATTAAAATATTAAACAATCTGACGCTATATGGAGGGGTAGCTGCAGCTCCAATCTAAATAGGAAGGACTGGCTAGTCTTGTGAGATAAGGTGGTGTAGTTGGTAAGGAGGCTTTAACTTTCAGTTCTTCAGTCCTAATTCGCTAATAAGTATATAGAAAAACCTCAACATAAGGTTTTTGCATTTCTACTCAGACAGGACCAAAGTTCTCACAYGGAAAAGCTGTGCATTTACATCATTGGGTTTACTTTAAAAAAAWAWATATATATATTAAAGCAAATATTGCATTCAGAAGCAGGACCAGGCTGGAAACCAAATAATCCCATATCTATATGTATAATTTCAACAGAAATTGCAAGTGCAGGAATCTGATCTGCCTGACTCCAAATAATTAATTCTTTCTTATGGCTGAAAGGATAATTACAAAGTCTCTATAGTCACTGAATCCTTGATAGTTCTGTTTGTCAGAAGTTTGACTTACCTCACTTATATGCTGCAATAACAGCAGTCCTGAGAGTTACTTTTAAATGCTATTCACATGGAGTAGATTTAGACTAGTGGCTCAGAAGGTAAAAAGCTGCATCAAATCATCATGTAGACTTCCTTGCAAGTGTCTCAAAAGGAAAAAAATTCTTCTCATCATTACAGATTGTGATACCAGCTAGTTCCTTTAACAGAGCCAACTAGACCTAGAATTTAATAAACTACTGAAGTATGACAAGGAAGCAGTGAGTTAAAGGACTACAGGTGCTCAGACACTCTCATTAAGCGTGACATTGTCACTACATGGAATATTTATCTTCCCTCTTCCAAGTCATGCTAGTTCTTAAAAGACAAATAAGTTGGAACTGTCTAAAGTGAAGAATTTTCAAAATATATTTCTTTTTTCTTGGATATGTAAAAAAATAAAGCTATGAATTAGTTAGGTCTAACCAACGATTTTCATAGACCTTGCAAGCAAAACTTACCTGTCAGACTGATCTGCAGTTTGGTTATGTCTTTAGCTGTACTGAAACATTGTTTAGCTTTTTTATACTCATAGTAATACAAAAATGTGTAGGCACACTCAAGATTGAACTGAACTTCTAAGTGCCTGCTTTCACCACCTGTGAACAAATTTTCTGCTTCTGTCACTGCAAATTAAAGAAGAAAAAAGAGAAGCTATCAAGACACAACCCAGGAGAATATTCAAAACATACATACTTATTTAAAATACCGGGACTAAAATACTGTTATGCTTAAAGCAGACCTGTTGTGCTTTACTCTTCTACGCATCTAAAAACATACACTCAGTGTATAAAAAATAAGAAACATTTTAAGTTTTATATCTAAGAACTACTACTAGGATAAGAAGAAAGGATAGTTTAATTTTCTTTTGCATTTTACTATTAAGCTGAGTTGGGATATTACCCTTGCAGGAAATATACAACACTAATCATCTAGGACCTACTAAAGAATGCAGGAACTTAGAAAACAGTGAGTAGAGGTAAAAAAAAAAAAAAAAAAAAAAATCCCTCCTTAATTAGAAGGCTTAAAATGAGAAAATTTGGCTAGTGAACTGAGCACTGAAATGGGACTTAGGACTCTAGTTGTGTTTTTAACAATTACGGGCTTGCTGAGCGATGATGACCACCTTTTCCATCTGAACAACAGAAAGCATCTTGGTAAAGAAATCCGAAATCTCTAGGAAAAGAGATTTGATATTTTTTAATTTAAACCTTAAGTTTAAAAAAATTCATGCTTATTATTTTTAAATGGAGGGTTTTTTCACTTTGGGCTTTTTATTTATTTAATTTTAGCTAGAAAATATTTCTATAATATAATTCTTTCAAAGTTTATACCGTCTGCCTAAAAAGATGGCACCCAAGATTAATATAGGTACTGTGTTATTTAATGGATACTTAGTTTTCCAAATATGCTTTATTCAGATTAGTAAAAAGCCTTACTATATGAAGAAACAATACAATTAATATTGCCATGGATTTTTTTTTAAACCTTTTTCTACGACATTTGAATTTAGAGATTGCCACTCACCTTTAGACTGAACATATTTTATTGATTAAGCCTTCTAGGCAAGTTTTTTTTTTTTTCATGCACTGTTGGAGAATCACAACACTCATTAATCAAACTGTTTCTTTTCATTTAAGATAGAAAGCTAATGATAAGTTTGAACTTACTCTGTACACAGCTATAAAAGAACCACACAAAGTATTACAATATCATTTAAAAAAAATTTACATGGATACATCCTGCCAATTCTGAAAGAAACAACTTTTTTTTTTCAAAGTCTGAATTGAAAGGTTTTGTTTGATGAAAGAAAATCAGTAATTTATAAATATTACTCTAACAGCTTCCAACTGAAATAGGATAGAAAATGCAGCAGGCTTATAAATTAATCCTTAAAAAAAATTCAAGGGACTACAACTATTTAAGCACAAAGTCGGTGCAATTTAGCCACCACTTTTGACACAAAGACAACTTCAAACGCATTATTTCAAGACTGAGAAAGATAGCTGAGTATTAACCTCACAACTAGGTAATGTACATTCTCCATTAACAAAGCATCTGAGGTGTTTAATACTTTTGTCCATACTTACTAAAAACATTTTCTTTTTAAAAGAGAATGATTCACATAGGACCATAAAGCAGCTGAATTTCTAGCAAAAGCTATTTTATTCTTTTTCAAAAAAACAAAAACAAACACCCCCCCAAAAAAACCCCACTTCCAGTAAATGAGTTAGGACATCTGTCATATTTGCCAGTTTTCCATACTTCATGTGCATATAATGCTACTCTGATGGTTTCCCAAATGACAAAAATCACATTTACATGAGAAAAAATAAAATTAGTTTTCTATGAGGTTGCACACAAAAACCCACCCATGGTTTTATACTAAACACAGTAATACATTTGTACTGATTCCTTAGAGCAGCTTGAAGAACCAAATGCCGAAGGGCCATTGCCAGTGCGATGAAGCTTACAAGGCACTGAATGTGCAGGCACACAAGTGGAAACCTTACAAGAATGCAACTTTCTGATCAAGTAATTTTGATTTAATTTCAAAGAAAAAGAAAAACAGGCTATAATCATACGTTATTTCCTGATTTTCAATAGCTAAGAAGTTACAATGATCTGAATATAAAACTATCTACTATAAACACGTGCCAAAACCATATATGCTCTTACAGTGATGAACCAAAGAGGTGTGTCAATCTTTTCTTTTTGATTAATCATCTTTTTAAGCATTCACTATGGTTGGTATGACAATTAAAACCTACAATTTCTTAGAGCAATGAATCTAGAAACCTACCAATTGTTTAACTTCATTTTGTTTAAAGACATTTACAATTTTGTTCTAGAGCGATGCATTGAGACGTAGTCTTACTACTTCCCTGTCTCAGTGCCAGTTACTTACAACGCTAATTGCAAAACTTGGCAAGTCTAGACGTTTGAGACTTAATACTTCAAAGACCTTGGTGGGAAGTTTCCCGATGTTACTGGTGTCAGCTTGGCCGCAGGGGCGCGCCGACGCTGCTGCCAGCCTGCCCTGTGGCAGCCGGCACCACGTTTGGCACGGGGCCCTGCAGAGCAGGAAGCGGCAGGGAGCCCTGCTCTTGCCGTGCACCAGCTGTGCAGCACGGTGGCTCTCGGAGTCGGGTGATGACACTGGCCCTTGCGCTCAAACCCAGCGTATTCAAAGCGGAGAAGCTAAGCTCTCCCAAATTTTAAGGTCTTGTCCTCCAGTAGTTAAGACAAAACTTCCTAGCTGATTGGATGCAGAGCAAGCAAGTAGGTTTTTCAAGGCCTAATCAAAGACGATTTAAAACGTTTACCAGGTGTTTATTTGAAGGTATGTAAAGGTATCTGTTTAAAATTCCAGATGGCTTAAATAAATTAGAAAATAAACAAACAATTAGAGGAAGGAGTTAGCATAACTTGCCTGGCAAAGCTTACGACCGATCTGAGTATACATTACACCATTTTCTCCGGAAACTATAGCCAAGGTTCTCAGAAGAGGTCACTGAAAACATGCGTCTTCCTTCTTATTCAGCACGGGTGCAGATGCAGCACCCTGTGCAGATCAGGGCTGCTTCGGTAGCTCTGATCTACCCAGCAGCACCGAGTCAAGCTATTTCAGGTGATTTTAACATTACTCCTCTTCCAGTTTTGTTCCAAATTTTTAGGTATTTCCAGGAAGCAAAAAATAATAGTCAAATAACTGTTTCACGAAGTACTCTATTAAAGCTTTTATTTTATCTGCTACTTGAGAGAACCTGAAAATGTTTCAAGGTGCTCCGTATGCTCCAGCAAAGCTAATGTTATAAAATTATTCCGTCAAACAAGCCTTACAGTATTCAAATACTGCTGAAAACTGCTGGCATCTAAATATCGTTGATGCTGGGCAGGTATGGATCACTTATACCCAGAACAACAACAAAAAATTTACAGAATGAACTTTACAGTTGCTGTAAGTGCTAAAAAAAAACCCCCAAAACCCCAACCAACCAAACAAAAAAACCCACCAAAACAACCCTCCTTAACCATCCTTACCTGAATGAAGCACTCCAACATCCACTTGTTTCATAATGTAAAATACACAGATATTTTCATAAAACAATTTAGAAAATATACATTCTAAAAGCCCTGTACAACTTAAYACACAAATATTCAAGCCTCACCACATTTAAAGTAAGCCACAGCAATTCTGTCTGATACAATCCATTCACAACCATCAAATCAAGCAAAAGAATCCTCCCAAACAGTTAACCACCTACTCAACTCTCCCTTTTTTGAAATGGCTTTGAAAAGTAGGTGGGAGATTAGCTTTTACAACATACCTTGAAAGTCATATTTTAAGGAATTTCTGTTTTAATGCAAGCAATTAAATGGGTTAAATTTGGACAATTCATCCCACTGGATTGACAYGACAACCATTTTTTTAAAGTAAAATTCAATTTGCTACAATTTATTCTGGTAATTTAAATGCACCTTAGATTTGATTTGTTGCATCAGTTAAATTCCAACCTCCACCCCCAGGCCTAAAAATTAACATGCCAATTAATTTAACATGATGTGCTTAAACAACATCTATCAGTTATTTTCTAATATGTGCAACAAATCAGCAACATTCCCACCATTCTAACTATAAATTTTGAAGTCAGACTGAAGAATTTAAGCAGAATTCTGTCTCAGAGTCCCATACCAAGATAAAATAATCCCAGAAATTCATTCAAAATTTTCTAACAAGGTTTAAATAATACAAAAATCACAGGTAAAATCAATTACGACAAAACCCTTCCACAGCCAGTTCTTATAGCATCCAGAAAGAGCATTAGATTTGGTTGCTTTTTCACTGCAAGTGATCCGATGAAATCCTCTCCACAGTTTCATTACTGCACTAACAGTGTCTTTGCTACCTAGTTGGAAGTTTCTCAAGGACCGAAAAAACCCACTTCCTATTTTGGAAGTCATTTGCATGGCTTGAACCTTTACAATGGTTCAGATTAAAAAGGCTCCTTCATTATGGTGGGGTGGGAGAGGGGAGACTTGAAACCTTGGCATTTAAGATGATCTGTCTTCTTTTGCCAAAGAAGACAGATCATGATAATTCATTTCTAAATGCAAAAGAAAATTTCTTAGAAGTACTTAGTTGGAAACTTCAGGCTTGTGAAATTACATAAAGAATCTTCAGCTAATAAATTAACTGATGAGGCACCAATGTGGATAAGAGTTGTCTGCTTTTCAGCTTTATCAGTCACTGTAGCAAATGATATAGACCAGTCTACAGAAATAAGGTTTGTTCCTCTTAAAAGAAAAATCCCAAGCAATGCAATTACATTTGACATTTTAATGTTCTATGTTATACATTCATGAATGTCAATATTTATATATATATATAAAAATATATCTATTTTCTCAACATACAACTCAGAGGTAACAAATTTCAAAATTTAGGTGGAGATAAACAAAACAGGAAAAAAAGTTAATCTCCCTCATAAAGATGCAGAAGAACAGGGACATTCACCTTTCAAACCCACATAAGATCAGTAAAATGAGAAATGAAAACTGCACAAAATGCCTTCAGGTTAGCTTGTGATAAGTTAACCGTGATATGCATGGCGGAGGGAATCTTTGTCTGCAATCAGATATTCCTGGCTTCATCTTGCAGTCTCAAAAATAGCATGTGCCACACAAATCCATCTCAATTTAAATGAATTCTTTTTCTGCTCTATAGTTACATAAGGACCTGATAAGCTCGTGTTGCAAGAGTTGTGCCTAAAAGTGCTCTCCCTCAAAGATATCTAACAGCTGGTGCTGTAGGCTCACAAATTGAGTAATTAGAAACATACCTTGTTTTATACAGGCCTGGACAAGAGTAAATAGCTCAGGTGACCGCTCTTCTAACAACTGCTGGTGAACATTCACACATCTTAGGGTCCACCAAGACAAAGTCTGAAAGAAAGTAAGGATATTTTAAGTGAATAACAAATACTGATGCTGAAAAAAAAAAAAAAGGGACAGAGAGAGCAGTGGTTTTTAAAATACAGGTTTTACATAAAATATAAAACCAACTACAACAGTCAGTTTATATAAAAAGTGTGCTTTAATCTAGCATAAAGGTGAGCATGTTCAAGCAGCTCTGCTGCACTGTAATAGAGCTTGATGGGCTCTTCCTCTGCTAATTTCTCTAGTTGTTCTTTGAACCCTGCAAACCCTTAGAACCACAACCTGCACAAGTAAAAAACTCTATGTATAGCAGATAAAAGAAATACCTGTGTGTTTGTTTTGGACCAGCCACTTGCTACTCTGTTTTTTTGCCTCCTAATTCTTGTAACAGAAAGACAAAAAAAGCAGCTGATCCTTACTTTCCATCTTTCTTGTCACATTCATGATTTTAATAGGCAGCCATCGTCTCACTCTTCAGTCATCTTTCCAGACTGAGGAGTCCTAGGCTCCTCAGTTACTCTTTGTGTGGAAGTCATTCTGTATCTCTGATCAGCCAGTGTTACCCTTCTGTGCACTTTTTCCTGTTCTATTTAGCCTTTTTGGATGTCTTCAGGTGGGGGCAGAAGGAAGACTGAGACAGGTGAAAGAGCACCAGAATTGCTCACAGTACTTAATATGTTGACATGCCATGGATGTATACAGACTTCTATATGCCACTCTTCAAGTCTTTATTCCTTTAATTATAATTTAATAATTAAATTTAATATTTTCCTTTAATAATTTAATAATTCCTACCATTTACTTTTTTTGACTGCTGCTGAATATTAAGCTGATGCTTCTATAGGTTTAGTATAACTCAACATCTCTTTTCTAAGCAGTAATGGGTTCAGAGCCTGTCACTACACAAACTCTTCCCTGCATACATCACTATGCACACTGCATTTCGTCTGCTATTGTATTGCCTCTTCCAGGAGTGATTAAGATGCACACGCACATTCTGCTCAGATGACTACTCTAAGGCAATAATAAAAGGCGCATACAGGAGCAGTAATGTCTTGAACCGTCCCTGCAGTTTGCTCAGAAATTTCCACCAGAACTTTTACTTGGACTGATGAGTAAGTGACATTCTCCCTTTCTTCTCTGCTTTAAAGGATATAGTCTTGTGAAATCTGTTCATTAAACGGGCAACTACCTCTAAATCATTTTGATAAAAACTATTAGCTTATCTTTTGTTTGTGGAGTGCATTTTCCTCTTGGACTAGAAATAACAGTGAAAAGTCTCTCTATAAAGTATGTAATTGAATCAAGAGTTTCCTTTCTACAGTGCAGATGGGCTCCAGACTCAGCAGTCAGCTCTATTCCCGGAACCTAACTCTTTCTTTGCATCTTTCTCCTTTTTTATATTTTGAAATTTTTTACCCATGTTTAATAATTGTTTACAAATTAATAGTGTGCCCATTAAAGCTTTCACAATTCATAAAAACCTAACTCCATAAATTTACCTTCTCATGATTAACAGACTAGAATACTTTTCTCTCTCTCTAAGCCTTATCCACTGGAACTTGTAATACAATTAGCCGTAACATAGGGATGAACACGAAGGTACTAGATCTTTGCACTACTGAGCTGCTCAGTTACAGGCCTGGGCAAMCCAACAGCTCTTTTCTGAGTGAACAGGAAATTCCTCCAATGTCAGGTATCAGTCCATTCACTCCAGATAATGATGAGTGTTCATAAATGGAAACTGGACCAGTATCTGCCCTTCTAACTGCATCTTTTTTGAAGGACAGTGACAACCAAATTCAAAATTCAGAATATCTGCAATTACACTGGACTCTGCAAGCAATGATCCTTTCTACGTGTTTTTAAGACTGATGCCCTAGTGACAGTAAGCCTTTCTCTCAGAGCTAACTGGTTTCGAAGTAAGTATTTTCTCATTTTAAATAAAATCTGAATGAATTTTTGTGAATTTCTAAATAACTTACTCATGAGAACATCTTACAATCATAACAGAAAGCTTTAATGTTTGTATGTGGAATCTGAGATAGGCAAATACATTACTGGGTTAAGTAATCATTCTGTAGCAGAGAGCACAGCTCAAAAAATACCTGATTTTAGAAAGCTGTGTACACAAAACATAAGTCCCCTAGCATATCTTATCCCTCTTTAGCTGCAMCAGATGGATACGTGTGGAAAATCTAATTGATAATGTAATATTCTTTTCATAAAATTACACTTAAGATTATCATCTGTGAATGTAGGGCATACCTCTACACAGGCTCTAATGCTTACTAGTTTTGCTACTTCTGTTAGGATTCTAATAATTTTCTACGAAACAAGTGTTAGAGCACTGCTGAGATATAGCTATCTTCTCAACTTTTTATACAGGTTATGTTTATATCACTCAGACCAAAGGACAGAARAGCATGCAAGCAAAAACATCAAAACCAATCAGATGTAGTTGACTGTAATGTCCCTAGAAAGAAGCTATCAAAAAGAATAATAATATCTATTTCAAAAAGCAATGAAAGATGACTTCTGATATCAAGCTGAAAAGAGCAAAAGCACACAAACAAGAGACTTTGTGAAAAAGGTTAAATTACAATATTTCATCACTTATTTAGAAACCCAAAGGCAAGTTAAGAAGTTTCAAATGACTTTAGTTTAGCATTATATAATTATATATAATTATATAATGAAGTATTTATTATATAATTATATATAAGTATATATAACTATATGAATTATATATTTTATATATATTATATAATTATATAAATTATATAATTATATGAAGTATATATTATATAATTATATAATGAAGTATTTGTTTCCCATGCAGGTGAATATCTGGCTCAATGATACAATTTCCTGGGGCCTGAAGCTTGCCACTCAAAAATCTTAGAATTAGAGAGAACATATTTATAAAGTTTTTTCTTATATTTATAAATTTCTATAATAAGTTCTAAGAGAACTTATTTATAAAGTAAATCAACTGAGCTCTGTATAATGTTTTATTACCAGTGTTAGCTTTTTGGGAACCAAGTTAAGAATTTTCTTTTTAATAATTTTCAAGTATTTAATCTTCCATATACAACAGCATTTGCGAATAAAACAGGGCTTTATTAATGCTTTAGATAATAGTTTTCAGAGTATTTTATCCTATTCTAAATTGATTTACACTAATCTTAAGTAAGGAGCAAAGGCATTATGAGACTTTCCTTTGAATCAAGTTGAAATGAGAAAGAATGGCAAGCTTCTACCATTACATTGACCTGTTGATGAAAGTAGTTTTTAATCAGTTGCTGCCTTTGAACTACTACCAAAACTTGATATAGCCATAAGTAACCAAACCTCCACTGGGCAGAAGGAGGCCCCAGTAATGTCAGTCTGAGGGGACGTAGCAAGGGACTTCTCTATACTAAGTACATTTTCTGCCTTCCTGACTGACCCAGTTGCTGGAATTCAATAGCATTCATCTGTGAATAACAGGCAAAAGGATGGGAGAGCTTGGCTTCCAGACATGCAGTACAGACAACATCTCCCACACAGTTTAATTCAGCCCACAAAGACCCAGCTGGGAATGGATGTTGTCAGCCAAGCATAAAGAGGGACCATGTGGCATTTGATCTCCAGCCAAAGTCCGTTTAACTGGAATGCAATAAAGAAGTTGCTGCTGTTAAGAGTCCCCCAGTTCTGAAAGTCCCTCTACCAACCAGCCTTCTGCTAATCTACAGAGGCGGTAAAGTCAAAAATCCTCTCAAGAGGAGACTCATACCTCCCTCTTTTACATGAACACACAGCAGAGAATTAAGGTAGTCTCTACATGAATGCCTGCAGGAGGGGTAAAAGATGATAAAAACAAAAGAAAGGACTTTCTCGGCATCTAGAATTCGTGGCTTAGAATTCATAGAGCAGTGTTCAGTGGTATCCCAAGGCTTGTGAAAAAGGTTATAATATATGTATGCTGCATTACATTACAGGGCATTTATGCTTTTTAAACATAATGTCACAAATTGCACATCTTTTAAAAAGTTGCTTTCTTTTTAATTGTCTGATTTTTGCACATAATGAAGGCATCTTTCTTCTTTTTTAAGGGAAGATGGTGAGAAAATACCTTATCTTTAAGAAAAAGATACTTATGTTTAATTGTAATCTCTGTCTGAAACTTTTCTTTAGAGGAAGTAACCTCAGAGCTGGAAAAAGAAATGGAAGAGAAGGTATTCTGACACCATGAAGCATGGGAAAAAAAAAAACCCAAAACAAGAGAACCAGTGAGTACCTGGCAACCATAATGATTAGTCACATATTTCTTACCTGAACAGATGCAAGTTTGTGTCTTGATTTCACAAGGATTATCCTGGCTATAAGCAACAAGATAGGATGAGAAGTCAAGGTATAGACTGATTCACCATCTAGGAGCAGTGTCTTCAGAATAGCTGCATGCAGCATTTTTGACTGAAAGAAGAATGAAAAAAAACCCGACAAATTACAGGAAAAAAAGTTTTTAAACAAATCTGGTAATACAGAATGAGGAAAAAAGACAACTATTCACTTATTTAACGAGAAAGTCTGCTCAAAAAGTTAAAAAATGACTGCGTCTTGAGTCCCAACCCTTTACCAAGTCATACTAAATTCTGCTTTCTCTCTTGCTGGCCAGATACACCATACCAACATGATCCAAAAGACCCTGATTTCCTGCTACTCGAAACGCATACATCCAGTCAACTTTATCCCCACTAAATACATTCCAGTACTATCATCATTCCCATGATCTAAGGAGAAAAGCTTCTGATAAATCCACACCATTCAACTTGCCATCACAAAAATAAATTAATTTGTGTATAACCCTACAGTGCTCCAATACACTACATATTCATGCAGTGTAGTCAGTATGCGTTATCTTTCCCTTCCTCCAGAAGGAGCTCTCTGTTGGAGTGGCATCAGTTCAACAATATTAGAGCCACTCTTCCCTTTGTCCAACAAATACAAGTCCCTCTGCTTGGGATGCTGTCCTTTATGAAGGACTCTTTTACTTAATGGGGTTGAGGTAGCTCTCCAGGGAATCTGTCTCTCAATGGTGACTGTCAGATGACAGACACCTTTTCTTCTCTCCCTCTTAATGTAATGAACACATTCAAGTGGTTTATCTTCAGACTTAGGCAGATGTCAGTTCATCAGTTTATTCCCAGTTCTCATATGGCAAGTTTCCTTTGCAAACTAAAAAAAAGTAGGGCTTTTGTTTCCAGCTGGCATGAAAAGGGAAGCAGATGGGAGGGGAAAGGAGGAGGAAAAAAGAGAAGCTTGCATTGAAGGTACTTGCCTTATCCAGCCTAGGCAACCAGGACAGAACTTATTTGAACCACATTCAGCTTTTTAAAACTAAACTGCTAATGTAATGCCTAAATTCTTTGAAACTCTTTACAACACCTTTACCAAAAGATTACATTGAAGACAACAGCTGTTAAGCCCCCCTCATTTTTCAAGCCCCTAGCTCACTTTACAGCAATCTTCAGGCTTTTTCTGATTTGCTTAGGTTTGTTACTTGTTTGTCATTTATTAACATTTAAAATAATTCAGCTTTGCAGACAATGATTCATGATTTTGAATTATCTACACAATTTTTTTCATGACATCACTGCAGTCACTTCAATTCTACCATGAAAAACAAAATTTACAATACTCTGATGAACTGCTTGGGAATAAAGGAAAGAAATTGCCAAGTGGGAAGTACACCAGCTCCCCCTCACCTCCAGTGATCCTTAAAGGAATAGTCTTACCAACATCTCTAACTGCTCTGATTCAGAGAAGAAAAGTCATGGCTCAGCGTTACTAGAGGTTCATCTTGGACACAAGGGTGTTCACACAAATGCCACTTCATATAATCTTCAGTTTAAGTTAAACTTATTTCCCTGTACTCCTTTCTGATTCTTTCTACAGTCAAACGAAGTCACAAACTAAAATACAAAGGGCATACTCAGTTGGAAAGCTTATAGCAAAGAAGCTGTAAGCTTTGTTACAGAACCATTTTATAAAACTGGCTTGATATGCCACAGCAATCTACAATCATTTAAGTGCTGTAACAACAACTAATTAGTCACAAATTCACATTTCAAGGCCATTCACTGGAAAGCTCAGTCCAACTAATGTAACATTACAAGGAACACTACCTAGGTGGGAGAGATGATGACAYGTCACAGACTTGACAAGAAGCCAACAAGTCTCACAGCCATAAAATCTTCTATTTTAAAATCCATGTTCTTCTCCATGAAGCAAATACCGTACAAGAAAGCAAACATCCTTCTCTTGAAGCTGAGAAAGCCCAAACCGGCATTCATCCATCTAACTTCTGCCATGACACTATATTATCAGTGCAGACTGCTACCAACAGAATCTACTGTCCTAAGGTAGTCCTTAAGGTGMGAGAACAGCTACATATAAAAGAGGTAGATATTTAAGCTTTCAAAACTTCAAAGGCTGAAAAGTCAGGATTCAATTCCACAAAATTCTAAAACATTAAAACCAGTAAAAAGAAATTTGAGCTTGTCTTCTTGTGTTTAAATACTTGGGACAGACACTTTCAATATTTATCTCACAATCATAAGAATTAGACACTTTTCCAAATTTTTAAGGAGCAGTCTCAAGTGTGAATATACAGAAAAAAGCTGGCTTTCAGAAAAAAAACCCAAAAGCACTGCAGAAGTTGTAAGATTAACAACATGGTTAATAAACATTGTTTAAAGAGGTAGAGTTAAGAGACTTTCATGTTTTAGGACTGAAATCAGCCACCAGCTGATAGAGGCTAAAAAATCTTGAGTAGAATACGAAATTGCCACAATTTTCTTCTTTTCTCTGAAATATCTCAAAATAGTTATCCTGCAGGGAGGGCTCTGCACTAGATATTTTAGAGACTGCTCTGTGCTGGCCTTTCTAATGTTCCAGCAGAACTCCACACTAGGGAATCCTTTCCCGTATCTTGGAAAAGAAGCAGTAAGACACACAGATGGAGAAAAATCTAGATTAAATGGCTTTGGGTAGGAAGTAGGGAGGGGATGGAAGACTTTGGTTCCCTAGACTAATACAACTATGCTCTCATCTATAAAGTACATACTGATCATAGAAATTAATACACCCTCCCCTCCCAGGACATTTTAGAGAATATTTAAACATAGCAAAATTGAATCAGGAAGGAACATTATCAGAGGAAGCCTAAAGCACAATGGTGAAAAATGAACTTTGGATTTGGGCAGGGGGCAGGGGACATAACACAAATAAAAATGGAAGACATAAATGTATTCAGGTTACCAGCAGTGAGATTTGGTCCTTCACTCTAGACTCTTTCCTCTAGACTTATTTTGGGGACGGAAAAAAAATGTTTTTGTCTGCAATTGCTTCTCTCTCCAACTTTCTGCAAAGGAAATAATGAAATTACAGTGGAGACTGTCCCCAGTTTCATGATCCACATCAGCAGTGGGTAAGCGATGTAGAGCTGAGTTGCAGACTGTATAGATAAGCAAGGTGAGCTAGCATAAGCGGTCCCCCCGAGAGTGCARCATGTGGAAACGTTTAGCTATGAATGCACTTGTCTCGTTCCCTACGAGGCCYTACTCTACTCTGTTTTCAAGTGAGTAGTTTCCAAGTGGCCTCACTAAGCATGTCCCCTCTCTTATATATGTATAGCAAGGGAATCTAGAATTAGCAGACTGGCCCTGCTTACAAGACTCTGCCTCCACATTTAGGCTCTATCAGCCATCCTTATGCACCCCACAAGAGGGAGAAATTTGAAGAACCTTCAGACCCTTCATCTTGCTGGTCACTAGTATCCAAAGAGCACATCAGTCAGCCTAAGATTCAACTCCTTCTTCTTTTCGGTTAGTTTATGCTAATAGAACTCCAAGCCTATGGGTCTGGGGAAAGAAGAGAAGGCATTTGCAAAGGTTTGAGTTAACAAGGCCAAGAAATCATGTTAGATTTGAGACAGTAGTGCTACACAGTACACTGGATTTTTCATATGAATTATGAACAAGGCTATTAGTATCAATGGAAGACTGGTAATACATCAGTCTCTTTCAGCAAAAGAATGAAACTGCATATGAAAGAAGTAGCAATAAAAACAAATGGGAAAGGAATTAATCAAATGTGCTCTAAAACTCGTTAGTTGGAACCAATCAGAAAGTTAAAAAAAAAAAAAAAAAAGACCAGTAGGAGTTGCTGATACATGTATTTGGAGAATTCTTAGGAGTTATTTACATGTATTATCAGTTAACACATTGGGATTTTCTTCCAGATGGAGCTTCTAGCCGTTACCAAATATATCATGCTTGTTTTATTAGTTTTTTTTTTTAAAAAGTGTGGCATCTTTGGCCATGAAGAATATGAAATCAGATGATAAGCAAGTAAAGCAGCTCAGTCCTCACAACATTTTTACAGTCCTTGGTGTTAATCTTACTACACAGTTCTGCCCAGCTAATATTCAGTAACTTCTTGGAAATTTAAGGCAGGATAAACTTGCCCCAGCTTAAACAGTTCTGTATCATTTATTCCCTTAAGTGCAGAGAGATAGTGATAGTTCTTCAATACACAAGTCTATTATTATATCCCACCTATTATAAGCACTTAGCTCATTACAAATGTATTGACCTAATCCCAGCAAGTTCAAAGCTGGCATTTACACCACATTTTAATTTAAACCCAGTATCTTTTTTAAGCCTTGTTTTAACACAAGTCACTTACCATATAAAACTTAGGGCAGTATCAGTCAGACTATGTATAGTAAATTCTGACATTATTAAAAAACAAAAAAAAAAGACACCTAAGAACTAAAATGCTAAAATGCTAACTGCTTTTCTGTTTAGAAATTACAGAACTATTTTTGTGCATGGACTCATAAGCAGAAAGGCATAATCCAGTTCTGCAAAACATTTAAAAATCCTAATGGAGTACATGAATTTAATCATAACCTAAAGATAAGGCTGGAATCAATCTGGGGGATAGGAAATAATGTACACATACTCATGAGTATTGTTAATGGAAGACATCCAAGAGGCCCTTACCAGCAACTCATCTAAAATAGGCTATTTCATGACTTGTTCTTTCACTGAAATTAATTATAGTCTCATGCAGTCTTAATGYACCCATAAGAAAGTAAAATTAATGATGCATTCAGTTGTCTGGGAGCAGAAACGAACTTCTACCACTGACCCAGAGCTGAAACTTTGGGAGGAACAGAAATGGCAGATGTTATATAGCCTGAAAAGTCATAAAGTTAAGACACATCCAATAAAGAGTTCTGAAAATAATAACAACATTTTTGAAAATATTCCTGAAGTGAATGAGACATCAGACACAGAAGGCTGAAGGTTAATAATATTATTTAGAGCAGGCTAAAAGAAACATGCTTCATGAAGTCATAATTTTTTAACCTTGACATGGGAAGAAACCCATTTTAGTTTGAAAACCCAAAAAATGGAAGACCTATGGAAAAAAAGGAATTGTACCAGTCTTCATGACAGAACATGGAAGATCATAGCTGAGATGGAGAAAAACAGAGCTGTATTTTCAACCCAACTTTTCCTAAGGTCTGGGCATGCAAAAGAGGAAAGCTAGATTAATGGAGGTGTAAAAATGACCATTTATTGAGATGTTCATTTTTATGGAGTGTTTATACTAAGAACACTTGGAAAGAAAAGAATATACATAAAGATAATTCAAAACATATGAAAACTTTTGAATTAAGATATTTAATAGAGAAGAGAACTGGATATTATATTTCATCACATAACTGTTTAGTACATTTGGGGGGAAAAAACATTAACTTATATGAAGATGGCAATAATATATATAATGCCAAACTTCTTTTGCCTGAATGCATAAACAGCTATATTTTGCAGAAATATAAAAGTCTGATGCAGCACTTTTTAGAAGTCAAGTATGCTCAAGCCTGTTTATCTTCTCTTGCCAATTTAGTTTTTGGAATACCATCTCTGTGTAAGCAAACATCCATCAATGCATTACATTCACAGCCATAAGAGAAACTAAAGGACACATGTATTCTCTCATTCAACAGGCAATTAGTATCTCAGTCTTCCATTAAGATGTGCAATAAACAGGATGGTTGATATAAGTTTTACTAGTCTAGAAACTCTGTCCATGATAGCAATTCTATGACTATCAACTTGGGCTGCAGCTTCAGTGTTAAAATGCAGCCTGTGCATTAACACTAATATAGAATATTAGGGTTTCTCAGTAAACAGCACCCACAGAAGTCAGGAGAATGGAAGAAATGTGTTTGTCTTGCTTATTTATAAAGGCAAACCGAAAATGTTTTCCCCTCAGAAACAGCATACTTTAAAATTTCTGCTAATTCATTTCTCATTCTCAAAGACTTAGTACACTTGGCTTCCAGAGTTATTTCTCATTAAGTCATTAGGAGACTAGATTTGAACTTCTAATGCCAAAAATTAAGCAAAAAATAAGCCCACCATATCATGCCAGTTCTAAAAGATATACCAATTTCATAAACATCTATTTCAAAAAAATGGGATAGATATTGTACCTGAACTAAACTTATTCAGAAATACAAACTTGCAAATGAAACTAGGGCAGGACTTAATGAGTTATGGCATTCCTGTAAAAACATGTCACAATAATGCAACACAGATACACAAGTTTTATGTGAAACTTATCACATACTTGTCAAATCTCCCCTCATTCCACAGTTTATAGCATTTACATTGCTCATGGTCCACACCTGATTCATTCAAAGCAAGTCATGTGTAGATTTAGCATTAGCAGAAAATAGTGAAATATAAATGAACTGGCAGAGGTAAACCAGTACGTCACTTACTCTACTAACACTGCATTTTCAGTTAAACCTAACCAAAAAAAAAAAACCCAACCCAAAACATTAATAACTGAAGATTAATCAGAACCAGAGGTAAATTCAATCTTACATCAGCAGGTGTTCTGGGCAGGTATTTAAAGAGTAGTTAAAAATTTCAACTTGCTGTTTTATATATTAAACAATGTAGCAATCTAGCATATTTATCACTACTTCCAATTCATATAGTCTATATTTAACAATATTCTCAGTTATTACTCTGTATTAACAGTAAGTAATTTCTGGTTTCAGTTGTCAAAAAATCCTCTATGTTAAATAACACCTAACAAAGTAGCATATACAAGTGAAAAAGGCATGAGCAGATTACTTCCATGTTACTAAATGGAAGCTAAAAAGAAAAAAAAAAAGCTCATCTTTTTTGAGAATGATGAGAAGATTCATGCCTTCTAAAGGGAAAAAGAAGGAAAAGATCTGTCCAGAAGGTAATATCAGATGGCAACATTTAGGAGGCTGTCTCAATAAAAAAGGGGGAGGGTAGAATTTTTCAAACTAGCTTTTAACCATTGGAAAATTGCATTTCTAAATGGCCCATCCAACCTGTATTTATTTATACCCAAAAATCAGTGATGTTTTTGGAAGAGAGACAGAAGAACATATCTTCAAAAGCAATTACATTTTATCACATTCCCACTTAAGTATAGAAGAAAAAGTAATTGGAGTTACCCTCTAGCCCCCACTTCCCTCCCTATATATTGCAGTAGTCAGTATCTTACTATAGCTTTAATTCCAAGTGAAAATTAATGCTGAAGAAGCTGTGATGAACCACAGATACAGGAGCATCAGACATGGTTTGAAGCATGGTACTGCCATGAGAAACCATATACATATCTCACTAACCTAACTGCAAGCTAGGGTGTTGACTAGTTATGTAAAAAGATGCCAAAGCAAATAAAACTGATGCCTCTCAGTTTCAACTCCTACATTCCCCTCCTTTTTCAGAAGTGCTATTTGTCTTAGTGAGTTCATACTAATAACGATGCCATTCACATGGAATCATGCATGAACCTGACGGGAAGCTGAGCAACCAAATCTCCTATTCTCTTTTATATCTGACAGATATTCTGCTATTTGCAAGATACCTAGCTTCTACCTCTCTYCAGAGAGGGAAAATTTCTAAGTCACTTCTAAATATCTATCTTTGATCCAGCTAAGAACACATCCCAAAACAAAATAAATAAAAGTTTACTGACTGCAAATGCCCTTCAAGCAAATACTGCCATGCAATAAACATATCTTCCCCATCCAAACCCAACACTCCAGCAGGAAATCTCTTAAGTACTGAAGGCAAACAGTAACTGCTTTTAGGAAAGTGCATAAAAAGCTGATAGAGCTGATGATACTTCCAATAGCAGCCAGTAGGACTCAACGACTAAGGCAATTCATTCTCACCCTATGTCTCATAGATGTGTCTTTTCTGAATAAATGATTTTTTCATGAATAGAATAGCAGTGACTATAAAAAGACAGCTTATTAAAATTCAAGTATACCTCACAGAATTTCTGTAACAATGCAGATGGCAAAAAGTCCTGAGGCTGTAACCGAACAGGAGGCCCAGTCCAATTGCTTTGAACAAAGAGCTGCAAACTGCCCACACCGAGTAGAAACACCAGCCTCTGCCTGCAATATAGATAAGAAAAGCAATTAACAACAGATTAAATTTTTAATTAAGACTACAAAATCTGATTAATTCTCATACTAATTCAAAACACTCAGTCTTAAAAAAATCATACACTCAGTATAATGAATCTAGTACTCAAGAATGCAGAGCCATGTGGGAAACTAAAAGGTTTGGAAATATACTTGGTTATGCAGAATGGTTATAATTAATGACAACACTTTGGAAACAGAATTAAATTATATGTTTCAGAATTTAAGACTGTATCTAATTATCAGAGATCAGTAGGAGATTAGTGTAGGAGGCAGATTATCCCATATTTGGCTATTGCAGTGTTGTTGTTTTCCTATGACACATCCTTCCTCAGCATTGTCAGAGAAAGAATATTGCATTATTTTATGTTCCAAATTAACATGCTTATTTCTGTTTTGACATAGCAATTTATTTTCACTCCCTGTGATAATAAAGCAACTAAACCAACCTTAAAAAAGCTCAGAAGTACCACCTCAGACTTGCTTCAGATACTTTGACAGCAGTTATCTCTTTCATTTATGCTTTTTAATTAAAAACATACTTTTTTTTTTCCAAAGATGAAATTCTGAGAATTGTTTTTCTTCCTGAAATGCAGTATGGCAAGTTTTTCCTTATTTACAAGGCTATGCTCATCTAACTTCATTATGTTATCAATTCTTTAGGCAGCTACAGGAACAAGTAACCCCTGCGGTCCTCAGCAGGTATGGTAGAATCCCTCAGAATTTAATGGTAGATTTAAGAGGTGTGGACTTTTAGGACACTTGTACAAATTTCTGATTTGCTTTCTGACTTCTTTAGGACTTTCAGCCTTATTATTTTGTAGGCCAGTCATGTGCTAACAAGAGCCCAGTTGCATATCACAGATATAACATAACTCCTATCTAGAAAAAGTTAACATTTTAATTGTGTTGGTCTGATATAAAAAAACTGACATGTTAAGCAGCATAACTGAATTGGAAAAATCTAGTTGTTCTGTTTCTGTAAGGGGACTCAGAGCTGCAAGATTCCTCAGAATGGGAAAAAAAAGGGGGGGATAAAATGTTATACAATCCCTAAAAAAAACCAAGCGAACAAAATGAAACAGAAAAGCGCCACACAAACAAGTGTCTGGTGGGCAAGAACGTGACAAAAGATGTAGGACAATGAGAAAGCAGAAGTGGGGAACACTTGACCAAAAAAACTGAACAGATCCTTCAGAAGAGTTAGAAAGCAAAGTACTGGTATAAAGAGCTCTTGCTGAACAATTAGATTTACTAGTTACCATTACCCAGATGGTAACTATCTACCCATAAATGCTATTTGAATGCATACCTCACATTACAATTAAACTTCAAAACAGCTCAAAGACACAAAGCACTTGCAACAATTACTATACACTAAATTATTAATAGTACACATAAAGTAATTACACAGGCATAAAATTTCTAATTATTCTCCTATAATAAATTATGCTTCAAAATTTCGAAAAGGAAAGATATGAGGTATAACTAATCATCTCTGTATTGGGATTTGACAGATGCACTTCAGTCTTTTGAAGACTCGTTTACATTACTTTTTATGATCTCCTACTATTAAAAATCCGATTTTTAACACTTCTGATGCCTATATATAGCAGATGAAGTTGCTTGAAGTCTCGTTACAGTTATATCCATGCAGAATGCCTCTGCAATGACTGAAATGGATCCCATTGCTGTGATACTCTTTTACTTCTGTCTTTCCACTAATTTGACATCGCCAATTGCTTGTTCTCATTTTCAAATCCACAAACAAGCTCCGCTCTACTTATCACTCAGCCTGTATCAGAGCATTAATTCCAAACTCCAGCCCCTGCAAACAAGGCTAGGCTCCCTCACCTATCAGTTAATTTTTTTCCTAAGAAATTCTTTCATGCTGTCTCCCTGACTGCCCTTCTCAGTGGCAATGCAGTTCTGCAAATGCTTACCTCCCAAATGTTGCCTTAAAATTGCTCTTCTGTGCTGCCTGAAAACCAACAGAAGTACTGTTGCTAGTGGTCCACTTATTTTGGTGACCTATATATTAGATAATTAGTTTTATTTCATTCTTGTATTTCCTTAGCTATGTCTTTATCCATTCATCTTGCTGGTCCTTCTCTATGTGAATGGGGTTTTCCGGTTTTTGTTTGTTTGTTCCAAATGCTTACACCAAGCCCAGTAGGGCTGTGATCCATGATGCAAAAATCAGGTGCATAAATACACTCCACTGTAATATTTATAGTGCTTTATATATATTTGCTCAAATTCAAAATAAAGCATAACTGAACATTTATATTTGGAAAAACAATGGCTCTGCATGTTATGCTAGAATTCACATAAAAATATAAGAGTAAGAAAACACTCAATAGCCTGACTATGCTTAAAATAAGATTGTGTTACAGTTTTTATTTTGCTATGACTTCCCTTCTGTATTGTTTGGGTTCACTTAAAAAAAAAAAAAAAAAAAAAAAAAGAGAGAGAGAGAGAGAGAGAGCTGAATATTTTTTTCCCCACTTTAAATGCATCAACACAATTTGTAAAAACATAAGAATTTGTTCACTTTTATTTTTCAATATGTATGACACACCAGTTCATCAACCATCAGATGCCCCAAGAGAAATACCAGAAATATCATTCAATGTTCACACAGGGAAACAAAAACATAAATTTTATTGTATGGATTTGTTTTGGAAAGTTTGGTATTTGTTAATATATTAAGTAAGGTAAATACATGGTCAATAAAAAACAATGCTCGTTTCCTTGCTCCTTTAGGTTTTGGAATCGAACACAGTAAGGGGCCTTCGAGCTCCTTCAGAATTCTGAAACATTTTACTCTTTCCTTGTGTCCCACAGAAGCTTTCTTTCCAGCCTCTAGAATCAAGCTGTATCTCAGACAACAAATGTACCTCCTTCAAATGGAAATCAGGAAAAAACAAAAAGATATTCCCCTTCTACATAGACACATATATACTATGGCTCCATCTTCTACAGTTCTGCTGATTTAAAGTACAACTACCAAGCTATATTTTTCTATAGAAGATAGTTGTTAACCTTTGAATTGAGTAGCCATAGCAGGAAAAAAATCTTTTTTAAGTTTGGGAGAAATACTTTGGGACTTTATTTTTAAGCCATGAAGTTTAAAAGTGCCATAGTGAAAAATGTCTGTGGGATAGAGGAAGGAGAGAAGTAGTTAAGATGATAGAAAAAGTTGCAGCAAATTTTAAAATACTGTTAAAATACTTTTCTTACAGAACTATGGATCTGAAAGTGGGAAAAGTTGCAGACTATGTCCAAAAATATATATATTCTAGGTCCAAATATTGAACTGTTTTGCCCTCAAGCTCTTTAGTTCTAGCATCAGTGAAAGAACTCCTTAAGAGTTTTTAACACTATTATAAAACTGTACTTTGTACTGTTTCATATTTTGCTAAAAGAATAAGATTAATATTATCCAACTTCGAATTCCGATTGAATTCAGATCCCATTGAATTTTTTAATTTCCAGAATTAAGACTTTCAGTTCAGGAAGAAAAAGCCTAAATTTGAACTAGGACCTGTCTACTAAAAGTCACAAGAAAGTCAGCATATTACTGTATTTTCTGAGCTAGAACTTAGAGATTTACCGCACTTCCTTAGGATCACTTTGCGGGGGTGTGTGTGTGTGTGTGTGTGTGTGTGTGTGTGTGTGTGTTTGTCAGACATTTTCACCATAAGCACTGAAAGGTCAACATAACAATATGAAAAAGTTACATTAATTTCTTCCATAAGGCAGTCACACAGGGCACAGGGTCTGCAGCTTGGAAAAATAACTATGTAACACATTTTAACCTAGAAAGTCATTGCAGACAAAAAAGCATGCTACAGATGTAAGTGCTGTAGGCCATGCCTGCCTAAAATAGGAAGGGATCTGTCTTTTAATAGAAGACTTTCTATTAAGAGGAAGATGCAAACAATTTTTCTTTCAGTGCTAATATCATTCAAAGTGTCTCATAATATATTACTAATGGAGCCTGAAAAATTCATTTGACTGCTACAAACAGAAAATATTTCTGGAAGGCACTGGTACATTTGAAAAGTATATGCTTTTATTTTGAATAAAACTCCAGCCTGTAATCTTGGGCAGATAAACCTCTGCTGCTGAAAGGTTCAGTGATGTAGTTCTGYTTTCATACCTTCGGGCAGAGGGCTTCTAACGCTGCCTAGAGCTGCAGAGGAAACAAGGAAAACTAAGACCAAAGTACTTGAGTATAAGCACTTGAGAAACAGATTGCTTTCTGTGCGCTAGAACAGTGGCAGCACAGTCCTGTAAATGGGATAGAGACCAATAAAAGGGGGGTGGAAGATGATGCGTCACCAAGACAAGATACTATAAAGTATTACTAAATGCTTGATATACAGTATGATCCTGTTTAAGCTAAACAGTTCATAAAGGCTATTTCTTTCATGTGCAGCAACACGTATTTTAATCAATGATTAAAATCAGGATTGGGTTAATAGTTTTCTGTTTGTTTCAAAAGCTCCAAAGGACCTTTATTTGCTGCATAATTCAGAATAAACTATTCCAAGAAGACAGAAGTTAACAATATTGAAATTTTTCTCTAAACTATGTCACCATATAAACTCCAGCTAGTATACAACAGCAGCAGCAGCACAATGTAAACAAACTAGAGACAAAAACCATGGGAACAATCTCTGAACATCCCAGTTCAGAAAACAGGAGCGCATCATACAGTATTTGTGTTAGTTAAAGCTCAGGGTCTCTCTCTCTCTCTCTAACCATTTTCCTAGCAGAATAAAAATTAATTTACAAACAATACAATTTCTAGTCTTTCTCTCACACTAGAAAATATCTTTTGTCACACTATGGTCAGCGCCTTTAGCAAATCTCAGCCCAATATTTTAGCAGTGCCAGTTACTTGTTTCTCTCTCTCTCTCTCTCTCTCTCTCTGGTATTTTAGCAAAACCTCTTGTTTTTATGTCTGTCACAACAAAACACATGCATTTGTATTCAGCCACGCTTATGAGCAATACATTGCCTTCCTCTTATTTTCTTTTTACCTTTATTTTCCCATATCTTCTGCTGTTTTTTTGGTGAAACTGTTTCCCACCCACCCCTTAAAAAAAAATAAAAATTACACACACACACACAAGTTTTCCGCTTCCACTACTCCTAGTGTGATAGATTCTAGTCTACAGTATTCATTATTTACTTGTATTGTATACAAATTGTATACACTAAAGTCAGACATTAACAGCAAAAATTAGAATAAGCAATACAATTAAGCTAGAGTGAATCTATCTTAGAGAAAGTTTTGTGAACAAAATAATTAATCCATGGATACCATCCATGAGTAATACCTTACTCATTTTACAATAAGATTAAAACAATCCTATTACGAATCAGCCTGAAAAATATGAACAGACATTGCTTTGACAGTAACATTATGTGGTACTTCAAATATTCACAGGTATGTAATGCAATGCTTCAGAGACAGAAGTGTTAGTAAGTGGTTGGAAGATGCATGGCAAGATGGCTTCTTTATACCAGCAGCTTCAGAGGTAACCACTGTAAATAAAGCTCAAGTTTTCAACAAACCTTCATATCAAAATACTATCAAGTGAAGGAAACAATGCTAATGAATAGATGCTACAGCAGGTAAGGGCAGGGGGAAGCGCACACACCACAGGAAATCCATTTTCAAATTCTCTCAAGAATTTTTGGAGACCATGCATTTATAAATGAAAAAATGCCCTTTATAAAAATCAAACATGGCCTCTATTGATCTTCCATATAATAATCAATTATTTCCACCTTTCCATGTTATCAGCCTGTGCAGGACAGTCCAGGTATGCTAGTATCTGTTTCTCCAAGTAGCTGTCAATGTTCTCCTCTGTCGCAGAAGATGCATTGAAAATACTCTGGACGGCTGAATTTGAAAATATTGCCTCGTATTTCCCATCGAAAATCAACTGCAACAACAGTTCACTTTCTGAAAAATAAATAAATAAATAAATAAATAAAGCGTCAACTTTGAAACAACTTCATCTTAGAAGAGCTATTCAAATCAAAGCATATACATCTCTTTCAAGAAAAGGATTTTAATTTACTTTGCAAAAAGTGCAGTTGTATTTAAGCTAAAGAACAACAGCTGCAGGAGTCACCTCATTCAGAAGCAATTTTACAGAGCTGGTATTAATGTTATAGTTAAATACAAACTGCTGTATGAATGTAAAACAAAAAAAATTGCACAGGAATTTCAAGGGAAATATATGGATGGCCTTTCAAACACATACACTAAAGTTAATGAAAACAACCTCAATTATCAGAAGAGGGTTTTTTTTTTCCTCCTCCAGAACATTTTAAATTAGTGTCTTATAGTAAAATCTGATAGATAAGACAACAATTTCACAGACTACAGAACCCTTTTAGGAGACTAGGAGAGCTGTGACAAATAAAAACAGTTCAATACTTGTAAAAGTTCAGTGAATAAATTCCCACATAAAACTGCATAGACTACACAGTCCTTCCTTTAACTGCTGAGAATATTCACAGAGAATGGGCAATATGATTTTACCTTTATAAAAAAATTATTTCCCCATGATAATTTACTACCTCAATGAGAAGTCTGCATATGAAGTCAGATTCTTAGGAGCAGCTACTACACTGGTACAAATCCATGTTCTCTACTTGCTTCTTCCAAGACAAACAGAATTCATGAAATGCCATATATTCAATTCCTAAGGAGTTTCAAAACAACCAAATATTCTTGACTAGGCTAAATCTTTGTTCACAGAAAGCATTGTCCCTTCTATTTTCTCAAATATGCCACAGTACAATCAATCAAGCAGCTGTTCGTCAGAACAACTTTGAAGTGTTAAAACCTTCTGTTCTTGAGCAAAATCACTATCAGATTTGACTGCTCTGACTGCAATCAAAGCTGTTGCTTCAGCTACTAGCTAGTTTTAAACTAACTAATACAGATASCGGTAATGGTGCAGCTGAGGAAATACAGAGGTCTGCATAGGGCAGATGCCTTAAGATGAATCTGTGATTCCAGTTGGGCACTGCAGCTCTCATGCACTCACTGTTGCCATAGCTACACTAATATTGGTACCCAGGCTAGCCAGTTTAACACTAGCACAGGTGTACAGCCACACAAGCTGCAGCTGTGCAAGGAAGCTAACCAAACCCCAACCCCAAGCTCTTCCAGCTACAACAAGTATTCTAGATCTTAGGCAATCTGAAGACCAAGCACAGAATCAGCTTCAATAGCRGTGATGGATGACTTGGTAGGAATGGATGATAGAAAGACATTCATTCTCGTCTCCCTGGACCAGGCTATTGACCACAATTTATGTTCTTTATGACAAAGATCAAACAAATGATGTGAGAGATTGTTTGTGCCAAACAAATCAAAAAGACTTTAAGCTGAACCTGGAAGGGCACATGCAAAAGGAAAGTAGCACTTTGGAAGCCCTACTGACATCATACTCTCACAGAGCAGAGAGATGAGCAACTTTCTCTCACCTGTTCTTTGAGGAGACTTTCACCAAATAACAACTTACTTGTATTGGATTACAGCTGCTCAGACAGGCAGTGCTGTATTTGAGTAGAATTGGCTGTGAGGACACTGATGAAGAATACTGATGTTTGTTTTTCCAATAACACTGCAGTATAACTTTCCATAATCCCATAAACTCTGCTCATGACTCTGTGTTCAGATTTTTGTAAGACACCATATAAATTAAAGGTCGTAGACTTCAACTTTAGTTTCAGGATATCAATAACTAGGGCTCCCTTAAGTGATGACTAAGACTCATCACAAACCTCATCATTTTCTATCTCTACCACAAGATATGTTTCTTCAATATCAATCTTGTCCAAWGATCATAGCAACATATTACTAAAACAAAAGATACACAATTCTTAGTGAAAAGATAAAAAAAAATTGACAGATGACAGTCGACTCACCTAAAATTTCTGGACAGTACAGTGATTAAGGCTAAATAAGAATTAACATAAAAAAATTGAGCTAACTAGATCTGTACAGTTCTTTTCCAAAATTCAGTAAGTGCTGAGGTAAGGATAAAGGAGTCTTTCAATACGCTACAACCCCTAAATATTTCAACGTTACGGCACATGACTTATGCACAACTGTATTTCTAGACTGTCTGAAGTATGGAAGTGCATTTCCAGCAACAAATGTTACATTTTTTAAAAGCTGCTATGTTCCCCTGCAGGAAAGCTGGGTCAGTAACAACCTAATCAAGTCCTGTCAAGAGACTAATTTCCATTGTTCCCTTAAGTAATTACAACTAAATAACTAATAAAAATACAGAACAGGTAGTTCATGCCGGTCTTTTCCTCCTCTTATTTGACTACAAGACAGAGTTTCATATTACTGCCAAACTCCAACAGACTGGTCGCGTCACTCGTGGCTCAGGAGAGAGCCGAAGCCAGCAGCGCGACTAAAGGCAGCCGGAGCACTGACACCAACAGCAACGCCCCACGGACCAGCCCGCCGGAGCCTTTCGGCTACCGAGAGCCGGCACTGCCGCAGCCGCAGCGCCTGCCGCCCCGGCCGGCCGGCAGCCCGCGCCTGCTGGGGACCGGGAGCCCGGCGGAGAGCCCCGACTCGCCCTGCCCGGCGGGGCCCCGCCGCCGTCGCCCGAGGCACCGGCAGGAGCTTCCCCAGAGCCCGGGAAGGGGCAAAGAGCGCCGGGGCGGGAGGATTAAGCCGCCCCCAGAGCGGACGGAGGGAGCCGCAAGCTGCGGCCGAAGAGGCGCTGCTAGCGCCGCGTCCTTCCCCCCCCCGCACCAACGGCCGGGGACCTGTTCCCCCCCCGCCAACCGTCACCGGCCGGGCCCGCCCCTCACCTGCCGCCGCGACTTCGCCCTGCTTCCACATCAGGGCCTCCGCG
>NW_020450805.1:1738306-1855175 GCF_003343035.1 Apteryx rowi | reverse complement strand
GAGCCCGCGCGCGCGCGCGCGCGGCGAAGTGGGTGTCCGCGTGCCGCGGCGCGAGCACCACGTGCGGGCAACGAGCCCGCCCCCCCCCCGCCGGGTGCCCCGCCCCCCCGCTCGCTGCGGAGCCGTTGGGCCGTTGGCTCCGCGCTGTGGGGGGCGGGGCGGCTCGTGGCTGGTGGCGAGAGAGAATCGGGGGCCCTGCGGCGGGGACGCGGGCGTTGGCGCTGTCCCTCTCCCTCTCCCCGGAGCAGGAGCTCGGGAGACAGGTGCGGGTGGGCATGACCGCGTACACGCAGTACACGCACATGTGGGGAGGCCCCTGCGCTGCTGCGGCGTGTGGGTTACCCCCGGGGCGGGGGGGGGCGTAGGCGCTGAGGCAGTAAGCGCGCAGGGAGAGGCACTCAGGTCAGTCAGGTGTTTGGCCATGGCCGTGTACCGGCCCAGTGTGAGCGGCTCAGGGGAAGAAAACTCGACGGTTCACTGTGCGCTGGCGAGTGGGCTCTTTGTCTGAAGCGAGGGAAGGCCTTTGTGGATTTGGTGGTGAGCAGGAGCTAGGGGGGGTTAGCGCCTCTGAGACCGTGCGCTGCCTAATTATGGACCGGAGCCTCTGCTGGGCAGCTGGTTGCCACCCTCCAGGCTTGGGAGGGTTAGAGAGGAGCCAGCACAACCCAAGCTCCCGGAGGAGTCTGATCTTCTAGGCGCTCTCCAGTTTTTCTTTTTTCTTTTTAAACTGCTGCAGCTCAGGTTGGTTTCCTTAAAATATACGTTACTGTCAGGGCAGGCACGGATTGTGGAGCTCATCAAGGGCCATCACCTGGRTGTTTAGCAAGCTACAGGTGGCAGACTTCTCTGCTTGACTTTAGTTTCATGTTGCCAGCTTTGTTACCTGAAGTACATAAGCCAGCTAATTTGGAGATGGCTTCCACATCTCTGTATGAGCACTGTTCACTTACTTAACTGTGCGATGTTTTTGTCAAGATTTCTCTCAAATAACATTTGCACAGAATTAGGAAGTTAGAATATTAAAAAAAAATTAATTTGTGAGCTGGATAGATATGAAAAATGATAAGAGAGAAAATATTAAGTATGGTTAATAGACACACTTTTTTTTTTATAGGGTTTTTGATAGGTTTTTGTTTGATCAGGTACCTGCATGTGTAAATATACTTTGGACATGGATCCATGCCTTAACAAGTTCCTGGGGTGAAGAATGTGCACCTCTCTTCACTCTTGTCTGTACCCACATTTCAGTACCTGTCTGAATATCTTTAGAAACAGTTCTATCCCATTGTTCCAAGCTCTTCATTTTCATCATTTTGCACGTACATTAGAAGAGGTAGAAAAAAGGCCAAGTCTTCCTATTTGTTCAAAATTGAATGCAACAATTCAAACAATAGAAAATGTTCTCCCTGAGTTGCTAATGAAACTTGAAAATAATCAAGTCAGAAACCAGAAGACCATTACAGCAGGCAATAAAAACTTAATTTGGAAAGGTGAACGTTCTGAAGAGGACAGAACTGTAAAGGTTAAAATTCATTTTGATATTAAGTGCAGTATCTAATATGGTGAAATAGAGTGCTTGCAAAGCTTAGTTTCATATCCTTCAAAAATTAAAAATGTTTTCATCCTGCTTCCATATCTCTAATACTCTTTACAATTTGAGAAAGACTATTGCAGCTTTTTTTCTATTTTACTGCGGCTTTTTTATTTAAATGAGTGTAATAGGTTATTTGTCAGTTTGGGCCTTAACATTCAGGATATTAATTTCAATTTTAATTTTAATCAGATTTGTAGGAACAGAATGCAGTTAAATAAAAATGTGTTGCTTTTTAACTTATTTTCTGACCTGAAACAGTTTCTTTAATTTATATTAGTTTTTACTGGAAAATTGATAGAAATGTATAGAGGTAATAAATGATAGCCATCAACTCACTGTAAGTTTTGGGAATTGTAAACCAAAGATGAATATTCATCTGGAGGTAGTGGGCTAGACTTAAAACATAGCAAATAATTCAGTTTCCATGTACTGTGTTAGAAAAATCCATTCATTGTGCATTTCATGAAGCTCACCATTAAAAAGTAAAACTGTCTGAAGATGCTATGATATTACTTGCTTTCACTTTGTATCAATATAATCTGATATTCTGAGCACGGTACCTGATATGTATATTGCATGTGATGTTTTACTGACACACTAGAACCTGTCAGGCAAAATGAAATATTGTCATATGTTTATTTTTCTGTGGTATGTCATATCTTGGCTTCGTTCTAGGATTCAATTGATGGACTTGAATAAATGTTTGTAAGGATGAATGTGGGAAATGATTTTAGCTACTCCTTGCCTTGCTTGTCTGCTGGGCAGTTCCTTCTGTACATTTCTTTCTAATTGTGATTCTGCATGAAAAATAAAAATAAAAATTTCAAAATTTAGGCTAATTCTTAGTGTTTACTGTAACAAAGTTTCTTTCCCTTCCAAGTAATAGATCTGCATTAAATGTAAATAGAAGATTTTTCCACAATTGAATGGATAAATTCTTAAGCTAGGTCTAATTAAATTGTAAAATAATACTTCTTTCCATCCCCCCTTTTGACAGGAAATTCAGTATCAAAATACAGTTTGATTATCAGTGAAGAATAGCAGTGTCAAAATACAACTAACAATTTGGTAAATAAATGAAAAATACACTTCCATGGTCTGTTGATTTAAAAAAAAAAGTAAAAATTAAAATTTTATGGGAATTAATAATTGGTAAATATGATTATGTAACAAAAATGAGTATTTTACTACCTTCCTCACCTCTGCCAGTACCCCCAACTTTTCTTCTTACAGTTCAGTTTCTGGGGGCATCCAGAAATTTTAGTATGTGTATGGACAGGAGCATCACCAGGAAATTAGTGCATTCCCGACTGACAGTGGACAGATTGTTACCGTTCATGTAAAAGGTTTTGTTAATTGTTTATCAGTTGCCATTTGCCACAGATGCTTAAGCCTGCTCCCCCTGTGATTTAAAGAATATATAGGTTTCTTAGAAAGTAAAGCCAGCAGGTTTTATTTTCATTTAAACATTGCTTCTGCTACTTGCCTGTGAAGGGAAGCATTCCTGCTTCAGCAAGGCATTTGCAATACTGTGAACTGCAAATTCAAGATTTTAGTGTATTCTTGCTTATTAGTTCTAAGCAAGAAGCAAATAATCAAACCTTTTGACACAAGGGTTTTCAGAGGAAAAACTTTCCTCTTTAACCTTTTCCTAAGAGTTCAAGAAAATTGTCCCTATGAAGTGTTGTGCTGTGAAGGCAAGACTTCCCTGGAGTGTCTGAACTAGCACATTAAAGTCACCTTTCAAGGTATCTGGGCTGCTGTGTTGATACAGTATTTATCTTCTGTTGCAGGTTTTTTTAAAGCCTTTTGAAACATGATCTCACAGGACTACAAAATGTTACATAGTGTTCCAAAACCACTAACTGTAAAAGAAGATTTGGTAAGTTTAAAATCATTATTATTTGCATAGACATTTATTATGACTTTTTAACCATGAGCTGCTGTTTGTGAAAGCTGCTGTTACATGAATTTTAAATTCATCTTCAATTCCGAGTGCCAGGTTTCTGGTATTGGTGAAGAAGGATGTGTTTGCATTCATGCCATGTTTGAACAATAGCTGATTTGCTATCTTGAGGGTTGTTTTTGTTTTGTTGCCATTGTCAAGGGAAAACCCACTCATTAGTATAGCAGGATGAAAACTTGCAAGGTTATCTAACCAAACTTCTGTGTTTTTTAAGAGAAGGAGACCCTGAATACTGAAGTTATCTTGTGAGAGGAGAGGAGCTGTGAGGTTTGCCTTGGGAAATTCTGTCAGCTTTTCTTACTTTGGTTCAGTCAGTTCAGTCAAGCTGCATCTAAGTAACTAGTTATTCTCTATGGATCATCGTATTTGAGGTTACAACATCTTCAATTATGGCATCAGAAACCTGCTTCAAGCTTGTTGGAAGCTTAGTGGCCCCCAAAAAGATATCAGCTAAATGTTAAAGCTGAATTCTTCAGAGTGACTTCCTGAATATTACAGCCAAATTGCTTTTACAGCAAACTGGGTTAAAGCTGACTAATATGCCAACCTTATAATTTTTCTTTGATGCTAGCTGCATGTAGAAGGATAAAGGATTTTTCCCTAGTGGTAGGTTCACACAATCGTGTGAATACCAAATAGTTGCTGGAAGGTGATTTATGATCACACTTCCATATTAAGTATTGTTTAAAAAGTGTTTTGAGCTGGTTATAAGAAATTCTGTGATGATACAAACAGTTTTATAAAAAGCCCGGACAAAAACAGTTTGTGCTTTTGTATTGGTCAACTTCAAGTAAACAGGTATATCCTGAGATTCTGGATGCCAGGAGAAGAAGTCATTTTTTAGAAATTGATTTCTAGGCATAATTTTTTACTTGTAAATAATTATAGTTACATTCTTTCACAGTTATTTGCCATGCAGGTCATAGTTTTTAAATGTTTTATTACCTTATATATAGACTGTCTCTTCAGTTGTATACTACTAGGAAAAAAATGCCACTATCCTTGACGATCATTTAAGACAGAGAGTGAAAATGAGCACTCAACTTCATTTGCTCAGAGTATGCAATATGCTAACGCTTTAGAGTCCTCCCAAGATCTTTAGAGGTCTCTCAGTTTGTGAAAGTAGGGGAGAATACAGGTGTGCTTTGACAGTCGCCAGACTTACCTAATGAGGAAGAATGAATACCAAGTGTATAGGGGACCGTCAAGGAAGATGAGTCATGTCAGCAGCTCATGTAGCAGTGCAGCTTTAACTCAGCAGTTGTGCTGCTGTTGCTTGTACAGGCCCTCATTATAAGGAGAGAGATGGTTCCTAGAAAGCTCACAGATCACCTACAGCTTTTTCAGTTAGTTTTGCAGTTTAGAAAAGAACCCAGACTTATAGTCTTGAGGTAACAAAGACACCTCAAAGGAGTGATAGTTATTATACAGCTGTTACTACATAGTAGTAGCACATCTTAATCACAGGGACTGATGTCGTGCTTGACATATCTTATAGCTGCTTCACCAAATTCACTAATTAGCCCCTAATCAGTTGGTTCTCTCAGGTCTTACCAGTCAGCTAACTTATGTCCTTGCTTCCCCCAGACTCTGAATAATGCAGTCACCACTCTGACAGCAAGATGAAGATAGAAAAGTTACACATCTAACTTGCTAAAATTACAGCAGGTAAGAAATTCTTCTTTTGTCTTACCAACAGCTTTATAAAGCAATAGTGGGGAGAGGCAGTGTAGGGCACTGCGCAACACATGAAAAGAAAGCAGTGTGATTCAAAACCACACTTTGAGAATGTATAGCAAAGAACATGGCCAGCTGCAAACAGCCCCAGATAGCTCTCCTGTGATATGGAGGTGATTCAACAAAATTGTCTCTTAAAAGCATTGACATTAATCTCCATTCATTACCTGGAAAAGATTATATATGAATATTTTTATAGCTGTTTTTGTATAGTACCAAAGATTGGTAAATAACTTGACAAAGGTAAAATAGGTTTGAAGTAATATACTCAGTCTGTAAAATAGAAATGTAAGCTCTGAGGTGCAGTCTTCCCATTCTAAATAGGTTAGTTTTTCTTAAATTTAGCCATTAATTTAATATTGTCTTTCTTGATGTCCATGAATATATATTTGCTGTTCATTTAGCAGATGTTTCTCTGCTCCTTCTTTTTCTCCTTTTTGTCACATCGCAACATTTCTTATTTGAACTTTAAAAAATAAACTTTTGCCTAGTTAATTAGCAGAAATTTGCTGTGTTTCAAATACGTAACATTTGTGAGTGTTCAGATGAAGAAATCAAAGCTGATGTGGAAGTAGTTTATTTTACTGTTCAACAAGAGAAGGATTCAGAAGTCAGTTTCATTAAATAAGCGTGTCGTATCATACCCAAGTCTGTAGTATTTAATGCCTTCTCAAATAAGTATGCACAGAATCATTGTCTCATACAGTTTTAGTTGTTTATACAGCAGCATTGCTTATCCTTCTCTGCTAGCCTTGAAAAGAGAGGTAGGGATTTAAAAATAAAGGGTTTTTTAATATTAAAGGGCCTTAATTTAACCTTGGATTCTCTGTTGGTCTGGAGAGAGAAAGCTTAACTAATTGGTTCCAATGCATGCACTATGTCAAACAGAAATCTTAGCTGGAACAAATAGAATCTTGTATTAAAGCTACATGATACCTTTTATCTCTTTTGTGCACTTAGTAACGTGATTATATTTTTGGACATGGAGCACGAGAAGTGGATGGTCACTTGTAAACAGAAATGTGTTTCTGAAATTACCTTACATTTTATTGAATGAATGGATAGTTCTGGTTCTTGCTATGCAGGTGTGTCACAGCTAATTCAGGGTGGCTACCACACTTGGGTTGTGAGACTGTGCTGGCATGAGACTGGTGGGCAATCGGAAACCCTGGTTGTGACAGGCAGTAAACAAAAAAGGGGTGATGAGTTTCATATACTGAGAACCCAGCTGAATTGCTAGTGTATCATCTCCATCAGGAACAGTGGAGCTCTTGGATAGTCATTGTCAATTTTGCTTGCAAGCCATTCACAAAACTTCTTCCTCTTGGTCCTCCAAAGTTTGAGGTACGCCTGTGACTCTTGACCTCATTAAGGTTAGATGTGCGACTTAAAGAATGAGAACCATTGGCCATCCCTGTTTTATAATGTTTGTAATGTTGGATGAATACTGTGGGCAAATGATGTATGTGTGTTTTCATTATGGACTATTGCATTTGAATAAGCAGAGGAATACTTGGTATGCTTTTATAAATATTTGTACATTAATACAATAAGCAGCTCTGCAGTGGCTTATGGCTGTCTTAGATTCTGAAAAATACATGAGTGAAATTGTTATGTGAGTATGCATTAATACATTTTACGCAAACTCTATTCCAGATTTTTTTTTTTTAAATCTACAGAACAGTAGCTAAACTCTTAGGTGTTGTAACATGCCTTCCAGTGTGATTCTTTTACCTAATTAATGCAAAGGATTTCACTTTAATAGCGATATTGAGTGAAATGCTGCATGGTAAGTATGACAGACATCATGCCTGATGAGGGTTCACAATCCTATAAAAATTTCAGTTGTTTGCAGCTTTGCCAAATACCACAAATATGTTGGTTGACATTTTCTATACTGAGTCCCTGCCTTAGCTTGGAGAGAGAGGAGAGTACTGGTAGTTAAAATGCCATTAGGTCTGACTGGCCTCTACCAGCCTGAAATCTGCGTGAAATTGAATTTTCATATTCTTTATAATTATTTTCTTCATAAATCTGTTTAAACTACTAGCTTCTTTGAGGATCATCTTACTTTCTGTCCTGGAAAGAACAAAAACAAGATTAACTGTTTTCTTCCAAAACCTGCCTCAAAATGCCTATTAATGTTTAGTGTGTATTTATAATTTGACATAGTGAAGAATTGATGTGATCATTAACAGTGAACTGGGATGACTCATTTCCCTGTCCTTCATGACTACTGCTGACCTCTTTACTTCTCCTGGCTGCCCAGAGGAGGAACTCTGACAGACTCTGAGCAGACCTCCAGGGAGCTGGAGGAAACTTCTCCATTCTTTTACAGTCCTCAAAGGTGGCCAAAGGATTTTTCAAATCTCACAAGTTTTCTTTCTGTGTGCTGACAGCACCTGTGATGCTCTCATGACATTTTTTCTTTTCATTCATTTTGCACAGTTGGTAATCATTGGACTCCATAAGTATTAAGAAATCTGTTGGTGTCATTCCCAATCTCCTACTTTCCACAGGCAAAATTCTGTGCCAAGTCATTACCAAAACTCTTGACATTTGTAAGATCAGGACGTAACTCTTATTGACACATATAACTTATGTATAACCTTTTGGACCATACAGTAAAGTGAGTGGGTATGTATTATATTCCAATGCCTTTCCAGGTTACCTGTGGCTGGTAAGATGAAAAGTTGTTCCTGTAGGCTTTCTAACTGTGCCTCTTGGTAGCAGAATTACACCTTTTATTATTGTGAGAGATTCTATCTTCTTTCACCTTTTGTATTTAAGGAAAGTTCTCGTAGGGCTATGACTAAAGAGAGAGCGAGAAATGAACATGATGAGAAATCACTTTATTTTTTATATCTTGGTGCAAACCTGAACTCTATAGAACTGTTATTCAGCCATTCTGCTCAAAGGCTATTTGTAGCAATTGTCAATAAAAGTAGATTAGGAAATAGTAATGGATTAATCTGTATCTACTTGTAAGTTTATGTTCTCCCTCAAAATAAATTACATGGCATTGTGATAATACTGTGAGCATGCAAGTATGGAAAATACTCATACTGTCCTCAACCTATTCAATATAGAGAGCAGCTGGTTTAAATGTTGTATCTCAGAGGAAAATGTTAACTTGTTCAGCTTTATGAATGAAAGATGATTAAAGGCAAAATGGTTCTTTTTTTAGTTCCTTACCTAGACTTCAGTCTTGGTTTTAGGATATTTGCCTGAATTGCGTAAGGTTGACTAAGTAGAGTTCATTTGCCAATATCTGTGGCTTTACTAATAAAAAACAAATAGGGTCACTCTATGTTGGCTAACTCTAATGTTGGCTAAAAAGAGATTTGCAGCTGATTTAACGAATTTGGGAAAAAAAACAGCTTATCAGAAAGTTGKTAAAGATATGGGTGTCTGTTAAAAGCTGGAGAATCCTTTTGCCTTTGTATGGGTTCACAAAGAGCAAAAGATGTTGGTGGCCTGACATCCCAGAGTGGGTTTGAGTTGTCTGAATTACAGAGCTGCATCATAATGACTCAGTCTCATTATATATTGACATCCCTGCTGAGAAAGAACTGCTGTCTCTCTCTTCCTTCAGCAATTTCAGTTTGTACATTTTCTTTTTCTCCTCCTACTGAAGTTTTTGCTCTTACATATGTCTGCAATTGAGATCGGCCTTTTCAAGAGGCCAGGCACTGTATTTCAGGTGCAGTGAGTAATTTATTACTGTATAAGAAGCAAGTATTCATTCCTTCAAGTAAATAAAATCCTATGTAGTCTCTCTAGGCGCTTTGCTATAACTGGAGTCCCATGTCAGTGCACAGGAGGGTATTAACACAAGCACTGGCTGCAGACTCTTACAGGTTGCGAACACCTTTGCTTTATTAACACCTAAACTGTTCAGAATAGAGATGTTGATCTTTATAAAATGAGCAAATGTGCAGCCACTGAAAGAAAGGCCCTTCTAAAATAAGATGATCAACCAGTGCCATAAATTCTTTGTRTTCAGTTCCACTCAACTCAGAACTAACCTGCCTGGGATGAAAGAGTACATATTCCCCTCCATAGATGAGTCCTAGAACTGGTGAACCAGGGATGGCATCCAAAGGGTAGAGGTTAAACTCACCATATGGTCTTCTAATCTCTCTGAATGTAGATGAGGCATTGTGTTTTCAGGGCACATTTCCAAGTTGATGTTGGGGGGTGGGAGTGGGGAGTCCCTTCTCCAGAAATTGTTATTTTCCTTTATTTTTATCCTCATCTGTAACCTTGGTGAAACAGTAGCTGATCTGTCCTTCTGCAAAGTCATTAGAATTGTAACTCACTGCATTTTTCACAAGGACTTTTCAGGTATATGTGAGTGTTACTGCCAAATTCTTGTCAACAGCACTCGGGGTAAGAGCTCCTGACTGTTCATCTCTGGCAAAAATGCTACAGGATTTGCTTCTAAAATTGATAAGTCCACACAGGATGAAGAGGAGAGATCAGGACAAGGAGGCATAGTGATAATACAATCCTGAATAAAATAGCCCTTCTTAAAATTTCCAGGGAATAGCTTTTTTTGTCTCTGCTGCTACTAGTGTCTTGATAATATTCTCAGATCTTCTTGCCCAGATTTTTATTTTTTTTCCAAACTTTATGAAGCCATGCCTCACTATTTCTTATTCAGGAAATCAAAGCTCAGGTTATTTGATGCAAGGTTTCCTTTGGAATTGGCAGTAATTCTAAGGCTCAGGGCCAGTCTATCTTTCACATGCTGGTGCTCACATACCATTTCAACCTGAAATGCAGTTAAACATTGTAGAACTGTTTAGCTAGGTATTTTCCTTATTGTCAAATAATCAATTTTAGAATCCATTTACAAACCATTTCTTTTAGTGAGAGTTTTTTTTTGAAGGAGCAAAAACGCATTCATACGTTTATACTTTACATTTGTATGGGTATTTTTTTTAATTACAGAAATCAGGCATGTTGACCTAAAGTTTCCTCAACGAAATTAAATGTGTTATCACAGGGTCTCTGTTTGAATGCTTAGAGGTAAATTAATTAAGATTTCTTCAACCTTCGAGGCAGTTACTTTTTTTTTGGTTTGACAATGGCTAAAGAGTTAAGGAACCATAAGGCTTCACTGAAATTTCTTAACTTTTTTTTTTCCATTAATCAGCAATTCTCAATTTCTCTCTCATTTCTTTCTCAAATTTTGCTCTTTTTCTTATGAACTAGCCTATGAGGAAAGATGGTTAGGGTGATATTTAGTTGAAAAAAGAGAAGATCTAGGGGAGTTCATGACAGTCTTCCCATACGTAAAAGTTGCTATAAAGAGGATGTACAAGGTGTTCAGCAAACACCTCTGGACTTCTGTGGTCTTCTGAGGGTGAGAAGCTTGACTAAATGATCTCCTGACCTCCCTAATGGAGCTTTCTCCTTGTGATTTTTGTCTCCTTGAGTTTTTCTCTGAACTGTGAATCACCTTGATGGACAAAGGTTGCATTCACATTCAGCAGTTATGAAATAAGCTTTGAAGCTTTATTGGCATAGAACCAATAACTTTCATCGGTCTGGAGCTTTATCAGTCTGCTCTCTTGAAGGTGTAGTCAGGAAAATGGAGATGGCATTTCTCCATAGATAGCTGTGATCTGATTAAATAAGCATGTGTGATGTTTAAAACTACATTCCATTTGCAGTGCTGCTCTATCGTAGTTTAATGCTTTTTAGTTAAATAATTGCTTCTTAAACAAAAAATAAAGATGAACTCTTCCTTTTCTTCTTCCTTTGCTCTCCTCTTTTGCCCATTATCTCCCTCCCCTCTCTGCTCCCAGGCAGAGCCTCAAAATTAATGCTAAGTCTTGTGGAGATCAGAACACTTGAAGGACCATAGAAAGACTAGACAGAATTACAGCTTCGATTGGAATGTGCTGATGCTCTTTTAATGGCRTATTTTAAAGATATGTATTATTCAGTCTTAATTGCTTTTGATGTTTCATCTGCTAAAATAATGTTCTACTACTTTTTTGTAAACTTAGAAAGGTTATCTACAATTGTGTGTTATTTGCCTTCTTTTCTATAGAAAAGTTTATTTTTTTAATAGCTGAATTTAGATTGCAGAGGCGTCATTGAGACTTGCTGGCATGGAACCAGATTCTGATAGCATCACAGTGTGGTATAGGTCAAGACTTAATTTAGTCTGGCTTCTAGTGAAGTGAACAGATTATCCTTTAATGTCATCTCTTTGTTCCTGACATAGAATAATAGCTATTTCTATTTACATCTCATTTTCAAGCCATAAAATTTCTGTGCTAGCACTAAAAATGGTAGAAGGGTGTAGGATAAGATAGTGACCTTGCTGTAGTTGACTTATTTCTGAAAAAATAAAAGTAGGTGGTGGGAACTTGATTTTCCTCCTGCTTTGTTGAAGATGAATAAATAAAGGTAAGATAAGGCTTGTATCTTTAAGTTGTCTAGTTAGTGTAGCAATATGGGTTGGTCTGCAGAAAACTTTAGGAGCATCAAGTATTTATATTTCTCTGCATGTTCATGGAAACTGATCAACACAAACTTAAAAGACCAAAATTACAAGAATAACAGCACTGGTGGCAAGAGTGACTCAATAACTGAAAATTTACTTAGATACAAGATCAAACTAATCAGTTTTGCACAAATTATCATACATATGAGAAATTTACAATATTCTGTTCTTCACCTTCCTACTTTTTTCCAAATTCAACTGTTAGACTTACCTGTGTAGACACTAAAGTAGTCTTCAACTTTTCTTGGCAGAAGAAGGAAGAAATGTTTGTCTTCCATAGTAGCATATCTCACAAGTATCACTAAAGCCAGATGACCTTTCATGCTTTCCTAATGTAAAAAAAAATTCAATTTTTCTGTAATTAGCTGTTTAAAAGCTACATCATTCTTATGAGAGTCTCTTCTGTGTAGCTTGAAACTGTTGGAACAAATTCTGTGATATAGTGAATTTTGGAAGTTTTTGGACAAGATGAAATAGGACCATAGAAAAATCTAGGTTTGAAAGGCTCTCTGGAGGTCATCCGTTCTAAAGCCCTGCTCAAAACAAGGCTACATTGTTAGATCAAGTTGCTCAGGGCTGTGTACAGTTGAGTTTAAAGATCTCCAAGGATAGAGATTACACAGCCTCTTCGGTTATCTATTCCAGTGCATAACAGCCTCTGTGAGGGAGACTTTTTTCCTTATAGCCAGCTAGATCTTCTGTTATTGCATCCTGTGAATTTTGCCTCCTTTTTTTTAGGTATGCACCTCTGAGAAGAGTCTGGATCCATRTTTTCTACAATCCCATTTCAGGTACTGGAAGAGACTGCTATTACATCTCTTTTGCAGATTTAACAAACCCAGCATCCTTAGCCTCTCCCTTGTCTGTCATGTGCCTTTAACAACTTCAACCACTGAAATCTCTCCAGTTGTTGGTGTATCAGTCCTACTGAGGGCTCCAAAACTGGACACAGCGCTCCAAATGTAGCCTCATTCTTATTTTTATATATATGTGTGTGTGTATACAAATATGTTACATATATTATAAAAATAAAATGTAAAGGGTATTTTACTGATTATCCATTCTCATAGTTATGTGAAGCCTTACATGAATCTGCTACAGGGATTTAGTACGTCAAACCTGACTACTTCAGACTCGAGTCCTTGTTACAAACGTTACATCTTTTACTTAAAAGTAATATTGTGTCTTGGTCTTTTTTTTTTTTTTAACATCTAATAGAACATCTAATAGAAATTTAACAAATAATAGAATCATGATCAAATTTTCCTATCTCCTCCTAGTTCTTTATCTCTCCTTGTAACAGTTTTCTCCTTAAAGTCCTTCCTAACAACCACAAAATGTACACATTTCTGTTTTGTTTTCATATTGTTTTGTTTTGTTTTATAAGTCATACTGCCCCCTTTCTCTGCAGTCAAATTTCTGGTCTTTCCAGGTCTTCAATCAGTTATTTAGGATCTCTGATGCTAGTTTTGTTTAGTAGTAGTATTTGTATCATTTTCTCCTTACTGTTCTATTGGGATTTGAGGTCTGTATGCACAGAATCTTTAATCACCATTTTTAGGCATCTTAACATCTTGAATTCATTTAAGCAGATGAAAGAGATCAATAGGTAAGGTCTTAAACATTCTTGATAGCCAGATGCTCCTATATTTTGCATGCAGAGATCTTCCAGCTGTTGTCAGCTTGACAAATGAACTGAGCTCTGAATGTGCCCCCTGTTTACTTTAATGACCGAAGGTTCAGGCATTCCAAACCCCATGCTCTGTTTCTGCACTGAAGTGTGTAGGCCTAATAGCAAGGAAACTTTATACTTATTAGTTTAGTATGTACTACATTTCTGTTTTAGTGCTGTCAGAAATACTGAATTTTAAACGTTTGTAAGTGTCTTCAGACTTAAACTCCAGACACAGAATCTTTTACCTACTTCAGATGTGCATGGGGGATATTTGAGGGAGGGGAAGGAGGACCTTATTTAAATAGCTGGCCTTTGAACCATGGAATTGAAAARGTAATTCTTGTTTGGCTGTGTTACCCAGAACTTTTTTTTTAATTTGCTATAAAGTTGCTAAAAAATAAACTGCAGTCTGTCCTGCTCAGCACATATATAGATGCTTCAGCTAGTTTTAGATATTATTCATTATTCCAACCTTTGCAAGCAAGTTTAAAACAAATCTGTAACCATTACTGTATTCTCTGCTATTATTTATGGTAAGGACTGATATCRAAATACACACACTGTCCTACTGTAGGAAGTTCCCACACTCAGAATCTACAAACTACCTATTGTCACAGTGTAAAGCCTTGAAATTGCTGACATATTAGTTGGTGGGTAACGCAGCATGTGGGGGCAGAATTTAGAAGACATTATAAACAATGTTATCATCAGACTATTAAAATAATTGTTATAAAATTCAAGACATTAAATATCATAAAGATTTTATTGTTGCTTAATGATTTAGGAATACAGAAAGGGTCCATGGGTCCAAGCACAGCCAAAATCTCTGCCAAGGTGCAATTTGGAAAGATGCCATTTTACCTCCAGGAAAAGATCCTGCCAGAAGCTTGGACTAATAACAGAACGTTCAGACTCACTGCCTAAATAAGTAGCCTTTGCAGTTTATTGAATGATGATGATACATAAAAGCATATTAACAAATCCCAATAATGGCATAATACCAACATCTTAGTCCCACTTGTGATTGAAAAGAAACAGAGTACTTAACATAAGGGAGCAGAGAGAAACTCTGCCATATTCCTCTTCTTGTTAGCCTGGTTTTCTAGGGAAACAAGATATATGCAGTCAGGCTGACTGTCCCCATTTAATACATGCAGAACCCAGTGGCCATATTCAGCCAAACTGAACAGAGGTGTAATTGTCTCTGAGATCATTAAGTTTTTGCTAGTTTTGTGAAAAAGGTGGCTAGATGAGCAGAGAAATATAACAGCCTCAGCTTCTGTCTTCTGCATTAACTTATGTATTGTTAAGTAACAGAGAATTCACCTGGGAAGGGGGGGATGTTTAAATATCCTGAAAGTAGAAAAAGTTTTAAATGGAGCTTGCAGTCAGCTGAGGGCAAAAATTAGTTGGAAACAAGGCTTCACTAACTCTTATACTTGCAAAACTCCTGGTTTAGTGGTATCACCATGATCCTTAAAGTTTCTACTCACAGCACACAAATTTGTAAACTGTCTACTTTTCCCAGTAAATTTTCCCATCTCTTAATTTTTCTTTCGTATGATGTAGCTTTTCCCCACTTATATTTATTAYGACTTTTCCAATGTCATAGTATCCATGAACATTTGTGAGCTTCTTTACATTGTAATCAGCATAGACTAAATTCTGCTGTCTTTGACAATACAATTCACAGTCATAGTGCACTTTTGTCCCATATTGCAATTACCAGTATTGTTTTCTTTCATTATACGGACAGCCAGTGTGAACTTACATTCAAGTAATTTCATCAGTAAAAATGCCTTGCTTAAAATCTCCAGGATTCAGTTCTGAGGTAGAATTCATGACTCAAACTCATGCTGTTGTATTCTGGGGAAGGAAGAGGAAGATTGGAATCTTATGTACTGTGACCTTTGCTGGCCCTGGGATCATGAAATGAAAAGTTATGTTGCTGGGTATATTCCAGTTGCTGTCTACCTAAAATTACTCCTTTGAACTCACTGTGAGGTCAAGTAATTCTTTTTATCCTTAATGGTATTTATCAAATAGATGAAACTCYGGTCAGATTTATTTCAGACTGTTCTTTTCAAAGCTGTTCTTTGCTTTCATTTCAGGGTACTTCTGGAAAATCTTGCTCTAACAAACTTCCTAGTCCTTTTGTAACAGTTTTTGCAATTTTACGTAATTTAAAAATCTCTCTGGTGTTTTGCACTATGCTTTCTATGGTAATTTAATCTATTTCTCTGCTTTTTTTGAAACGTAATCAGTTGGGAGCATTTCTTTTTTAAATCTGAGAACATTCTTTTGTTTGTTAGTCAGTGCCTTGGAATTACATGGTTGATTAACCTCATTGCAGAAGCAAGCTGTTGGACTCATTTGGCCATGCCATCTATTGAAATATTGTACTCTTAGTTCATGTCGTAATCTTCCAGTATTAATATTTCTGTAGCAACATTTACATTTCTCAGTTCATGTGTCTAATTAGCCCATTTTGTCTGTTTTCAGGCAGCATTTTGAATGAAGCACTAATAGGAATTAGTTATGAACAGGTGGAAAGTGCCTTCAAGACCTCCTTATTTTTGACTTTATCCTTTTTTAGTGTTGTCTCCACCATTTCTGGAATTTGTTTAACTCGTAGACTGCGGCACGTGTGTCATTAATAATTGGTTTCATTCAGATAGATCTGTTCTTGTTCCATTTAAGGTTGCTTTATTTGTAAAGCTTCTCTGTGTCTGTGATTGTAATGGTAGTTGTCAAAGTGTTCCAGATTTTCCAGGATTGAGGATGTGCTGTTTTGCTTCAGATACTAGCACAGTTTTGGCAAGAAGTTTCTAAAAAATACTAACCAAAGAAAAAGTGTGAGGGGGAGAAAGATTATAGGGGAAAAGCCACTTCTTCTGTTGAGTCAGATCTGCCAAAATCCTTGGGTTGCAGCTAAAGTTGATAATGATTTTGTGTTTTGATGTCCCATAATTTTTTCTCATGAGACACTATATAATCTTACTGAAATCTCTTTGATTGGTAGAATATGGGTTTTTGAGTAAGATACGTAGTATCATCCATGGATTTGTAAAGTTTGTCATTTAAAGAAAAGAAATTTGGGAAAATGCAGCTAGATGGAAAAGTGAAATAGTCCCTTTAAAATACCCTCACCACACCTACCTTTCCCCTTGTACCAGAATAGCTCAGTATTTCCACTAGCTTCTTTTTATTTCAGTGGAATTACATTTTTGGTGCTGCATGGTCACCTTATGGTGGTCCCCAGCTGTAGCAGCACTGGCCACTTCCTTTTGACGTTACAATGCTTTGTCTGTACCCAGGATGATAGTGGGGACTTTCTTGAACAGAGTTTCTTTTAAGGAAAGATTCTTGTTCCTCACAATGTAAGAGGTGCAAGTTACAATTTAAAAAATGCTAACAAGGAGGGTAGGACTTAAGTCTGTGGATGAGTGTTTGAGGCCAGAATTTACTTTCTTGAAATTAAAGCTATTTTCAAGACACAGTTTAAGTAAAACTGCTGGCAAATAATTTGCATCAGTGGTAACTGATTCAAGTCAATTAGAAATAATCAGTCTTAAAAAAAGAGGGAGTTTCTTTCGAACATTTACTTATAAAACTGTCTTTCAGGCATCAGAGCTGTGCAGACAGCCAAAGTTAAGTAGGAAACATTTTGTCTAAGAATGTACAGAAACAGAAAGCAAATTAGTAAATATAAATAAGACTTTAATACTAGTTTATTCATTTGTAGAACTTGCAGGATTCCTAGGTCAATCTGTTGTTGGCTTTACATTTAAACCCAAGAGAATGGAAAATTCATCTTTCATGGCAAGAGTGCTTGTAGGTGTATATATACATATATTAAGAACTACTCTTCCAAAGGAAACCACCCAGGGCTTGGGGTGACAAGCTTTTCGTGTTCTTGTCCGTATGGTAAAGACAAGCAGCCATAGCCAAAAGTGATTCCTGGAAGGGATGTACTGTGTAAATCATAAAGGATTAGTAGAAAGACAAATTACTTGTTGAGTATGAATAGAAAATTAGTTAGGTGTCTGTCTTGTTTAAAAAAAAAAAAATCTCTCCACATTCTGAAAGCTTTTCATCCTAGTGATATTTATCTATCCACCAGCAACTAAAAGTGAGATGGATTCTTTGCCATATTTGTATTTGAATACAGTCCAACATAGAAGAGGAGTTTGAGTCATGGAAAACCAATCAGTTTCCACAAATACTAATTTCCCAATACTTTTACAGATAGTCTCCATAATTTCCCTAGGCATGAGTGAATTCATAGTCCTTGTACTGTGTCCCTTTTTGAAGAAGTAAAATTTAATTGAAACTTAAAGCTAGTGCTAAAGCTTACTGCTTTGTGTGCTAATGCAGCAGCAGTCTGCATTTTTTTTGCTGCAGGTGTTTCAGTGCTGCTGTAGTCAGACATCTGCCCTTGGAAAAATCTTGCCGTATCTGAGGTAGGGTCCCTACCTTTACATTTTTTTATAGGTTTTTGAGGTTCACTCACAAAAACTCTCATTCAGATGACTAGTTGAAAAGTAAAGAAGATGTCTTGTTGAAAAATAGTGCCATGTCATGCGAGGTGTTGATTTCAGGTATAATCATGGCAGCCTGTAGGTTTCAAATGTGAGAAACTTGGTGAGTTCAGCATAGGATAATCTTTAAGCTGTGACTAAACCACACGATGAAATAAAAACAAGAATGACTTCTCTTAAGAATGATTCATCTGCACTGTGTTCACCGAACATAAGAAACAGTTTTTACTCTGATATTGACAGTGCGGTTCAGTGCCCTGAGCTACAGCTCTGCTTTACATTTAAGTTGTGTTCACTTAATAAAATGCTTGTAATTTTCCCTGTTTTTAGTTATGGTCTTTTGAATAAAGAACATTTCGATGATGCTTTTCTAGCTCACACAAGCTGAGGATGGGGTGCTTTCTTATTTGAGTTTCTAAAGCTGCAATATTATTTCACAGTAGGGTAGTATCTGTCATACCGTGTTATGGACTCTGCTGGGCCAGTYAGTATACATACTCAGAATAGGTAGTCTGTCCATTTTTAGAGAGCTAATATATAAATTCAGTAGTGCAGAGAAATTGTCTTGCTTACTCATTGCCCAGGAAAATATTTTCTTATTATTAATGAGCTGTATTACTTAGAAATCCTAATCACAGAGGGCAGATTGAATAACAGTCCATTTCACAGAAGTCTTTCAGTGTTTAAGATGGGAAGATGCACAGTTTTGAAGATGTGCTTGGAGGTGCTGTCGAGGGCTAGTATAGTAAATGACAGAGAAAAGAATGTTTTCATAAGCCAGTTGTGTGAACAGCTGCATCTTGTCTGATTTTATCATTTTAATAAAAAAATCTGAATGCTACGTAAATAACAGAAATTACTACAAATCCTCCATCTACATACAATCAGTATGTTACAGGGGCTGCCATGATAGATAAAGATACTGAAAAAAGATGAGAAAAAGCATATTGAGAAGTGGCATTGCAGACAAGCCTGGAAGGATTTTGTTTTGTTTTTTCCATAACTCAGCATGAAAGAGAGCATGAATGTGTTTGTGGAGGAAGGGATAAATGGGCAATGGAAATGAATGTTGTTAGCTGAGTGAAGGATCAGGATGTAGCAATTTACATATACGTATATTGAGAGCTTTAATATCTTGTTCAGGATGTGGTGAATGAGGGGGAGCTGGTGGATGTTTGAGAAGTCTGATACCTTATTGTTACTGACAAGGAAAGTAATTATTAATGGTAGCCTTTTGTGCTAAGAGCCAGGTAAGTATCTGGAAAAACAGCCTGGCAAGTTGTGGCAGCGTTGCTGGTATAGATTAAGCCTGGGGACAAGAGGTTCAGTGGTTGACCAAGAAGAGATTCTATTTTTCTGTTTTGAAGTGCACATTGTTTCTTTGGAGTGCAATAACATCTTCTGAGCAAATGAAAACTAGTGTCCCGTGTCCCCCCCCCGATTTATATCCTCTTCCCTAAAAGACCTCTTCTGTTGTCTTGGAATAAAGAACATTTCAGCCTCGTTGCCCAAGTACAGGGCAGATGGTGCCCTCATGGAATTTAAATCAGATACCAGCATGTTGTCACCTGTGACTGGGAAGTGCTGTAGTTAGACCAGTTCTTCAGTGCAGTCACTACGATGTCGGAAACAGAGGAGAGAGAAATTTTTCTTTAGCAGATGCTGCGTACAACAGTTTTGCAAACTGGGTAATGTTATTCCTTGGCTTGCTGCAGAGCATCTGACAAAAAGTGATTAAAGCGAGGCACATACACACACAAAAGTACTGTGAGTTAAAAAAGAATATAATTGGTTTCAGCATGTAGTAGGTTGAAGGAATTAGATATTTAATACATCCATAGTTGGCAGCTTTAGCATGGCTTTAGATGATAATGGACCTCAGTATGAATTTTAAAAGTATACTATATTTATCATCATCAAAGGGTACCAAATTCTGAATACTCACTTTTCTTAAAGTAAAACCAATACAAAGTTGTCAGCTGCACTCTGTTCTTGAACTGAATGCAATATGGGGTATGTTTAAGTGTGAGTAGGTGTCCCTTTTCATTTGTGTTATTTTTACCATTACCATTTAAACATTATTACATTAACATATTATTCAAGTGAATCATTGTTTTGAATTACTGACTTTCATTTCACAATTTCTTCTTAAAAGGGGCAGAAAGATGAAGAGCTTGAAAAAGTTTAGGCAGAACAGATTTATTTAGGGTGCCATTTTAGGAAAAGTGATAATTTTTACTGCTAACCTGGGAAGTAGTGTAGGAGTTAAGAAAATTAGGTATCCAAGTATGAAGTAAGTACTAAATACAACTTGAATAGTCTTGAGCAGACCTTACCAGAAGAGAGTTCTTTTTAAAGAAAGGAGGCAAACATTGCATGAGCAAGGACAATACAGAAGGGAAAGAACAATGTAAACATTGGAAAAGTTGGTAGTATTTTTGCAGTGAGAGTAAGATAAGTGAATGGAAAACTCTCTGAATTGATAGAGGGAGTCACACAGGGCAACAGCACTTGAGAACACAGTGTTTGAGTTAGAATTTAAAATGCTTCAGTGAGAGGAATCCATACTTACCTGAGTCTTAATGTTTTTGAGATCTGATTCTGTGTTGCATCTCTTGACAGTCAGCAGAAAAGATTCAGTGCTGGGGGAGTTTTACCACCCAGATCCTGACGGACTTTTACTGAGGGCTGTTCTCATTTAAGGTAGCATCCTCCAAGATGCCGTTGAACCAACATGCAGTTACAGATAATCCAAAGCACATGGTATTGCACATTAATCAATTTCTGGTCCCTTCTGCCATACCAGTATTGACAAACTGATGAAACTCACAAAGCTCATCAAGAAGGAAAAATGCCATGTGTCTCCTCCCTGTCAGAACAAAGAAAAATTATTTCATTTGATGAAGCTTTCCTGTCATAAGCAATGGGCTTGCACACAGATGCAACTACAGAAATAAAAGAAAGTTGTAAATTTCTGTCTTTGTGAAGGGTGGGAGCAGGAAGAGGGGAAAAAATGACTTATTGTCCCTGAAGCGTTTGGTTTTTATTTTGATGTCTCACATGAGAGTTGGAAGAGTTCCTGGATGCTATGCAGACTTTCGGAAAAAAAAAGATTTCTGTTTGTTTTCTATATATATTCAGGAGGATACTGTATTGGTGATGGTTGTTTTCTTTTTCTGTACTATGTACTCAGATTTTCTTGGTGCAAGGGCATGTTAATGATATGTGTTGCCCAAAAGATATATTTCAGGGTGCATTTAGAGGAATTTAAAATTGATGAATTAATCATGCCAAATAAAAATGAATATACATCACTGGTGAAGAGATTAGGTTGATTTCACCGAGAAACCATCCTGTTGCAATGAATCTAACTACTTTAAGGATGTCAGATCTATTAAAATCTATAAATAGAAATGTTTTTTATAGAGAAGGAAACCGCCAGGTATAGAGTAAGTTTATAAAAAAAGATTAACAAGATAGAAGAGCTGAGGCTGCAGTTGCATGAGGAGCTGAGCTGGCCAAACAGCTTGCTGCCTCTGAAAATGGCAGGTCTCACTGCTCTTCATTCCTCCCTTGCTTCCAGCCCCTCTGCCTTGCCCCTCCCTTGGAGGCTGTTCTGGTACTCAGGAGAGCTTTCCCTTGGCCCCTTGTACTTGCTGCCGTGCTGCCCTTTGCACAGGGTGTTCTCTGTCACGGTGGGGATTACGCTGTCACGGTGGCGGCAGCAGTCAGGGGAGCACCAGAGCTGGTGCAGCGCAGCTGTAGGATCATGGCCTCCAAGGGAGAAGGCGCCCATCCCCATTTCTGCAGCAGTGAGCTGGTAGATCAGGTCATGCCATCTCACAGAGCTGTGTCCTGCGTTTCAGGATGAAATGGATGATGAAGGCATTTGTGCTAAATATCAAACTTCCTTAATTATTTTACAGAAATAAACTGTCCTGATGAAATTGCCTCTTGTTTGGAGTCAGGTGCTGAAGTATAATTTAAACATGAAAAGAAACAAATCCTAAACCAGGCCATGTTTTTAAGTGTTAGCTTTCTTCTGCCCAGATTAGGTGTGCTGGAAGATGGTATGAGCGTGCACTGGAGGCTGTGAAAGCCGTTTTAAGAGCTGAGTTAGTGCCGAGGGGTTAGCTGGCTTTCTGCTTTATCTTTTGTGAAATAGCTGTTTTCCAGGGTGCTAGCTGCTTGTGTTGCAGCTGATCCATGTCAGCTTTAGCCCACCTTTGATTAGATTGACTGCGTGGAAAGACTAGAGCTTCTGTGCCTTAGCCAGCAGGGCTGCAGTTGCTGAGTACAGCTACCGCTGCGGTAAGGAGCAGGGATTAAGGCTACATGAAACACAGTTTTTCTTCTATTTTCTCCAGGTTGGTTACCCAGCTGAAAAATGAACAAACAGAAAAAAGATTATTTGGATCAAACCAAAGTCAGTAATTTCTTCCAGAGCTTGGCTGTGAGAGATCTTACAGAAAGAAATAGGGGGTAATGACTTTGACTTTTAGGTTGTGTCACAGTTTCCATGATGCTGTATATGTATGTCTGTACTGCCATGCTGCTGCAGGCTTTCAATGAATAGTTGCATTTTGGCAATTCAGGCAAGGTTGGTTGTTTTTCAGGTTTGGGTTTTTTTGGAATAAAATTTTCTTTYTCTCCTCCTTACTGTTTCATTATTTTAGAACTTTTACATACATAGCCAAACTAGATGCAAAGCTAATTTCAGTTAAAAAATTAACAAGAAAGCAGTTTGCATGACCCTGTTGCATTTTAATTTGTTTTTTTGTGCATTTGTGTTCATCTATACATACATATATGCAAATCCTGAATATAAAGTGCTGAATTATTGCTCAAAAATCATCCTTAAAAAGATGGATTCTATTAAACAGCTTGCAAATTTAATTTTTCTTTAGATTCTTTTATAAATTTCAGAAAATCTTCCTATTAACTAGAGCTGGGTTTTTATTCTAGAAAGGTCTTGGGTTCTTATTGCTCCAATATTGTTATGTATATGTTTGCTTAATCTATAAAAGCGTCTCCATGTCAATGTGGTATTTAGGTCCATTTTATGAAAATTAGAACAAAATTATTCTTAACAACAGTTGGCATCAATCATGCCCACTCCCAGGTAACCTTTAAGGCTAAGCAACATTCTAAAAGGAAAATTCTTTAGATCACCAATTTAGATACTCTGACATCATTCTGTCACGGCAATGAAGTGATTTACATGGAAAAAATATATTATCTCTGCTTTTAGACAAAATGAATTTATTATGATTCAAGGTTTTACTGCAAGTATAAGAGAAACTGCAAATGACCAGCCTTTTAAAAATGAAACATGGCCTATGATCAGTTTTCCTCCTCATTTTCTTCACCTATTTTAAAATATTTTGGTTTTTTAAATAAATTAAAATATACAAAGCATGTCTTATAACTGAAGTAAGCTATAAACACGGTGTAACCATAGTAACATCACTACATAACTGGGACTAGAGACAAAAGAGAGAGAAAACAACTAGCTTCAAACTCCGAGTCGGAACAAGCAAGATGGTGAGGGACCTGGATCCCATGCTACATGCAGAGAAGTTGAGGGAACTGAATGTGTTTAGTTTGGTGATGAGCAGGCTGAAAGGTGATCACTGCCCGCTGTACCTTCTGGCCAGCATTTTCCCAATTCTATGATATGGTTGAGTTTGGGCAGAGGACTTAGTAAACAGCATGGTCATATGTATGGTGAAATGGTATTTTAACAAGAAAGCAAAGAGCAAATCATCTTTTCTCATATATGCCTTAAAATGACACTTGTAACTTTTCTATTAGTCTTCATACAGAACTGTCTTTATCCTTCGAAGTCATGTAAATAAAATGTTGTTATGCACGGAGGCCTAAATTAGGATGAGAAAATGAGGTAGCGATGCTGAATAAGAATTATGAAAGTATGGCATAAACTGACAGTCTTGGTAGTCTGGAGGAAACAAGCATTTTTTAGATAAGATGACTTTTTTAGATAAGATAATGGTTTTTATTTTATCTGATGTTATTTGCAAATAAAATTATGGCAGCAGATATAATCTTTCATAACAATGAGTTGAATAATCTCATATCTTAAAGATTTAAAGATCTTAACAGCTAGTGATTTTTGCACTGAATCTGGTAGGTGCATGAGCATTCACAAAAAAAAGCCCACTGTAGTTTATGTGGAAGAAGTACTCTGAAACAGCTTAGTCAACTTCCTGTCTTTATACCTATTTAGATTTCTTAACTGACAGAATATTTTTACACATTTAAAGAAAATGAGTTACTGGTAAGCTACTAAAGCTTATTAATTTTAGTAAGCTTTGTGAAGTGATGAGTTTAGCATGGTACCGTTGAAGAGCACAGCTGTTTTTTATGGTAACAGGAATTGATTGGTGATTGGTCTTTTTTTTAGGATTGGTTGATTTCAGAGTGATTTAAGTAGTCTACTGCAATCCGTAAGAAGGGCATATTGATTTAAATAATCAATTTTGATCACATTTTGCTTTTATATGTTTAGATAATTTTCAAAAAAAAGTTTATTTTCATTGGTTGCTATAGCTGTTGTAACACGGTGATTTGCAGCAAAATTAACCATATACTGTTTGTTAAACATGGAAAAAAACTACGCTAGTTTAGGCAACTATGTAAGCCCAGTCTGCTTGAACGCTTTTGAAATGTGTCTTTGAAAATGGGAGGCCATGTCCTTAAAATTTGTAGAGTTAGTCCTTGTCATTTCACCGGGTTTGTATTCATAGATCAAAAGGGGAAAACTGCCTTTCCTGTTTCTTCAACTTTTAGTCAGTTTCTTGATTTTTTTATTTTTAAATTAACATGTCAAAAAAAATTTTTTTTTTTTTTGCATCTTCTAAGTGAGCTAAAACCCAAAGGCCCTTAGGGCAAAAGCTTTTGAACAGTGGAAGTCCATACATTTAAGAAAATGTAACTAGTAGCCTTTTCTCCATAAGGTTTATGGGACAAATTCAGCCTGATAAAAAGAAGAAAAAGGTTGAGGAGAACATTGCTTGCAATGCAATCTCCATGGAAACTTTGCATCAGGCACAGGATGCAATATTTGGGAAGGAACATAGAGCAACTGGTGTACTCAGGTCAGGAAGGCTTTGCTGCTGGACCGCAGATTCTGACTGGTGGGAGTTGCAGCTGCGTGCCTGCGGTGAACACTGGGGCACCAAGTACTCTTCTGGTGCTTCAGAGGAGCTTTGATGCATAGAAGGTCGGAGTGTTGAAATGTGGAAAATGAACTGTCCGGAGAAAAAGGAAAACCGGATGAATTTAGAGCCATGGTTTGTCCTCAGTGACATTGACCGGACAACTGTCTTTGAGGGCATCCTTGGCAATGGAAAATCACCTGCTGTTGGATTCTGTGCCCAAAGATGCATTTTCAAGTAAAAGCAAAAGTGTGTTTAAAGTAATAATTAAAAATACACTCACATGAGTCGGACTAACATTTTCAGGAAGATGGCAGGCAGTGTCAGAGCCTATTTCAAACAAGGAAGCATTTTAACTATATTATTTTTATTCAGATGATTAATCCATGTTTTGTGTTAGGCATACATTGAATTTTTAATAATTTAAGATTCTATTGCAATTCTCTATGTAAAAACTTGAAATTTCAGAACTATCCTTCATTGATTTCTGCCAGCACTATAGACTCTTAAGAGCTCTCCAAGATAGAAACATCTTTCCTGCAATACACGGTTGCTTATCAGGACTCATGTACTACTGTTCTCCCCTTTGTTTAGATGGCTTGGCTTCTCCTCTGGTATAGGTTATTGATGTTCAGTTCCCTGCTGTGTGTCATTTGTTCATCTGGCTATTTGTCTTCTAAATCAATATTTTCTGTGGAGGAACAGAGAGAAAAGAGCAGAAGGAGGTTTAACACATCAGGTAATGCAGGTACAAAAAGGATATTTTGTTCTCTGGAGTACCTTCACTTTCAGTCTCCATTTGTTGCCATCAGCAGTATTTTTTTTGTGATCGTCTGAGTGTGTTTGCAACATTTTTTCTTTTTTCTCTCTTTTTTTTTTTTGGGTGGTGGTGGTGGTGGTGAAAATCATCACTTGAATGTAATTTCCCCACTTGTCTTCCATGTTCTGTGATATGGATCAGGTGGTCCCTGTTCAACCCTTGGTGTTGCTGATGTTTAAAGCCTTCCAGGGAGCCATAAGACAGCAGGTGCTTCAATGTCTGTGTGACCTGGCTGCACACTCTGTTACCTTTAGTGACCATGAGGCAGACTGGAAATGTGTTGAATTGAATTTGGAAGGAAAACTTTTCGTAGTGTGGGGCTTCTGAAATGCTTTGGGACTTATCCAGGATCCCACATGCTATGGCAAAATTCAGTCAGCCAAATGGTTGCCTGATTTGTCTTGTGATTTCTGCTGAGCTGGAGGCCAGCCTCTGTGAATTTTATATATCACATCAAGTTTCACTGATTGAAACTGCCTCAGGCCTCAGTTGGGATTTTCACAATAACAACTTGGTAGCAGAGAGGATGGGTCCTGCTGACAGATATATAATTTCCTTTTCAGTAATCCTGCTGTTGGCTATTAGTTGTTGATCTGCCACATCGCCTCTTTTTCCTCTTGGATTGTTGCCATTGTACATTGCTTGCAAACATTCCCAAGGTTTTCAGGACAGCTTGGACCACAGCTGTAGCCAAGATGCAGGCTGGAGCTTGCATCCGGCAGGATGGTCTGCTACCAGCACAGACGGGGATCTGGCACCTGCATGCCACAATGTGCCTTTGCTTGGCTGGCCTGGACGTGCCTATGTAATTATGATGGCCTTGTTACTTCCTCTGTTAACCATGAAGGTACCTCTCATGCAGTGTTAAAGACTCACCCTCATTCTTTGAGCTGTTCTGCTGCGTTGGGCTTCAGCTGAGACTGCTGTACAGCTGTACGATGGCCAGCTCATTGCCACCTTCTTACAAGCTGCTTGAAAGACTGTAGAAATAAGCTTACATGTAGAAATAAGCTTACCAGAGGTTTCAAAAAAAGGAAATTGGAGTGATAGAAATTGTTCRCTTTGGTATGGTTATTGTTGATTTGGCTATAGGTAAAGATTTTCCATGGCTGAAAAACTATCTTTCCATCTCAAGGTGAGAGAACAGGACTTCTGGAGACTGCCAAACCATTGTTTATGAGTATGTTTCAAGATATTTTTTTGTTTTGCCTTTTTTTTTTTCTTAATCACATGGTGAAGTGCTGGTTTAAATATTTCCAAGAARATGGAAAAGATGATAGAAAAAAAGATTAAGAGAATTTCTGGAGGAACAGCATGCCTTCACAGGAACATGTATTTTGCTTTTCCCATTTGTTCTCATGGTAAATGAGAAAATTCTTAATGAAGCAACAGAGGTGGTTGAAAATTATGGCAGATGGAAATTTTGTTAATTATGGGGTTCTAGTTTTTAATTTTGTTTGCCTTTTTTTCAACTTTGTTAAGCTTGCTCATATTGGGGGCTGGGATGTGGTTGCCTCCCAGCCATAGAGCTTTATACAGACAGTTTATGATCAACTGAAGCGTTTGTACATGTCTGTGGAGGTGGGTGATTTTCATAGGGCCTCATTTGTGCTGGTTTCTCACATTAATTCAGTTATCTCACCATCAGAAGTAGGGCTGATAATAAATGCCCTATGGCCTATGACTGATGAGGACTCTGGTTAAAAGGCCAGAAATGAAAGCGGCAACCTGGAACACAAAATTTTGCTATATGAATTAAAGAAATGTTACTAGCTGTGGCATTAATACTATCTTTCTAGACATTTGAGGATGGCACCGTTTTATTAGATGATGCAGATATTGTAGGCAATATTAACATAAAGGCAAAAAGTTGCTTCTGCTGTAAGAAACGGAAAAGAACAGATTGGAGCCTGCAGAGATGACAGGTCACAGCATACRGAGGTGTCTCAGTCAAGATGGAGCATTGTGTATTGGGATTTGTTTGCTTTGAGTCTTTATTAGAAATAGAGGCAGTGCTTTTTTTTTTTTTTTTTTTTTTTTTTTTAAGAGCTTTAGTAGGATAATTCATTTGGTGGATACTGCATTTTGCGCACCATTGCTCTGGGACAGTAAGACAACGGCAGCAACAAAATCTCTGGAGAATGAAATGTTTTTACCAGTATGTTGTTTCAATAAAGCTAGAACTTACTTCTATCCACCTTCAGCTAACTAATTCAGAAAGCTTGTGTTTTCGTAAAAACATCTGCACATTCCACCTAACATCATCGCCATTTATGGAAAAAAGAGAAAATAAAGCTGAGCACACTATTTTTCAAAGACAAACTGCCACCCAGTCATCTGATGTATGTCATATATTTGGTTAAAAAATGATAAACTGAGAAAATATATCTGAAACTGCTTCTGTCCTTTATGCTTGTTCCTCATGGTAAGATAAATGGAAATCTGCATCTCATTTCAGTTGAAAAATGCATCTAATTTCTGTTTTCAAACTAGAGAGTTGACGGTCCAGTGAGGTGGGGCCAGGTGACAGCAACTGGCTTCTGGAGAAACAAGGAAAGAAAACTTCTAAAACACAAATACAAAGGTAACGGCGGGGGGAGAAGGGSGAAGGGAGTAAAGAGAAATGCCTGAGAAAACCCAGGTAAAAACTTAAACCTAAAAACCTCTCCTTAATAGGAAACAGAGTAACATAGTATAGTCCTGGCTGAAACGTAGGTTAGCTGGATTTGTGGCTGTAGATTATTTATGGATAAACAAGGTAATTTAATAATATGGTTAATCAAGTTGTTTGTCTCAGGATGTAAAATAGAATATTTATTATGCAACACCAGAAGCACTTTGGAGAAGAAAAGCTCCCTTAAATAAACATGCTATGTATAGGATTAGAGCTGTAGAGAAAAAAAATTTGTTTTGTGGTGGTTTCTTAATAATTTGAATCCTGCCAGAAACTGAATGCTCTATTTGATATACACCAAGGAGATGTTAAATAAAGCCAAGGTAAATGTTGTAGTACGTTTATTTCCCATATTATGTGGGAGCTTTTTTTTTTTTTTTTTTTTTTTTTAGTGTCAACGAATTAAAGTTCCAATCATGCTTTAATAGACCATCATCCAACTACAGTACTGATGTAGGGAATTTCTCTACAACTATCAGCAGTCCTTAAAGCCTTACCTGTGTTTGTTGGTATGGTTTTTTACTCACTTCAAGGAAGTTTTCTTGAGAGGCTAGTAAAAGTCTATCATCTGTGGTTAAATTTATGATGCCAAAGATTTCAAAAACCCCAAACAAACAAGACAATAAAACCCCAACCACCCACACCTAAAAAGACTCCTATAGACCCATCAGTTTATATTTACATGTATTTTATTCTGTGAGTAGCTGAATATCTAACATTTAATTTTTGGAGTGACGCTTAAATTTAAATTGTACATGGGGCTCTGTTGTTTAAAATTTTCTTAGGTTTTCTAGATTATTTTTATATTTATTTCTTGTATAGCGGTGGTAGGATTACAGAGAAGCACTAACCCATACAATTGTGCACATCTTTTACCTAAAGGAAATCCAGAAAAAAAACAAGCCTTTCAGTGGTATCATTCATGTCCATATATGAAAAGTCTTGTGCCAACACTTGCAAAATAGAACATTTACGCACAGGGATCAGTGTAATGCCAGCGGTCTCATAGATTGCTGAGCTTTTCCCTGTCTGGTGGATGGTGCAGGCTGAACTATGAGAGAAAGGTTGGTGGTGTTATCTGTGGTTCTGTGATACGAAGCTTCAGGAAAACCTATTATACTGACACTGTGGTGCAAGCTTCTTCCTTTGACAGGGTTGCTACAGAAGCTCCAATGGCTGGTCAACTTTGGACATGCCCTAGCATGGTAGTGTGCCAGTGGTGAATCCTGGTCCAAAAACAGTACCAAAAATTATGGGCAAAAATTCTTTAAAAGACCTACTTAGCAGATACTGCCATTTATATTTTCAGAAATAACTTCAGCTGATTTTTGAAGCATTTTCTAAAAGCCAGCATAATAGTTATAAAACTGAGGACTTCAATGTGGTTGATGATTGATAGAAGGAAACTGTGCTCTATCTATACAGTCTTTATTAATTTGATGAAATAGTAAAAGTTAAAACTGTTTAAAAAAAAATCAGTTGTCCACATTACCTCATATAATTTATTGTGATTTTACTGCATAATAATGTAGCTATCCTGTGCATTATACCTCAAAAGATGTGACAGTACACATTTTCTATCTGTTGCCATTGTCGAACAAGTTTGTAGCGTGACAACCATGTTTGGAATTTACTCACTAAATGGTGACATCACTGCAATAGTTCGATACAATATGGCTGTAGCTCAGGTTAGAGCACAAAATAACTGGTGTGTAGATACAAATTAGAATCTAATATCCCATGCAGCTGTTTAATTAAGCAGATGCAAACAGCAGTGACTTCATGTTAGCATTGATACCATAAGTACACATTAGAGAAAAGGTACAATCATGTTGTCCACTCTCTTAATGCTTAATCAATGCAAGTTAGGTATTTTGTGTGTGTGTGTGTGTAAAAGGGTAACAAAATTTTATCTTCAAGTATGAGGTGGTCTGATTGATAGGTTTGTTTCTGGTACAATGCCAGAATCTTATAAAAAGACTATGCCCCTGTAGGCAGACAGTTTAAGTACTGTAGTAATATTTTTAATGCATCTGTAAATGAAGATTTTTAAAGGAAATCACTACTGTATCACCAGCTGTAAGTCAGTGACTAATTTTGCTTTTGGAGCTTTTAGAGGAATATCACAGTCCATTTGTACAGTAATGGAAGGCAAGTAAATATCTATCTAGAAAAATGAAGTTCTGTTTTAACACAGATAGATAAAGTTCTAATGCTTTGACTATGTGGCCTGAACTCTCCCTTTCGGGTACTTACCAGAGCAACTCTGACACAGGGCAGCTGGTTTCGCTTTTTGCTTAAGGATTCTGTGGAGTAACACAAGTGCCTAAATTGATATTTGGAGAGGTACATACAATCAGGAGAGGCCTTGGATTAACACAACATATCAACATAACAACAGAATTTTACTTTGATCAGAACTATCAATGTCTGCTAACCACCAGCATAAGAACACAACCTCAGTTGGTGCCATTTTTAATGATTAGAAATAATACATTATAAAACAAAAAGTGAAAAATTTCCAGCGTGATACTTACTTATAAACAAAGAACAAATAGAAAACAAAAAGATTTTGKTTTTTTTGGCCTGATTTATAATATTAATAATACAATAGATCATTAGTCTGAGGTAATACCAGTATTAACTTTTTAGTCCTTCAAGGACTACTTAAAATTAAGAACAGTGATAGTAATGCATGTTGTGTTAAAAGCGAGACTTGATTATTAAGTCAACCCAGTCCCTTACCCTTTTTAGTTATGTATCTATCTGTGGCTGCAAGTATAAATTGGAAATAAATCTATACAGTAGGAACTACAGAACATTAGAGTCCTGCATGGCACATCATTAGCCCCTGTCACTACTTAAAGTACAGTGGATTATGTAAAAATCAGACATTTCAATAGAAAAAAGACTTTGTTCCAGAATAGCCCTTTAAAAAAATTTGAAATACTGTTAGTTTGCATAAAATAGCTAAACAAAAGATGAATTCAGAAGTCCAAATTTTGGCATGAGGTAAAACCATGTGCATTTATTTCATCTGCATTTTAGAATTACTAAGCATAAAATTAAATAYGTTGACTGTAATTAATTCAGTCATACAAGTGCAAGTCTTCAGCTATAACGTATTTTATGGCAGTTTATTTAAAAAATGTACCAGTAAATCATAAAAGAGGAATCATGTCCATTTAACTTTTATTGAAGTATACAGGAGGTTTTCTTTAGAATCAAATATGAGCATGAATATATGGCCAAACGTAAAATCTATCAAATTCAGTGAAAATTTTCTGACTTTAAATAGGAGCTGTAAGAATGACCAATATATATTCTTTGTTACAACCGCCCTCACTCTACAAGTAAAAAAAAAAAAATAATAAAATAAACATTCAGTAAACATTCTTTCCTAAGGTAGTTTCCCTTATATATCAGTGATTTATCCATTTCTTGTATACATAACTTTTTAAACATACCAATCAGTGGTTCTCACAATTGAAAAATAAAAGCACAAAAAAGTTTACACTCTTGTACAGGTAAATAAAAGATCATTTTGAATTAAACTGTATATCCTTAAGGGCATAGTATAGTTTCAATTTCATTACCTATTACATAATTAGCTTCTTACATACAAATATTGACATATTTGGCTTGTGCTTCAAAGCCTTTGCGTCTAGAAAGTCCATGTCAATGCAGCTCATAACTTGAAATCACTGGGGATATCTTTACTGCTGCTGGGTTTAACCTGGTCGTGCAACATAGTCTCTTCTGAACTTGTCGTGGCACTGCATTTTTCTGTGGAGTCATCAGTATCTGGATCCAATCCTTCAGGACAGGGAAGTTTTAGGAGCTCTTCCCGCAGTTGAGCTGTATGACGCTGAATATGTAAAAAGAAGTCAGTGTTGAAGACAATAGTTAAAAATTACTTTTCACAATATTAGAGAAAATAAGGCAAAAAATTGAAGTAAAAAAGATTTAAATAGACTATTTCAATGACTGGATAAGCTTCTCCCATAGTCCTCTGTATTTTAGGATTGGTAGTTTGGAGTAATTAGCAGCTGCTACTGGGAACAAATGAAAGGTAGTAAACAGAATGGCAACAAAGTAGTGTATCAGTATAAATGTTATGCTATATGTCTTGCAGTTGAGTCATATCTGTGTTCCGCGATCAGAGCAGAAGCTGGCTTGGACAAGGTAGGTCAGACAGAACTTAAAGGTACATGGTCTTGATGAGACCTGTTACAGAGACAGATGTATGGAGATTTATATACTGATCATTGTAACTAATGGTAACTCCGTTTTGAAGTCCAGTCACTTTGAAAGAATGCAAGTCCAGCAATAGAAAAAAAAAAAAAAGGGAGACTTAAAAAAATTTGCTTCCCAAGAACAAAATYCCACTTTTAATTACACGAAAAATAGGTAATAGAGGTCTGTCGTCTGTATGGACACAAAATACACAAATGATAGTACTTGGCCTAGGAGGGAAGAAAGCATTACAATTGTTGTATCTGTGTTGATAAAAGTTTTTCAAATGCAGAGTAAAGCTAATTGTAATGGGCCACAGTTTTCTAACAACTTCTCCATTCAAACAGCTTATTTTCTGGCATGGAATTGAGCTCTACTTGTAATGAAGGTTGGGTGTAGTACAGTTTTATCAAGAAAACCCCCCAACTCTTTGAGGGGAAAAGATAAGCTCTTAAGTATTTGTGGAAAAAATAGGCAGGGAAGGAACTACTTAAAAGAAAATCTTACTTGTAGAAAAAAAATACTGAAAAAGTGGCCTTCGCATACACTTGATCTCTTAGCAGTTGTGAAACCTTCATTTGTTTAGATGTTTTAAAGTTGCTGGGGTTTATTATTATAAAATTCAGCTGCTGAGCAATTTCTCTGTAATTTTGTCATCTCTGGATTACATTATTGAGCATAAAAGTATAAAAGCAAGTCTCACCTTAAGAGCTGCGGCATGATGGGACATAGTCCTGCCTACCCGTTTGTCACTGCTGTACTGCTGTATGTCTGCTATCCACTCCTCACATTGAGCCATGATCTCCACTCTTTTCAAGTAAAAATGTTTGTGGATAACCTATATGAAAATATTCAGAATGAAAGAACTGCACATTCATTGTTTTCTAAGAACCATATACTAAATAATACAAAATCTTCAAGTTCTAACCTAGTCATAGAAGTCTAATTGGATACAAGGAAAAAAATCATTATGAGGGTAATTCAGCATTGGAACAGGCTGCATGAAAAAGCTGTGGTGCTTMTGTCCTTGGAGGTTTGCAAGACCCAAGTGGAAAAGCCCTGAGTAACATGGTCTGAATTCAGTGCTAACCCTGCTCTGAGCAGGAGGTTGGCCTAGATGACCTCCCAAGGTCCCTTCCAACCTATGTGAATCTATGATTTTGCGAGTCTGCCACTTCAGCGTTCACTTGTGCTATCTGGGTGAAGGGTAAATGAGTGCCAGAAATATAGTATCTCACCAGGCAAAAGAAACAGTGATAGCAGAGGATTAGACAAATTCCAGTTGAAAGATGATTTTACTATGCAGGATGATCTTACAGTGATCTTACTCTGTATCTTACTATGCACACTTCTGTTCACATAGGGGCAGGGTTACACAGATACAACATAAAGGATTTCACTGTTGGTTTCACAGCCCTGTTTTATTACGGAAGCAGAGGTAGGAAGCATAAGCACCAGGTCTTCTTCCGTCACTAACCACTTGCTGCCTGAACAAAAGAATAGATAAGCAGAAACCCTGTCAACTGTATGAGCATAGAAACATAACATGCTTTTGCATAGAGAAAAAAAAAAATCACCAGCTGGTGTGGAAGGGGTACAACTGCAGTTACATCCCCTGTGCAGATATAGTACACTAGAATTCCCAGACAATAGCATTTGAGCTGGCCCCAGTTTCAGTGGGAATCAGTATTTAATCACATACTAGTTTTGGTATTTCTGTACAGATTTGAGTTAAAAAAACAAAACAAAAAAAATCCTCACACAAAAGTTGTGAAACTCTACTTAGTCTTGAACAGATGTCTAAAACTCTGCCTGGTGAAAGAAACATAAAATTAAAGACTTTTTATTGAGCACAGACAGTTCTTGGCAATATTGCAACATAACTGACAAAATCATCTCTCTCTCTAGAGGTTAGAGACTTTAGCTATCTGCCTAAAGAAAAACTGCATATTGAAAGCATAATAGACTTCAACTCTGGATGCATTCCTTGTATTCACAATAAAACTTGGGAGACTGCCCAAAGACAACTGACTGGCAGTAAGATCTCCTGAGTCTACTTGTCATTTAAGACTCTGAAGAGAAGACAGCTCAGACTTGTGAAGAAAAAAGATGTTATAAGCAGAAGGATGTAAATACTTTCTTAGACCTAAGTTCCAGGGTGCCTTTACTTTTGTATTATTGAAGGATCATCCAATTGTTAAGGCTCCTAACCTAACTCCATGAAAACCCTAGAGACCTTCCCAACAAGCTAGCCTCTCAGAGAAGTGCTTGGATAATTTACTTAAGAGCCACATTTTTTGCCTTGATGGCAACACTGCATGGCAATCCAGCATTCTTCCAAAATACAGCTATTACATTAGAGAAAAATGTAACTGTTCATGATTTTTTAGAAGCAAACACTGAAGTATAACATCTTGAATAGTACAGAYTGGGCTAGTTATTGAATGCGCCAATAGCCTTAATTACATTAAAGATTACCCTTGAAAAATTTTAATGCTGAAAGTAATGTTGTATGTCTGATAAAGATGACTAGAGGGACCAGTGAAATATCCTTCATGGTAAAGAAAAAACTGTGCACTGTATTTTTGTGCATGAGATTAGTGTTGTCTTTATAATCAATATTAGTCTGGAAATGAGTTATAGTATTTTAGTGGAAGTGGGCAGAAATGTGAAATTTGGTGAAAATTGTATTTATTTATTTATTTTTGGTGTGTGGTTTAACTTAACTCAGTCCTAGCTACGAATATCTCTTGTAGGTAGCAGTTTTAATTGTTTTCAACATCTGCCTTTTGGTAACAATGTGCTATGCATAAGTCATCTGTTCTCAGGGAATGACTTTTTCCATTGGAACAAAACCATTTGGATATACCTTATTACTTTACTTTCCTGAAGAGAGGAAGGATGTCAGGTTACAAAATGCCTGCTTTATAGAAATGGTAAAAAAGCCAAGCTGCAGAGTAAGCATGTAAAAGTGCTGAGATGCTTTGGAAGGAAAGGGCAAAGCCAGTGAACTGGAACTCATTTATTTATCAAGTACTGTAATATYGCATATCCTTCATTTCTGTCTATCTGAAGAGAAAGATTGAATGTTACTGTCAGGGAGCTCACCATCTTCTGATATCTTCATTTAATTAAAAATAGTTCTAATTTGAGAACTCTCTTAGCAAGAGTGAAATTGTTACATTTAGCTAGAAAAAAAGGATTTGTTAGCAGAGGTTATTTGACTAAGTGTCATGACATTATCTATATCAGGATCTTTAACTTACTGAGTAAAGCATTTCAGAGTTAGTTTAGAAGACCAACAATGGATTTCTTCTTTAATTCAAAACACCAGAGTATACAGCACATCCTTTTCCACCTGCACCTGGATATGAATATTTAACTCCTGTCATGCAGGTTAAGCGTCTGATGATTTCTTCTTCCATAGGCACTCCATCATTTTAATGGGAAAAGCTTTTTGCATTCCAAAGGATGTTTTTACGGACAGCAAGGAAGGGATGTGCACCTACCCTCTCACTCACATGCCACACCGAACAATGTGAGTAACCCTAAAACAACCTACATTTTGGCAACATTTTAATATACAAACAATTGGAAGCTAAGAGATAGTTCTACCCCTCATTTAGAAGTGGTAGGTCTTTCAGTAGTTCAGAAGAAAACCTGTTTTCCCAAATAGTTGCTGGTAGTACCATGAGACGACTCATGTTTGACCAACCATTTTGCATTTATATTCACACAAATTCTCTTACTTAATGCATCTTCCAATCTTTTCTCCTTAAATCTTTAGCCATGTAAGTTCAAGACCCAGACAATTGGACCTGCTTTGAGAAAGGGATTAGACCAGATGACATTGAGAAGTCCCTGCCAACCTAAATTATTCTACAAGTTTTAGTTTCTTTTCAAAAATGTAGAAAATTAAGCAATTTGATTTCTCTCAAATTTTTTTTTTTTTTTAGGCAGTATGAAAGTATGAAGGTTAGTATTGTTTTATCAGCATCAAGATAGTTGTTTTCTAAAGAAACAGATTTCTAGCTTAGCACAGATGCACTATGGATTTTTTCATGAATAATGTGCAGGCTGGAATTTGTTTTAAAATACTTTTTCAAAGTTGCATTATTGTGGTCTATTCAAAGTGTTTCCTAAGACTTGCTTCAAATTCATGTTTCTTTGAGATGTAGTTTATTGTTAGCCAGTTAACAAACACTAAGTGCGCGTTTTTAGGGCTGATCAACACTTTTCACATAGAGTAGAAGAACCACTTGGCATTTAAGAGTTAGCCAAGTATATGAACCATATTTTGTCCGACTGTGCACCAAGGCTCCTTATGGGTCAGTCCCAATCTGCATACATTCCCCTTTCCTGCTAAAGCAGCTATGAAGTTACATACATTCTTATTCACTTAAATCTCAAGAGTCAATTGCCTCAGGGAATAAATAAGAGAACAGAAGAGACATCTCATGCACAATACAGCGTTTCCAAATATTTGAATTACTCTCAACACTCAAACTAATAAAAGATTCTTCAGGGTTTGTGTTAAAATGCAACTGGAAAAGGAATGTATTATGAAACTTTTTTAAGATCAGTTCTCCTTACTATTCCGGCATAGTAGTTTCACAGAACATACCTCCTTAAAACATGGCGATGGATTTCTGATTTGTTCAAGCATTGCCCACTTGACTGTTGCCTGCCGTATATTTCCATCATATTCTCTGGAGCTCTGGGTACCACTCGGAGTACCTCTTGATCGTTCATAACCTGGTTCATTAAAATATGGTTCTGCTACTAATATTAGCGATTGGACAGACACTAACACCTGTTAAAAAGAAAAAAAATAAACATTAACAGTGCTACTTGCTTGTTTTTACAAATATACATAATTTTGCTTATATTATATGCAAAAACATTTCTACAGCAAAGTGCTGTAATTTGTAATACATAAAACTTGACAGACTAGTTGCAAGTAGGGAATGTTCATTCTTTCAACCTGAAACCATTACTACATGTTAAAAACATAAGCAAGTCATACAACTGTAAATTTAATTCAAATAGAAAAAAACCAAACCCCAAATAAATGGTAAGTTAAAAATACAAATATAAGTAAAAAAAAAATGTTTAAAGGAACAGATGTCTGATTGCTCTCTTTTGTGAAAAAAAAATATATTTGCCAAGTTCTCAGTCAACAATTCTCAAACTTCCTGGGGTAAACTTAGTAACTCTTCTGAATTAGATGAGAAAGAAATAAGGGAGGTGGCTGCTCACTCTATGAGCTTAACTACTGAAACTAATCTCAGGATACAAGCTTTCCCATTTTTCTTTCAAATGCATTCAATTACTTTAGGTATGTTTAAGCTGTTTAGCTTCAGATTTTACATGTAACACTTTCAGAGTGTTATATGGTATTAAAACAAAAACTCAGTATTTTTCTCAAGTTAGAAAAAATGTTTTCATTACTATAATCAACAAAGCATCATACAGTAATAAAGAAATGATATATTAAAATTGTGAAGGGAAAAGTAAGGCATATGTGGGAATAGATACTTCAGTATATACAAGGCATTTAACTATATGTCCTAGTAATCCTAATATAAAACAAAGAATTACATAGATATATAAGATAGATATATTAGGAATCCAAATGTACACGTATTGCATATTTGTGATTTAATGGCTTGCCTCCTCATTTTTCCAGTGTTAGAATGTTTGGCCCTGTCAACTTTTTTTGTACCTAATCAGTTATGTTACATCTAAAAACCATGTTGCTATACAGGTAGAAAGCCACCAGTAATTTTTTTTTTTTTTTTTAATGAAGGAGGGATTTTTCTTATGGACTTCGGACCAAATCCAGCAAGAACTTTAAACATTACAATTCAGTGTCACAAACCTAGTTCCGTAACTGTAAAGAATTCAAAAAAGGTGATTTGAACACGTAAATTCCTCAGACACTGAGGAATTGAAGATATGCTACATGTCTAAGAATGGTATTTCCAGCACTTCGCATAATGAGGTGTCACTCTTACAGTTGATAAAAACGTCAGGGCAATTGTGTCTTACTCTCCTCCCAACCTAGGTGCAACTAAAAGCTTGGAGCCACCTTCTAATTTAGGAGCCCAGTTTGTGGATTTGGGTACAGATGACAACAGTCTTTCTTCTGCTTGGAACATGGAGAACAGAGTTTACATCAGATAGCTATCGTGTCAGTGACAACTAAAGACGTTGATTCTTCCATACGGCAGTGCCCTGACAACTAGACAGTCATGCTCTTTGCTTAGGAACGGCTTTCTGTTGGAGTCTCTCTTGTGGCAATGCCAGCATAAAAGGGCTCCAGCTTTCCCTGCTCTCTGCCCTGTTTACTCCCTTCATAGACACAATGCCAAAGCAGTAAGTCATTTCAGAGCAACAGCCCAAGAATCAGTTGAATGATCTAGGTTAACCTCAGTCCCACCATCAGCTCACACAATCACATCCTTACTCCTTTTGGTGCCATGATACTTTTTACTTGTAGCTGTACAATGCTTTGCTTTAACTATAGCACTGAAGGGTGATCTAGCCCAGCTAGTCTATATCCTGCTGGAAAGGGCATGTGCTTGTTGCAGTGGGAAATGTGAATCAGAATCCCCCTTTGGATTGAAAAGGAAAATTGAACAAGTTTTTCTATTTCTTAGGTAAGTACTCTAACCAGCAGCTGTTATATGGTTTAGCGTGCACCATCACAACATTGTCTCCCTTGCCCACCATACAGTTGACTGAAAGTAGCCATGGCTCTTTTGCGTTACGCTTGGTGCTGTTGGTGTGCCTCACAAATCAGGTCCCAGCAAGAAAATGATCACTTACGAAACTAAAATGGCAGAAGATTAATGCACACATGCTAAGCCAAGTTAGCGTACTACAAGATACCTGAAGAGTTTTGGTGATCTGTGGCCTTTTCAGGGGCCCAGAAGTAACTGGGTCTGGCTTTTTAGAATGTTATATTTTAGGTATTAAAAAAAAAGAAAAGCTATGGCAGAGAAGTTGGCTACTAAGCAGCACTGTACTTTCTTGGCCTTAATAAATAGTCGTTATTCTGAATTATAATTTTAATGAACTAAAAGTTCTAATCTGATTTTCCAGCTTCATTTGGGTCAAAAAAATTAATTGCTAAAGCAATTTGAGTGATCTGACAATAGTTTAGTGTTCGAGCCAGAAAAAACATGTACTGCTTAATTCTTTCCAAGCAATTTATATAGTCCTACAGCTGTTTTCCATTTAATAGCTACAAAGTGTTTTTCTCCCAATGTGTAGGGAACTTTTTCCAACCGCTTTTTTACTATCTTCAAAATGAAACCCTAAAAAAACTTTGAAGTTACAAACCTGAATGCTATGTGAGATTTCTAACAATCAAATCTAACATTTTATAATCCTTGCCCTCCCCCCCACCTTATGCAAATATTACCTGCAATTGTGCAGATTAGGGTAAGGCCTGCCTGAAGTAAAACTAACATTAATCCAAGTAAAAGGAGTTTAGTGAAAATAAGGTTTCCCATATCGATGCCTTTCTACATTAATTTTACAGCTACAGTTCAGAATTTCAGTTTCTCTGGATTAAATAGTTCAATCCTGGGAAAGTTTCACTTTGTAGTTCCTCACTATGCAAGGGACTACAGCCCAGATCTCCAAACCAGACATTTTTCACTGTAGGGAGGGTGGACTTAATCTCCAAGGATGGAAACACCACAATCTCTCTTGGGCACCAGTCCTAGTGTTTGATGACCCTCATAATGAAAAAGCTTTTCCTAATGAACTTATCAAAATTTTCTGTGTCCCAACTTGTGTCAATTGGCACTCTTCCTGTTGCTGTGTACCTCCAAGAGGAATCTGGCTCCATCTTCTCTATACCTTTTCCCCTCAGGTACTGAAGACAGCAGTAAGATCTTCTCTTGGCCATTGGTCCAGCCAGTTTTCCACCCATCTTATAATCCACACCTCACAAATCCGTATCTCCTTGTCTACAAGGATACTAAGGGAGACKGCATCAGAGGCCTTCCTGAAGTCAAGATAACCAACATCCACTGCTCGCCCTTTGCACACAGAGCCAGTCAACTCATTGTAGAAGGCAGGCAGGTTGGCCAGGCACTATTTGCCCTGGTAAATCCATTTTGGCTGTTCTGTCACCTTGTCCTTCATGTGCTTGGAAATAGCTTCCAGGAAGATTTGCCCCATAATTTTCCTAGAGACTCAGATAAGGCTGGCCAGTCTGCAGCTCCACAGATCCTCCTTCTTGCCCTTGAAGATGGGTGTGAGATTTGCCAGTCATCAGGAAGGTCCCCTGATCATCATGATCTTTCAAAGATGATAGTGGCTTTGCAGTAACATTGGCTAGCTCGCTCAGGGCCCTTAGATGCCTCACAACTGGTTCCATGGACTTATGGGTCCAGTCAGCCTAAATTCTTCTTACTTTTTTCCTCTACTGTGGGCGATTCCTCATTCTCACAGACTTTCCTACTAGTCACTCAGAGATATGGGAGAGCAAACCTTACCACTAAAGAGCGAGTCAAAGACCTCTGCCTTTTACATGCCCTTTGTCACTAAGTTCCCTGCCCCATTAAGCAGCAGGACCACATTTTCCTTAGCTGCCAGCATACCTACAAAAAGCCCTTCTTGTTCCTCTTTATATCCCTTGCCACTTTCAACACTAGCTAAGTTTTGGGTTTCTTCATTTCTCCCCTGCATGCCTCAGCAATGTATTCACATTCCTTCCTGGTAGCCCATCCCCTCTTCCACCTTCTGTGTACTTTCTTTTTGCAGTTGAGGTCAGACAGGAGTTCCTTGTTTATCCATGCTGGCTTTCTGCTACTCTTGCTTGACTTCCCCACACTGGAATGAAACATTCTTATACTTCTAGGAGATTGATCAACCAGTTCTCCAGGGCCATTTTGCCATTCAGGACAGTCTCCCATGGGATCCTGCCAAGCTGAAAGCTGTTCTGAAGCCCAGGGTTGCAATTCTACTATGCCAAAATGGAAATCGTACAGTCTTTTTGGATCTCAAACAGAAAAACTACCCTGTGCTATGAAATAATTGAGAAATTCAGGAAATGCCATAGGAACCCAAACAAGCCATTGCAAACTTCAGGTTTATTTAATCTATGTGCTTATTTCTCAATACATTTCTGTGATGTAAAGCTGAAAATTACAAAGACTATTTAGTCAATTATCATAACTAACATGTCCCAGTAAATTCTCGGTTAATTTAACACTAACTGTAATTGAAGATGCTATAGTTACACTTTACCTCTCTTCAGCTTTATTCATATACTTATCTTACTTGCAGGCTTTGGAAGAGTACTTTTACAGTTCTCACAAGTATACTTCACCTTCTTATCTGTCACAGTGTGGAGGCTGCTTTGTCATCACCACAAATACCTTGTGATACATACATTACATGAGCTCCAGGAGGTGATGGCATCTTCCAGTGTGTTTTTTGTTTTGCTTTTTTTTTTTAAATCCAAGCAAGTGCAGGAATGAGCTGCATACACACATAGCCACGCTTCAAGTCAAGATGGATAGGAATACTGGTTGGAAAGAGCGCTTTGAAGAACCTGGCCACTCTACAGAGTTTCTTTTACCAGAAGGGACAATTACATTCAGATTCTTTGTGGCTCCTAGTGTTCATGGCTATCTAATCATCTTGACAGCAAATAAAATAAGCTTTCAGAGCCACAAAATACCACTCAACTCTAGAGGACAACCTGGGCTACAGCTCACCATATATGATCTCCAGATTTGATTACAAAAATTCATATACGTAAGAAAGCCATGCACCAAAGTGAGGACTGACTAAAATGCATCTTTTTCACTGAACAGTTTTGAGCATCTCAAAGCCAGTCCTTCAGTCTGTATTGACTCTCCACAGGCCACACAGTCCAACTTCAGTGTATCTATCCCAAGAACTCCAAAACCTTTATGAAATCAAACCTGGCTATTCACAGTTCAGCAAACACTTTAAGCTAGTGTAAGACAGCACTGCCCTCCTTCCCCAACTCTGAAGCCATTTCTGTCACTCCCCAAGGAGCCTCCTTCCTTTTTGTAACAGCACAAGGATCTGTCATTAAAAAGAGAGAATTTATCAAGTAAAGAATTGTCTCTAAGCTGGCTCTAGTTGTAGACCAGGGAACCAAGAGGTAAGAAATGGGGATGAGCACTAAGTTAGTTACTGTCAGAATTGATGACAAACCTGATTTCTTTGAATTCACTATGCAATTTTGCAAAGTACTTGTAGAGCTGTCCTAATTCAAGAGCCATTTCAAGCATCTCAGTTAAGACTATTTTGAAGTATACAGAATATTTGCAGAATTTTCAGAACATTTCTACTTTTCTGAAACATGCTTTATAATAAGAATTTGTTGGTCAGTCTATTAAGAAAGCAACCCTGGGTTTAAAATCAAATACTTGTAACAAAAATAATTTATTAGGTGACTGAGAAGGTAATTTGCATTGAACGCATTCTGAAGCTGTTATGTCTGTGAAAACCCTCTTAACTGGCACTATCTTTTGCACTCATTTTCAAATGCTAACTAGATGGCCCTATGGAAAACTATGCTACCCAGCAACACTGAAATTAGAGAGCTCCTCTCCCCCAAACTTTATTTTTTATTAGAAGTTATTAGTTAAAGCATCAAAACTTAAACCTATTTGCAAGGCTACTTTTCACACACTGTACTGCTATCTCACTGTAGCTACAAGCCACTCTTCTTTATTAGAGCATTCAGTCACAGCAGCCTTTAAAAACCATTTTTATGAACAACTCAGAATGCCTTTATTATACTGAAAATTATTGCAAAATGATACAACAGGCTGAAAACCCAAGCGTGCAGAAAATATATTAAATGACTGAAAGTAGCTAGCTGACTTTGTGTATATTTGCAAAACGGAAATACCACCCCGATTTTTCCTTTGTAAGAAAAATCCACTGGCTTCTTAGGAAAAAATTAAGTCAGATAAAGCCAAAGATCTAGATTTCTTCGTGTAATGAATAGTCACTTCACGTGACAGCTAAGTCAACCAAATGACTAGGTGCTGTTTGAAAGGATAACATGCTAACCCTCACCTACCTTTTTCTTGTTACTAACATGGTATTGTCCCTATAAAGACACAAATGGCCAAAAATTAACATTACATAACAATTTCAAGATTTTAAGTTACCTGAAGTGGCTCATCACACGTCAAAAAGGCAGAAAATGTGGCACTATCCAAGCAATTAAATCAGTTTGTTCAATAGTTACACAGATCTTGCCCACAGAATCTTAGCTGGCACAAAAATTCCCATCATATTAAAGAGGCTGATAACAGCAAATCTTATAAATAATAATTGGGAACCTCTTTCTTCCAGTGTGGAAATCTCTTGTTCTAGTAACCTATACAGGGAAACCTTGAAGTACCTCTTAAACATTCTTCCCTGCAATCAAAAGCTCATTCTTAAGGATCAAGGAAGTTAATACTCCAATTTAGAGAAACTAACCTGTAAAACTTGGCATTAGGGAACAGTTCACAACTATGGGAAGAGAAAGTGAAAAAAGCATTTTGAATAACAACTTTTTTATCACCRATAACAGGTCTGATCTGCAAGAAAAGACTGCTGTTTCACCTAAGTACCTTGCAAGAACTTAATGAGCAAACTTTTGAAGTTTTAAAGTACTGCTACTGCGACTATGGCATTAAACAATTTCCAGTGCAATGAGGCTGGAAAGTGGTTCAGTGAGGTCAGAGACACTTGAATGTGTTCGTAGTACTTGAATGTGTTTGTAGTACCTGAATGTGTTCCTCACAATCATCCTCACTGCAGGCTTCAGAACTGCTTTGTTAGCATTGGCTTTATTAAAACTGTTGTTTACAAAAGCAAGATCTTAACACAGCTGAACAGGATTTCTGTGAAACTAAGCTCCTTTAGCCCTACATATCAACAGAAACTCTATGATAACATAAACCTATATAAGGCTTTCTCTTCTACGGCAGTGCACCCCCCGAGTTAGAAACCTACAACTGCCAGAGAATGCCAAAATCACTTGCAACACAGGATGGCTGTCTTAAATAACTTCATGTTTTGTTACATTTCAGTACAACTGTAAACAGCAGTATATGCTCAGACTAATAACTACATAAAAATGGTCTGCACAATTACTTAAAAACTCCTTATTCTGTATAAGCAAGAACTAGAGGGACATTTAACTGTCAGTCATGAAAATTCTACTCTTGAAGTTTTATAACAGCAATGAGAGTGAGTGTGCATGCGTGTACCCAAATGCAAGAGTGTGAGAGAGCGAACGTGTTGTTCTGAGCTGATTTCATGTTAACACTGCCTCCAAATCTGCGCAATTGTTGGATCATCTTACAACATGCATTTACCATACAGAATGTAAGTATACGTGTTTATTGGATCAGTGTATAGTCTTAGACATTTTGGCCCATACAAGGAAAACACTTTAATGAAAGTATTAAGAAGAAAACCGAGCAACTTCTTGCATTCAAGTCAAGATTCCCATCTGTGCTGAGCCTCATTTGGGATAAATGTCCACATTTACAAAAGCACAGAAGTATAGAAATATGCACCATGCTCCCAGCTTCCCTTACAAATTTAAGCTGGGTGCTCTGACACCTTGAAAAACAAACATCTACAGCAATATATGCCCTGGCTTTCAAGTCTGGTTCACTCCAACCAGGTTCCATGTTTCTGTTGATTTCTAAYCTGCATTGCACAAATATCAGTCAACCATGTGCAATCAATTGCTTCCAGTTCTTAATATATTGGTGAGGGGTAACTCTTGATTAACTCCTTTCATGCCTTCATGAATGTGTCATGCCTTATTTTGTTACAAAAGTTAAACTAGTTTAGTTACCAGGAGTTCTGCTGTGAGGGTTTTCCATGGTAGAACAGATTGATTTTTAGTGCTAAGTCCTGACATTTGTCAAAAAGAAATTTAGTTTTGTTTTCTGTTTTTTTTTTTCTTTTTTAATAGCTCTAAGGTGAGCTTCATATACATGAAGCAGTTTTTCTCGACCTTACAGCAAGATAATCATTTGCAGATACAAGAAAATGAACAAGGTCATGCTCTGGCAATTTTGTATACTGTGAGTTTTCAGTCTGAGTTCTGGCAAATCCATGTTAATGGTCTATTTATTCTGATTGTAGCTGCTAAATATAACTGCCTAGACATAAGTAAATAAAGATTATAGCATTCCATCACAGCTGCTGATACAATGAAAGGATGTTTACACATGAAAGAAGAAAAGTCTATCTAAAAAAGGAATGACTCAGTGCTGGACATTCACAACATATTAATTTCATCCTTACAATAACAACACATTTAAATGACAACCAATTGTTACGAACTTCCCCGCAGCTCTTTCACTGTTCTTTGAAGGACTAGTACTTCTACTCTCACTTGTGAATCTGATGCAAGTTTGTTTTGCCATGTTCTGGACTCCCTTGAAATCATGCTGATGTGGTGGGCTTTTTGTCTTCTAAATAGCATAACTTACTAGCATAGCTTCTGGATCAAACCTTGCTTGTTGACTTGGAACACAGGTGGACCAAGCTCAAGTCTGCTTGCAAAATATTGCATAGACATAACTTTAGATGGACCTGTTACTAGTGACAAAGCAGAAATGTCACATTAGGACATTTTCTGGATATTTGTTTTATTTATGCTTATTTGAGGAAAAAAATTCTGGTTTGAAAGCACTACAAAGAAGGCATTAGGACTGACTAACCACTTATTACTCCTAAATGATATCTATTGAAGAGAAAGAAGTGCTCACCTGCAAAAAACTTGATGTCTGCGGATTCCACTTCTCTTCCGGCCTTCCATGCCATGTGTTAAGTATGCTTAAACATACCTGGAAAGGTGACATTATTAATACCACAGACAAATATTATAATAAATTTGCTCTACTTGGGCTGAGCAAATAATATTGCATTCTAAAAGACAAATTTGTTTCCTATGAAACTCTAACTTGAAACAAATATAATGTGGATAAGGAAGAACAGCATGCCAATAAATGAGCAAAACAAAGTACATAACATTTCTTTAAGGAAAAACTATGAATTCCAGTGGCTCCAGAAATAAATGAATGATAATTACTATACGATTTCTTACTTTCCTCTTTAAATACTGTTCTCATGCTTATCATTGTTTTCAAGAAAATCATTCCACAGGTGGTTTCTGGTCACACAGTCTATCAAGGAATTGTAAACATCCTTAACTCTTGTGACTGATCTGGACTTTCGTAGTAAAGTCAGTGGAGTTCTTGAACCTTATCACAAAATGGAACAATCAAAGACAGGGAGTATGATGAGACAGAATTAACAGAAAAGATGTGGAGGAGAGTATTCACCAAGACTTAATGCTAGGCACAGAAGAAAGGGGATAGTCTCCAGGCTGAGTTACATTCTGTTTCCACTGTTAACAGCAAACCCTGGGCCTAATACTGGAAGGCAGCATTAGAGCTTCTGAAAACAGTGAGCATATCAGCCTATGGATTAAATTTTTATACTAAAAAAGGTGAAGGAGTGCTTTACTGGTATCCTTATCTAAGAGAATGTCGCCAAAGCCAGTTTTTGGATCTAGGCTTCAGCGGAGACATATACATAGCCATCTCTATAGCTCTATAGAGAGTTTCATGTGTGCCTAATTTTTAATATAAATAGAAGCAGCATCTCCATGGTATGCATGTGATCTTTTGTTAGCTTTTGGAGCCTTTAGAATGAGCCATACCATACCAAAGAGATATTGTGTGTGTGGGGGGGGGGGACGGGACAGGGAAGGAGGTGTGAGTCTGCACCACCATTAGCTCTACATAATCCAAAAGCTTCAATGACTATTTTGCTTAAAAAGTGGGAAGCCCGTATTTTATAGTCACATATTCTTCTATAAAGGATACCAAGGTTAAGGAAAGGCTTTCTGTATCTTCCCTTAAGAAAAGGTACTTTTACATGGAAAAAAGCACTTGGCAAACACAATCAGTTGCACTTGATATGAAGCACACTTTTTCCATGGAAAGCGTCATGGGTATTTCAGCTAGCCAGAATAGATTTCTGCCTGTTTAATTTAGCAAGGAAAATGGAAAAGAACATTTCTCTAGGTCAGCATTACTTCATTTTTGATGGTCGAATCCAGTTAATAAAGGCCTTAAAAATACACAAGCTCCAAGACTATTCAGAAAGGAGAGCATTTCCATTCAAAACCATGAAATCAATTTTCACTTCAGTTTGAAGACAAACTTTAACAAAGCAGCTTCCTCCATTATGTCAGGAGTGGCTGATAATTTGATTGCCAAGGGAAAAACAAATATGCATTTCTGAATTCAGGGTGCACACAATACCTCCAGCCTCATATAAATACCTATATATTACAATTAACAGTTTTTGAGTCAATTTTCAGTAAGTTTAACAAAAAGGAAAAGGAGCTACTACTCCATTCAATGTGTAGCTCTGGAACTCATTGCTGTACAATGTTGTAGATGAAGATGTGCAGGATTTCAAAGAGTAATTGGAGAAATTAGTGGATTTTTTTTCATTCAGCGACTGTTAAACACCAATACGAAGTTAAAAACTGATGGAGGCTGGGGAAAGTACTGCTAAACACGTGACCTTTTCTTACCCTTCTTTTCTTCCCCTAAGTAATGATTAAGGGCCACAGTTTTAAGATAGCAAGCCCAGTCTGCCCACGACCACAAAACATGCAGGTGAGCAGCTGTATTTGGGGAAACTCCCAGGGTCAACAAACCCAGAGTATAAAATGATATGCCTCACCCTGGAAAAAGCACCTTTTCTATAGGTGGAGAGRAGATACTGGGTTAGACATGCCTCTGGTCTCAAGCAATACGGCCATTCTTAAATTGTTTAATCTCTTAAATTCAGAATTATCATACTTAAGACACAAAAAAGCAGAAGAAAGAAGAGGGACAAGTTCTATCAATTTCATTTTCTTGCCATCAAGCACAAAGCAGGGTAATAGAAAAAAAGATATAAAAGTCTGTATTTAAATTTTACATTTATATGCAAGAACAAAGTTCACCTACCTTGCCATCATTGTAGAGGTTTGGATTAAATCTCACGCTGTGGCCTCCAGTTGTTTCCAGATTCACAAGTGGAGGGGAATTAGGATAGTCTTGTGGAAAATATACATCAAATTCAAAGCAACCATTTGCATAAGGGGTGTCTGCTGGACCAGTAATTAGAACCTACCATTGTAAAAATGTGTGTTCAGAAAAAACTTTAATTTGCCACACAATCAAGATTTTGATAATTTACATATTACATTTTCTTTCTGCATGCTGCTTATCAGAAAATACCATTAGACATCATCATCACATGCAGTTTGTTCACTTTGATCTTCTGGGTAAGTGAAGCCCTCTGCTAATGTCCATTTCTCCAGCTAGATTACAAATGGAAAGCAAAATGGAAGGAGCTAACTCTACCTCCTATTGCATGTTTTTTTAGAATTCTGTCATCAAATTTCAGGTCCAGAGATATTCAATGTAGTTCATACCTACTGCTTTTAACTGGCTCAAATGCTAGCACTGAAAGATGCACTTTGACCTTAATGGCATTGCACAACTGAAGCTTTCCCTTCAGAATTGCTGAAGAGGAGCGAACCTTTTCCTGTGAAGTCTCCCCGGCTAATAGAGTGCTCTACAGGTAGACATAGCTTTTTTTCCCCCTCTGGTAAAGCTACTGAGAAACCAATGTCAAACTCTAAAATATCACTTTTTACATACACTTAAGTAGCAGAAAGAACTATATAAAGCTTAAATAGATGTATAATTGGAAAGATAGAAGTCATATGAAGATTTTACAGGGAAAATGGGCATTGAATTAGCCAGAACTCTTAGAAACTACTTACACTATTTTATAAGTTAAGAGACAGCAATTAAAGTATAAATGAAATACCTCTAATTTTTCTTAAGATTCAAGGCACTTTCTTAAACATTTATATGCCAAGCTCAAAGAGGGAAATCAAAAATAACTTTGCTTCTTTACCTTCATTATGTCAAGCCGTTCCTCATCACAACGTACAAAGACGCTGGATGAAGATGAGAGAGGCAGCGATGTTGAAAGAGTCACAGCTTCTTGAGCAAGACGTCGGGCTCTGGCAGCACTGTTGGCGTCACTTGCATTTTTCACCTGAGACATGTAGTGGTAATTTACTTTAAAAACCAATTTTCCATCATCATCTTCAGAAACCATTTCAAATGTATCTAGAACAGAAGGAAATTCCATTGCATCAGGGAAAAAAAGTGAAGTTATTAATGGATTAGTTTTGGATAAAGATTTTTGAGTACTGAAATCAGGAAAGTTTAATTTGCAACATTAAAAAATACATATTTTGTGAGTTAACAGTGATCACAGAAAACAAATTAAAGCCTGGGTCAAATGAATTCCTGCAGCAAATTTACAAGCTTTCATATGCAACTTGACCAATGTATACTACTGATTTGAAAAACTACCAGCTACTCCAGACCATGAATACAATGATACTTATGAATACATAATAATACTAGTAATAGAATCAGTGTGAAGCAGAGTGCCAGTAGTATTTAATTGTGTGGTGGTTGCAATGTTATTAAAGGATCATAAAAGATTATAGAGGCTAATTTTCTTTAATTGTTAAGCAAAATCTGTAGCTTGGCTGCCAGAGTGAAAAGTTACCATTACAAACTTTCCTACCTGCCCTTCCTTTCCTTCCAGGTTTGTGTGAAAAATCCTTTGCAAATGCTCACAAAAGCAAATAAATGTGATTGCAAATGCTATCAATGCAACTCAAAAAAATATTCATAGAACATGTTTTTGCAGTATTTTTTACAGCTCTATTGGATGATATACTATTTGTTCTTTATAAATTTTGAACGTTTCCTTTATTGCCAAAATAAGTACTCATTCCCATCACATCTTCCAAATGCAACATATCACACCCCCTGAGAGGGCAGAATGAAGTTTACTATAGCTTCATTTTTCTTTAAAAATGCATTTTGATCTGAATTCTATTCCAGTTAAGAAATAAAAGCTGCATTTTTAACAAACATCTATACAATTTTGTACATAAGCTTTCTAACAGAAAATCTACTAACATTTGCAATATAATTTGAGGAGTGAAAAAAATCTCACAGATCATTACTGGAATGAAAACACGAACAACTATCACTGAACTGTGTAACCGGTCCCTTGAACTGACCTAGCGCGTGCTTAATACACTTCATATTAGTTCAGTGAGCACAGATTAGTTATTAACCTAAAAATATAGACTTGGCATTTTTCCATGTGTGAAAAATATCAGTGGTCATATATGTATAAAAGTTAATCACTCTTAAAAATAATTTGGGGTTCATTCCAACTGATTTTCTATTTCTTAGTTATCGGCTCTCTAAATTACAAATATTCACACTTCTCAACCTACCAAACTGGAGTTTTTTCATGACAGCCACATACTTTTCTTCAAGAGACCGTAAAACAGACAAAGGCTTGGGCTTCACAGCAGCCTTTCTGGAGTATTCAGCCATCTTCTTTTCTGTTATAAAAAATGTAATAATCATTTGTAACTAATCATGTAATTTTTATACAAGTACACCAAACACCTGCTGATTATTTAACTTGAAATGACATTTTACATTTGCATTGTTTGCAGAGAACTCGGAAAATTGGAATCATTCATAACATACAATTTTGTTTTTCTCACTACTATGTATTTCATTATCTGAACAGCTGAAAGTAGACAAATATAGTTAGCTCAGAAATAATTCATGACTACTGCTGCTATGAATAGTCAATTATTGTTCCTTCTAAATGATTTTTTTTAAATAAGTCTGACATATGCTTCCTGTGTGGATGGATATTCACACAAGCTTTCCTGATTCACTCTCCAAAATCAGTAGTTTATTATACACTCCTTCATAAAACTCACTTCACTGATTAAGCTATTTAATCCTTAGTTTTCTTTACTAGACAACCAAATAGTCCTTCTAATGGCTGCAGGTTCAGTCCATGATTTATATTTTGTTCTGCACTCATTTAGTTAAGAGTTAATCCAGTTCACAAGGTTTAATTTTAACAGCAAAACCTTACTACTAAAGGTCACATACCTACTTTTTTTCCTGGCAAAAGACAAGATACTATGCAAGTGTGATGAAGGTTGCAGGATGTACTCTAACTTACTATTCTTCATCTTGATCTAGATTTTAGGAAGACTAGTATGAGGTTCCACACACCTTTGAAAATGTAGTCAGTAGTGGGGGTAGGAGGGAAGTCTTTTTTCTTGCTTTTAAGCCAATTTTTAAGTTTTCTGTTAATGAACATGTTACAAATAACCATTATACAGTGTTTATAAAAGTATATCTATTTTACCTTGGTTTGCTTGGCGCAAACTGGTGGTAGCAGCATAAACTATCTCAGCAGTCTTTTGGATGTCTGGTACCAAAAGTGTCAGTCCCTCTGGTTCTTGATCAGAAGTATCTGGTTTTACTCCTGCTTTAGCTTTGTCTTTTTTAGACCTGTGGGTTTTTTTKGGGGGGGTGGGGGGGTGGGGGGGAAAGAAGTAGGATATAACATGAGGGGAATATCGTTCAACAAATCAGACAGTATTCAGCATGTTTGTCAACAGGGAAAAATATCAAAGATTAAAGATCAAGATTAAAACAAATCTTCTGAAATGCAATGTCTCTATGTATCTCCAGGTTAATGACTTGATAAAACATAAAATTGTGACAATACTCAGCATACAGTCTTGATTTGACGAACAGAAGATATGAAGAGAAAAAATATGAATACAAATACTAAAACTAATATACTAATTTCTTGCTTCAACCATTTARTATAGTCAATTGTTCTGCTGCATGCTTTGTTTCTCTGCACATTTTAAAAACCTATTGGGGAAAAGTTACAAAAAATCAGTATAACAAAAATTATGTCATGAATGTGCGCTTTTTCCTCCCATGCAGATCCTGGTGCAAAAATCACATAAATAGGAAGTATAGTACTCTTTCCTATTCTCCAATACACTAACAACACATTCTCTAAAATATGGTAAAGATAAAATACTAGGAGATAGCTCTATCTCTAGTCAAAATTCATAGTATGTCTATGAAGTAGCCACCTAGACAGATCAAAATTCTCTCTCTCAGTAGCTCCTTTCTGGGCTATAAAAGATAAGCCCTTTTATTTCAGTAAATATTTTAACGTAGCCCAATTAAAAGTCTTACAAATACAAAAGGCTTCTATATTATATTGTTTGTTTATAATCAGTCTATTGCAAATTAAAACTTCAATATAAACACCTCAAAATTTCATAATGAAATTATTTAAAAATACAGCATATAATAATAGTGCTGTTTTATATAAGCTAGTTGCCTAATAAGTTAAGACATGTAAATATTTTTGATTGTGATACCCCAGTCTTTACCAGCATATATATTCAATTATTGAAATAAAAACATGCTATTTGATAACAGTATACCCTAAATATGCAATACTGGCAAAACTTAGTTATGTTTTAAGAGTTATCATAAATTTATATAGTTATCCCACAAAATTTAAAGATTTTAAAGCTAACAGTCCAAAAATAATTTTACTGAAATTTCTTCGAGGTTTTTGTTTTAAGATTCAAACAAGATAAATAGCCCAGAAGCACTGGTTTTCTCTTTCCCACTGCCACTTTCACCTGCAAAGGAGAAAGCCATTTTTGCAAGAAGAAATTAGCAATTTAATGCTTTRGTGTTCCAAACATATATATTTTAGCAGCTACCAAACACTATACCCTTTCTGTATTTTAAACTAGACTGAAACGGTGCATAAACAACGAGCCCCTAAAGTATTCGACAGAGGCGATTATGGTAATACTGAAAGTCTTTATACTGYACCTAATCAAATGAAAGTACATTAATAACAAAATTCATTACTGTAGCATGGTATATTTCCCCTGCTCCAGATTTAGTCCCAAAGGGTATTTGCCCACTGCTGACTGAGCAATACTGAGCTTTCAAGTCTTCTAAGTTCAGAGGCAGGTATCAAGGCCAAACAATGTATTTTGGAGTTAGAGAAACTGTCAAAGACAAAGAAGCAGCAGCAGCTGCCTCTCCCATTTATACTTTCTAAAATCACCATCACTGTCTTCTTCCTTGTGGAAATCTAGGCCAACACTTTTAAAATATCCTTATAATTGCATTTGTAAATCTATATTGAAGCACGCTAAACCTCACAGACATGCYAGCAGCCATCAGTCCCAAGAACAGTGTACAGATTTAGTACTGCTGGCTATTGATGTAGAGTCCTTAAACTTTTTGCTACAAAACTCTTGTGGAAATTTTGTCTAAAACGAAATGTCTACAAGTTTATGCAAGAGAAGAATACATGAAAAACAATGAAAGTGTGATTGGTCAAGGTACTGCAAAGTGAAATTATTAAAAATTTATTTTCAAGACAGTTTTCTTTTAGGGCTTTCATCTTCCACCTGGGAACACCAGCCTTTTCCTCCCACCTGGTCTTAAAAGCAAAAAATTAAAGTATTGGCTCCACTAGACAAAACATTTAACCTCATGCTTAAGAACTCTAACAAACATAATGAGTTAGTGACCATGAACTACACGAGCAGACATGGAGTCTTTATCTAGTTGAAGCAGTAAAAAAATAAATCAGCTGCTTAAAAATAAATGCAAATTCTCAGGCTCAATAATATAATTTCCTCTCATTCCTCCTGCTTTTCTAGAACAGTTAACACTTCAGCACTTCTGAACTATCAAGAGAGAACATGTTTGCTTTTTGCCCCCTTTCCTGCCAGTATGGCTAGTCTGTCCACTGAAAATCATGAGGAAAATAGACAAAAAACAAACAGAAAACCCCTCCTCAGAATATATCTTCTCCATTAAGGGTTGGCAGAACAGCTCTACTCTGCAACCTGTAGGCTTTTGCAACTTGGGCATAGTTTTACATTTCTGGGCTGTCTGACTTCTGAGTCAGGCCAGAGTTCGGAGTGTGTAAAGGCAGCTTAGGAACTAACTTGCAGGAGTAGTTCTACCTTGGATATAGAAAAGAAACCTGGTATCATATTTCATGCATCATACCTGAGCTCTGTTTAGTTTCTTAAGGAGCGTGAGGTAGCTGGCATTGTAATGTAATTGTAATGTCACCCCCAAATTCAGACATGCTGCCTTGTCAACATTCATTTTCCTCGCAAGTCAGGCTCACGAATTCTAATGGCTAAGATAATTTTTTTTCCTTCTCTTTTGGAAGAAACCCAACAGGCACTACCATACAACTTGTAAGACTCCTGTTAATAATGACCTTTATTTTTAAATTCCCCCATGCCTTATTATCCTTACTTGACTTAAATCTTTTGGTGTCTAAATGAGAATACCAACATAATGTGATCAAGCTCTGCACAGTTCATAAGAAGTCTGCTACATGACTTCCCTCCTTACATATTTAGTGTTATAATTTGACCTCCTTCTTTACATATTTAGCATTATAATTTATAGATTATTTAACCATACTTTACAGTTTCTCAGTTTATTTACAACATTTACAACATCAAAATATGGCAAATCAAATAATTTCCTATATTCTAGATGGGGAAATCTGTCAAGGTTTTGTGGGATAAYGGTCTGTGATTATCTGTGATCCTCCCTGCCGTGGGGTAAACAGTGGATACAAAGGGTGATTTGTGGTCTGATGCCCATGCCGGTGAGGGGTGAGGCAGCGCCCAGGGTGAGGCGGAGGTCTCACCACTTGACATTGCTCTACCCAAAACGACACCTGGGGCGAGGCGGGAGTCTTGCAGCCTGGTGKTGTTGATAGGGGCAAAAGAAAAAAAAGGCCAGCAGCCATTGACACCCTCTGCTGAGCTCGACAAGGACCAAACATCCCACAGTGTTTGACTCAGCCCCACCTCGCCAAGAGTATAAATTCAGTTCATAAACGATCCTCCATTTTGAGGACGAGAACACCAACCTATGGACGGGTCGACGGGCCTGGACCTCTCTCCTCCCCAAAACAGGGACGCCTTTTTGGTAAGGTTTGTGCCTCCGACAACGTCAGACGTTACCCCGGGAAAAATACCATTGGTGAAAGCGCTTAATTATCAGTTTGAGCTCAGAAAAAGTAGAATTTGTTGCAGTAAGTGCATTTATCACTGGTAATCCTGAACCTGTTGATCTGTCGCTTTAATAAATTGTCTATTTTGATCAACTTTGAGAACCTGACTCGGTGAAAGTCCTTTTGAGGAGGGCTCTGGCAGGCAAAGCTGATTACCCCTTTCCCTCCCTTCACGCGACAGTAACAGGTTTCCCCAATGACATATACTTTCCCACTGATTATAATTTACAAATATCACACATTTTTGTCCATCACTAGATGCCTGAGACTGAACTGAATTTCATTGTAGACATGAGCTAATATGCTTGATTTTATATTTCTTTAGCAGTAGAAGACTACAACAGCACCTTCTAAAATCATATCCTTTAAATAACTCATTACTATTATTTCTATAAAATAAACCTGACTTTTTAAAATTTAGATTAGGTACACTAAAAGATCAAAATCTCTTATAAAACAGCTTCTCAGGAATTCCTGATGGAGGCGTGCGGCTGGTCCACATACCCGTCTACCTTATGTAATAACAGGAAAGAGCAGCAATGGTTATAAAAGGGGTGAGGCACGTATGTAATTCAAAGTCCTATGAAAAAGTTAAAAGGGGTTTACACATAATTGGTGCATAGAAAAATCTTAGAACACTAAGACAAGTCAACAAAGGACACCAAAGTTACTTGTGGCCATTTTCTGGACTCCAAGCTCTCTCCAAGTGGCGTGTGATGCACATCCATCTCCGAAGGGCACGGAGAGTCTGCGCTGGAGAGAGCGAGCTGCTAGGAATTACTCAGGCACTCCTAAAAAACTACGAATGAGCAGATGAAATACCAAAATTCAAGAGATTAAGATGGTAAGATCCTTCACTCCTCTGCACTCTAGCAGCCTGCATATAAATTTATGTATGCAGATAAACTAACAATATTATTAAACTCCTCAGCTCTAATTATGTGTCTTTGAATGATATTCCAGGGAAACATGAGTTAACTTAAACCAAAAACCAATCCATACTCATAAGTAATACACTAAGGTAGAATACATAATCTATATGAATATTTTCCAGTACATTTTCTCTATTTTTAGAAAACATGTACATGTCTGTGTTGTACTGTACTTTTCTTTCCTCCAGGATCCTGTGTGTGAAGCAAAGCATATCAGTTATTAAATACAGGACAAACCTGTTTATTTATCTAGACTTCATAATTTTTAAAATGGAGAAGGAGCCAAATATTTAATTTAGATCCAGACACTTCCACCTACAGTTTTGCAACTGTTGAAGAAAAAGCAGACAAAATCATGCCAGCTCATATTTAAAGGGATGACAGTCACTAATATATTTGCTAGAAGAGACAGCAGAGTACATGCTAATAATTTAAACTGTTAATTTAGCTTGTGCTGGAAGATGACAGCCTTCTTTTCACACTGTGCTAAATGAATAATGAATGATATCCTCTTAAGGCAACTTTAATTTTTAAAGCTAATACTAATACTTACTCATCTGTGCCTGATACTTCAGAGGTAAATTTGATGATATGGAAGACACATTTATCAAAGTATTCACAAGATRAAGTCAATGAACCATTCAGCCCTTCTGTACTACAGAAACGCTACTTGTAAAGGAACTCCACTCAGTTTTATATCTATGTTCATTTTGTTGGGATAAAACCGCCATAGCTATGCAACCTTGGTATCGTTCAACTCTAACGACCTCCCACCTTCTGTACGCTTCCATGGATACCAAACAGAAGCATGTTCCCTCTAGTAAATCACAGTTTATTAAACTATCCTCTTGAGAAGCGGGGAAAACGAGTAAGGGAACATGCCTTTGTAAATAAAACACTGCTGAAAGCAAGTAACCTCCTCCGAGATGGCTCCATATACTCCTTGCAGCTTCAAGCAGCGCATTTCCAAGAGGCTAAACTGAAGTACTCCAAACCAGCAAAAACTGCAGGACTGCTTTCTGCAACCAAGCATCAGCTCTGAACATGAAATTGAAAGTGCATTAATAGACTTTTTTTTTTTTTTTTTTTAAGTTTTGGAACCGAATTAGAAAATATTTTGTTTGCAGACTGCACTGTTTCACATAGTACTTCTGCAAAATATCTTTAAAGAGGGTAAAAAAGCTTAGCAGGGAAAATGCCTCAGGCATACCTGAATGTATTCTAATATCCCTGTACAACAGAAAAGCATCCAGATCATGACCAGTGTTGTACACAGAGCCTAAAACAGTCAGACAACCTTTGAACTGTGCTGGGTTAACCCTTAGTAGCAGTATGACAAGCAACAGAAGTGCAAAGAGTTCAGATCTCCCTGATGCAGTTATTACCTGTGTGATGAGGAAATCTAGCTAGGAGTTTCTAGACATGCAATTGCTATACTCCATACTTTATTAATAAGCTATCAGCTTATCTCAGAATCTAGATTTACGTTATCTTTGAAAAAGATAACAACCACCAAATGTTTCAAACTCAGCCTTAGTGGCAACCCTTTCTACAAGCTTGACCACTAAAATTAGTGATAGCTTTTGAATCTTTAGCAGTCTGTCAAAAAAACATGGGAGATCATCTCATACCTAAATGTCTTCTCCATTATCCAGAAGTTTCTTGATTTTCCAAAAGAATATTATAGGATTTGAAAGTAAATGAAATCAAATGCTTGCTGGAATCTAAAAGCAAACGGTCCCCCCACCTTAAACTGTGGATCCAAGTGGACAGTCTTGCTCCACCATGGAGATGACATTCGCTAGACGTGCAAGTGGAACTGTTCAAATAAAAATTTTGTCTTTGAAAGCAGATCCCATCCCTACGTTGTTCTCCTGGCATTTGACCTAGAAAGGACAGCAGGTTGTCCCATTCAGGCCAACACTTGCTTATATTGTTGGCAAACCTTCAACTAAAATGCTGAGAATTAAAACCTTCCACCCTAATGATTCCAGGCTGTTGGTGTTTATCTTTGTCTATACATTGCTTTAAAGACAAATTGTATTACGCTTAAACCATGCAATGAAAAACAAGATTTTTGTGCTGACGTATCAAAACAATACAAGAAAGTTATACTGTGACTCTAACTAAACCAACTGTGAAATATTTATTAAATTCATCAATTGTTTAAATAATACTGATTGTGCCTAAAGAACTCTTCTCAGTTTTCAGATCTCAATCTGAGTTTGAAGAACTAGTCATACCAGACTTTTTTTTTTTTTTTAAATAAAATATGAGTAGCAGTGATCATGTGCCATTCTCACAAAGAATATGTTTAGACTTTCACTTGGAGAAGTGAGGAGATAAAAATTTCTATGTCCATTAAATCTAAAGCTGTCTAACAGATGACCAGATAAATTAAAAAACAGTAATTGTGGTGAAGAATTTTATAGTATGCATAAATTTATACTGAAAATAGATTACACAGAATTATTTCCTATTTTAAGAAGACTACATATATTAAGATCTACATGTTGCCAGGAAAGCACAAGCTAATATTTTTTGATGGCCAAGTTGCATGGGCATCCAACATAAAGAACTGTTATCTGTCCTAGACAAAAAAAACCAAACAAACAAACAAAAAAAACCCCACGATACGCATACTATTGCTTTACATTCAAGACTAGAAATCTCAGTTAAAAAGGATTACAGGAAGTTGTGGATGGTTCATCAGCTACTGGAAAGAGTTCTCTATACCAGGAGATTTCTGCTCCCAAAAATCTTTCGATTGGTAAATGTTCCCAGTTTATAGTGAGAGGAGGAACATTCTTTACACACCTCCTTTTCATGATGTTTCATGAAGTTACACTTAACCTTCTTTTCATGATGTTTCAGTACAGGCTTAGGGACAGCAATAAATTTTTCAGGGATGTTATTTCTTAACACACCCCTCTTTAAAATTGGAAACATGGGAACAGAACCAAGAAACCAGTAACTGCCGGAGGCAGAAGATTAACAAAAGAAATGAAAATTTGCCTTTGCAGCGTTTGCCTTTCCAACTCCCTCAAGTCCCTTCAGTCAGGGCAAAAAAGGTTGATTCAGCCATTAAAAAATTCAAATCCTCAGCTCTGAAAGCCAGAATGGTTGCAGACTTCAGGAAACAGATGGAAAACAGGTTGTGAAAGCTGTACCAACTACAGCACCTCTCAGAGGCACAACACACTGGGAGGCATGCTGGGGTTCGTTCCTTCCTTCTGCGTGTGCGAGCCTGGTGACTGCGTCCCTTCAATCAGCAACCACACGCAGCATCAGTTTAATCAGTCAAGTGACTAAAAACAGGCCTTTCAGACTTGTCTCCTGCTCTGTGAGCCACAGCAAAGTGTAGTATTTCATAGAATTAAACATGCAGACCTTGGTGATAGCAGCATTTGTGAAGATGACCAGCCATAGTTTTGCAGAGCCAGAACTGATGATGGAAGCAACCATAAAGTAACACCTATGGAAATCACTCAGAAGCGCTCTGAGAAGATTTGACCTTTAGAACATCCAGAAATGGTAAAATAAGCAGCAGGAAGATAGAATAAGTAGCTTTGGCTGTTAAAATAACACAAAGCTGAACTGTATTTGTCCAGAATGTGCAATTCTTTTTTGTCACAGGAGAACACTTAGAAGAAAGACTGTGCGTTAGCAACATGGGTGCTGGTGCTCGCTGAGTCTAGATTTTAGTTTTCGCCCAAGATCTATGGCCCAGCCAGCCAGGGGGGTTAAGAGGACAGTAACAGCAGATTTGATGAAGCAAAACTGTCTTGTAACAACAGACTACCAAAATCATCAAGGAAGGAAAACAGCTGCCAAGTAGCCTGGGCTCACAAACTTTCTAGAAGAAAATCTGTGCTTATTACTAGTTTTTATTACCATTTATAATCGGAGTTACCTAGAGACTGGTCAATGGTGACTACAGGAAATTGTCCATCATAATTTGTCTGAATGTGGTGCAGATCAAGCTTATATTGTATTGTACTGCAACACTCAGCAGCTCAATTGGCATCACAGCCGAGAAGGGATATTTGGCTACTTTCCCATTTGTTGGCACACCGCAGCGCAGGACGGCAGGAGTGTTTGACAAGAATGGCAAGTGGAGCCTCTTGGAAGAGGCTGGAACACCCTGAAGGCTGAAGGTGGCTCCAGAGCAAACACTTGTAATTTCAGCTCATCCTCAGCGAACCAGCTCACCTCTGAAGCTTGTGCTAATGGATAAACTGACTGAAAAAACCCCCACCAGGTGCAGGAAAATACATTTCATATGTAGCATCAACAGCTACTGCTAGTGAACAATTTTCAACAGTCTCTTTACAGTTAGGACTCTCATCATAAACAAACTCCTGAATCTTTTGCCTCCTAGATCTTATTCTTCCTGACAAAACCCAAAAGGTTTCTACACTAACCAGTTAGCCTCCTATGGAGAATCCACTGAGGAAACAGATCCTTACAGAAACAGATTCTTACTCGATGGGTGAAGGAGCATAGAAGCATATATAAGATATTTTTGGGATATTTCTGGTAAAAACTAACAACTACTTGGCCTGACCCTCTCCAATCCCATTCCTTACAGAATCACTTTGTTTAACAGCTTCAGAGGAATGCTCCTGCCTTCAGACTGACAGCAGGAAATGCACAGTCCTGCAAACAACGGAAACACCTCATTGCAGGGGGGAAGAAATTTAAGAAAAGTATTTAAAGTTCCCAGATTTTTGAGCAGCACTCCTCTTCTGATCAGTGGGCAGTTACTGATGAAGTGACAGAGTATCCAAATCCACCAGCTTGTGTCATAAAAAATTCCTAATAAGTAGTATAATACAACAGAATACATGCATACTAAACATAGGTGTAGATCAAACATGGTACACTCTCACTCTGGATTGCAGTACCAGTTCAGATGAAGATACATACCTGAATCTTCTTTCACTTCTATATTCATAATACATATGTGCAAAATACATTTTAAAGAAAAGTTAAGGGATGATAAAAGTCATTACCTCAATCGGTTGGTATAGGTATCTACACAGGYCTTCATTTTAGCCAACAAAGTCCCAACAGAAGCTTGTGATTCCAGCTGTTCTTCTTCCTCTTCACTATTTTCTCCAGACAGAGGAAGCAGTAATGGTACCATAGATGTGCAAGATGCAATAGCACGGAGTAATTCTAGCAGGGCTCGATAGAGGGGAACGTGTCGGGCCATATCCAGAACTAAGAGAGAAAAATAGTTTACAAAAATTACTGAAATGAAAAAACCCTTCCAGTCTTATTCCAGATGTTTTCAATAAAAAAGGTTGATTCTAATAATTAATGAAATATTAAATATATTTGATTATAAAATTCAGTATTTCATATTAGCAATTTATAATTTATGTTTTAATGGACTGCAATGAGAGTTCTTTGTCCAGAATAAATTGGATAAGATTCCTGGAAAACAAAAGTTATCAAAAAACACAAAAGAATTAAAGACAAAGCGCTAGCAAGGATGTAGTAGGATTACCACATTATATATTAGTTCACAATCCTGGCTCAAGCTGAATGTTGACAGAAATCACAAACAAGTATCTACGGGGAAAAATGCTAACCTTTTACTACCAAAAAAATGTCAACCATATGGTGCAGCAGTGTTGCATATGCTGATTCTAATGGCATAAACATTAATAAACAAAGATTTAAATAAACATCACCCACTTTATAGTTATCCTCTCCTTTGGAAAAAGCGGTCTACATTATTGCAGGAATATTTGTGGTCATGAAATAAATGTAGTTATCTACTAAGAAGTTTAGCTTTTCCCCTTTTCATGGAGGTTAGTAACATTTTAAATACCATTGAAACACTGCATGCAAATGCTCTGAAGATGCATATTTCACCTGCGTGTGCATGAATCACAAAACAGTGAAGAAGAATATAGACCAGGTAGTCAAAGCTCACTCTCTTAGTGTTGCTGAGTGTGATGTGTACATACTATAGAAGCAACTGTGGGTAAAATATAGATACCAGTTCCTCCGACTAGTAAAGAAGCATGAAGAATTCCCACACAATTCTAATAGATTCTCTATCACATGCTGTTTATTTTTCTCTTCCACTTGCTTGGGTCAAATATGTAATGGATGTCATTTCAACTGAGTTTATGCTATTATAGAAATCCTGAAAATGCAGCATTACACAGATACTTTTATGCAGCTGTTTCCTCTGTCCCTAGGACATACTATTTTTAACCTAACTGCAGAAAAAAAACACCATTGCTCTACTTCAAAGTATTCACAAATTACTGAGCTTATGATAAAATAAATTTCTGCTTTTTCCAGCAAAAAATTAACTGACAACTCACATTAGGACAGAATGAAGCATAGAAGAACACTTTAATATTTCATTTAGCACATCTGACCCTCCAAGCTAAAGCACATCACAAACTTTCATTTCCCATTACCAATCCCTTGGCTCTAAATAAAGCAGGATGGGACAGCATAAGCACCCAAACAAAATTCAACAAGCAAGTTTATCCATGCTTAAAGCTGAATTTACCTCTATAAGGAGTTCTTTATTCAACAGCTTCCCGTTTGTATTTTGAAACTCTTACAACAGCACAAGCTCATAACTGGGAAAAGTTTTGCTGTGTTGAACACAGACAATCTTACTGAAACAGAGCATGAGCCTGTGAGGTCTGGTATCACAGCTCCAAAAATATCTTATGTTGAATTATTCTATATATTTAAAGCAAACCCCACTTTGAATTGAAACGTTGGCATTTAAGAATCACAGAACAGAATCACAGAATGGCTGAGGCTGGAAGGGACCTCTGGAGATCAGCTAATCCAACCCTCCTGCTCAAGCAGGGTCACCTAGAACACTTTGCCCAGGATTGTGTCCAGACAGTTTTTGAATATCTCCAAGGAAGGAGACTCCACAACCTCTCTGGGCAACCTGTGCCAGTGCTCTGTCACCCTCACAGGAAAGAAGTTTTTCCTTCTTTTCAGACGGACCTGCCTGTGTTTCAGTTTGTGCCTGTTGCCTCTCGTCCTATCGCTGGGCACCACTGGAAAGAGTCTGGCTCCGTCCTCTTTACACCCTCCCTTCAGATACTCATACACATTGATAAGATTCCTCCTCAGTCTTCTCTCCTCCAGGCTGAAGAGTCCCAGGTCTCTCAGCCTTTCTTCATATTATCTGTCATTTTGTTCATTTAATTTTATTTGCCAGTTTTCAAGTATATTTTTGTATTCATTCCACATACTCAACATCTATTCCCCAGTGAACAATGATTGCCCAGGGAAAAATCCCCACACTGTGTAAAATAGCCTTAAAAGAAACAAGAACACGTCTGAGAATGCATGAAGTATTGGTGTATCTGGGCTCCTGTGAAGTACGAAACAACAACAACAAAAAAAAAGGGGGGGGGGGGAGGAAGGGATGGAAAGGGAGACTTTTTGTTATGAAGGCAGTAGGTGAAGGAGAGATACAACCTCTTGCATAACTACAATCATTTTACATCTGGAAAGCTTTTTGTTTTGTTTTTCTTCAAAATGCTGATAAAATTTTCATGAGGCCAGAATAGATCATTCCAATTCTTTCAATACTTGCTTGTTTTCTCCTTTGCTGAACAGATAGTTAAATTTCAAAATAATTGTTCTGAGGGAGGCTGAACTGACACAGCCTTAAAATGGATATATTTTTTTCAGCAACAAAAGACAGAATTTCCATTTTTAGCAGATTTAACTAACTTACGTTGCTTTGCAATTGTTCCCATGTGAAATAAAAGAACTGTGTTCACTTTGTTTTAATTTAAACAATCTACTTTTAGGGAACAAATACTGATTTCTTTTACCTTAATGCTTTGTAACTGTTTTTAAAAATACAGCATTCTACATTCTAACTCACTTCCTTGATACCATTATGTGTCTCATATTATTTTTGTCCAAGGCTTTTATTATAGTTAAAGGATTATGATCCATGCAATCCACTCTAAAGCAAAGCAAAAGAAAAGAGGAAGAAACTTGTATCTTATCTTATACGACTGGATATCTGGGTATAAGAATCAGAAAAACTTGCTGTAAAGAACTCAAAATCAGCAAACTATTCTTTATTACCTTTATTTGGTAGTTCATCTATTCCTTGTGAATTCCTTCGATTTTAATTTAAAGAGAATGCCGAACTGACTACAGTATACACTTTCTGCAGATACATTTCTATATTCTGAAATAGGGTAAGAAACCTTGAACATTTTATCTCTATATTTACTTGTAATTAGACTTTTCAAATTAGGTAACGCTCAAAATTTTTAAGATGCTATGTTTAAGYTACTAGGACTAAATGACACTCCCTTGTAAAATAACTGCAACATCAGCCTGGCCCAGATCTGCTACATGCTTCTCTGTCCACCTCTTTGTAGTTTGGGTGGCTGCAGCTACAGACATCGTAATAGAAACCTTATCAGACTGATCTACAGGCTTGGAAAGTCCAGCAGCATGTTTAATTAGTCACGATTTACAAGACAGAAATCTTTCCTTTGGGAATCACTATGCACATACTATAAATTGTATTATAAATATTATAAATGATACAGATTTATGAAAAAAATTAGATTTTGTAATGAAGTCCTTCAAAAGAATCAAATTAAAATACTAGAAACATGTAGGAAAATGTAAAATATTGACCTGTAAATTAGTGAATTAAAGAATCTTATTTCCATCAAATAGCAGTAACAGAAGCTTTGGACTGTCATCCTTAAATAAAAGTATCTTATATCAGCTAAGACACAAGCAATTTTAAGCAAATATAAACACCAAATAGAAACAAATACTTTTGCTACAGAAGAGCTATAATTTGGATAGTATTATCACATATTTGAAAGAATTATTTTTATGTGGATACTTTGGTTTTATAAGATGGTACTGAGAACATTTGATTTATGTGGACATACACATGAGCACACCGAACTCCAAATATACAGCATTCCTAAGAAAATGAAAATGGAGATTAAAATTCTTGGCTTTGCACTAAGTGACAGATGGATACGTTTTCCAGGATCCCCTGTTATCCCAGGGTCAAAAAATGTTATTAAATAATTACAAATATGTGTTCCATGCAGCTGCCTCCAGGTGTTCTCACACTCCCACACCGGGTAAGGCTGGACGGTCCTGCCTGTTATGCACAGAAATTGCGTGGTCTTTCCTATCTGTTGATTTTTGTGCTCTCTACACTCTCTGACTCCGAGCTGCGGGGAAGTGCAGGGGAAGGTACAACCCTGAACAACACGAAGCAGTTCAGAAACTCCCCCTTGCTGACTCGCAAATGTAACTGCTGCCAGAGACAGCTTACCTGAAGTTCTGCCGTTTCCTGAGCATTTCTTCAAATTGCTACAAAATGCCGCCCATTTGCATCAAAACAGAGGTAGAGATTAAATTATTTTATTACTAGACTCAAAGTAGTTATTTGCTTTCAGTTTTTATCCTGCCGTCTTGCCTGCCAGCACAGGGCGGCCTGGTGACAACAGTGTTGCCTCGGAGAAAGCTCCGAAAACCAGTAGCTGGCAGACGGCTTTCACACCACCTCGCACAGCCTGCTTTACGCACCAGCTTCCTAAGCATTTCCCAACTTGCATTCAGGAAACGCAGACTAAGGCCTCGTCTTTTGGCTATACCAGTAGCTAACCAGTCGGCCAGCGGAGCACCAGGTAAAACCGCGCTGCGCTCCCGTGTAGGAGCGTGTGGCCACAGGAGGAGACGGCGCTGGGCTCTGGCCCCGAGGCYGGGCTGGGGTTGCGAAGGGCGCTGCTCGTCCCGGCCGGGGAGGTGCCAGGAGAGCTGCGGGATAACAACCGCATGTGGTGGGCAACGAACGAGGCGATGGCAGCAGCGGTCTGAAAGGCTGGAATCACGGTGCCATGACAAACAGCTGCTTGCAAGGATCGTTACACCAGCAGCTTTATTACCAGGATTGTTCAATTAAGTGCAGCAATTAGCAGAGCAGCTCTAGAAGGAAGAACGGACATGTTCAAAAACGCCCCGATGTCTCATCTTCGGTGATATTTAACAAGCAAGGTTACTGCAGCCTTTCTGGACAACAGGCAGCATGTGGGCCTACTCAGAATCCACACCAAGGAAACTCTGCAGCTCTGAATTTATTCTGCTGCATTTATGAAAAGCGGAAATCTCACTAAGGGGAGCGCCATTTACTGAGACAGGGATGACGGGTAAGTACCAAAGCTCAGGCTGCAGTGGGGTAAGGTCTATCCCTCTCTCCCGCTTTGAATAAAGGCCAAGTTTCACTGGAATCRCTACCACTCGGTTGACCTCCTGCTGCCGTGTTTGCAACTTACATGGACACAAGGCTAAAAATAGGCCAGGAAAAAAAAAACAAAAAGAAAAAAAAAGCAAGAAAAAAAAAAAGCAAAGCATTTTATAAAACCAGATCTCCTAGCAATAAGCAGTTCTGATTTGGGAGGGTGGAGGGAAGAGGAGTCTGACTGAAGTTATTTTAAGAAGTCCTGACTTTCAGGAACTGCTGAGCCTCCATCTTTTGAAAATTGCTGTCTTTTACAAATGCCTAAACTCAGGTCATGAGATACTAAGGCATCAAATTACATTTTTGAAAACTTATAGTCACAGTCTAGTTATTCCTGGGGAACAACCGATTAACATGCAAAGATTGTGTGTCTGATTTCAAAATATTTCCATTGCTTTCAACGTATGTATTTATTCATCACCAATATATATCCATTTCTTAAAAAGACCCAAGACTATCCACATGCAATTATAACCTTAATATAATGGGAAAGCATATGCAGGCAAACAGTTTAATAGAATCAAGATATCACCTTAAATTGCATATATAACAAGGTAATGTCCCACCTCAGTCTAACATTCTTTTGCTTTCTTTTAATATTCTACAGTATTCAAATGAAGAATAGCCAGTCCTAACGGCCCATTAAATAGATAATACTGAAGAGCGGTAAATTTTTTTTTTTGCAGTTCATTTAATGTCCTCAGGACAAATTAACTAGGTATGAATAAGAATATAAAACTTATTACCACTGCAAAGTATATATATTTAAAACATATTAGGAAGAATATGAACATTTATTTAGAAATAAAGGAAACTATATTAACTTAGCATATCCATTATTTCCCCAAATCTTCACACTTTACACAAAATTAAAGAAACAAATAGAGAAAAATGTTTTGTAAGAAAATGGTAAAAGGTTCTGTCCTGCTTTACGTGCATCTAAAGGGAAGGCCCTCTCACGGTGATTCGCACTGTGATAAAATCAGGAATTCCTACCCAGACAGCTTACAATCTACATGAGAAATGAGACAAAACAGACACTTAAGAAAAAAAGATATTTAAGTTTTAAGTAGATTACATTGCCAGTTGCATACTCCCCTTGTTTCTGTTGTACTATGAGAAAACCTGTACTTGGATGCTCTCAATCTCCTGTGCTAGACTTGCATCATTTCAGGCCTTTTTTCTTGAATTTCAGTCATTTCAGAGTCCCATAAAAGCATGGTTTATTCAATCTATTTTTTCCTATGTGCAATTTCTTTGTACTTCCAAACAATATACATGACTCTCTGCCTTTGTTGGAGGAAAAAACGGTGCGATGGCAGCAACACCAGAAGGCGTCACTGGAAACCCTTGTTAAACTATAGCCATTTTCTTTGTTTTCCCAAACAGAGCTGCCACTACAAGCATGCGAGGGATGGTTGTGAACAGACAGTTGAAAGGAAATACCCATAAAGGAAAAAGCATTCTGTAAAGAACACACTATCTAAAAACAGGAAGTGTAAAACTAAACTTAAAAATTCCTGTAAATGGCAATGAGTATGGCTTATATTCAATAGATAAGAAGAGGGGAAAAAATGGGCTAACACTTGAAACAAACAAATTGACTTCTGTAATCAAAGATGAAGTTAAATTCTGATTTTATAATTTTGCTCTCATCTTCTTGCTTTTTGCACAGGGTAGAGCTCCCAGTGATCCAAAAGATTCTTTCAAGTCCCATTCCTTCTTTTATTTTGTTTCTGAATCTATTTTTATTCCCATTTCAGTTAGACCTTATATCTCTCTGGAAATATGAAGGACTGCATTCAGTTAAGTATTTGTCCAGAAGTAACCAGATGCTGCCTCTCTTTTAAATAATGTGGAAGAAAGTACTGACAACTCTGCAGAGCAACTGTATTATAAAACTATTCTGTTCACACCATGCACAAATGCCCCAAATTTACTATAGTGTATCCAAACCTCTTCGCCTTGTCCCCCCGCCCCCCAAAACCCAAAAAACTCCCCCAAACCAACCCTCTGTATTCCACAATGCYGATTTTTTTTTTTTAAACTGATGTAGTAACCATAAGGGAGGACATTGGTCTCATCAATTTAGGATACCAAATGAAAAATATAAGACGTTTTTATATCCCCTTCCACTTACTAAAAGTCAGATGATTAGGTCATTACATCCCTGCCATTGATTTTACTTTCAGATCATTTAAAAATAGATGTTTATGTTCTGCCATAGTTTTTAGAATGTGGTTAGTAGTTACTGAGGACTAACTGATGCCACAGTATGTTGTTATTCACCAGTCTAAAACTGCAAGCATGATTAAATTAACAAAGATTTCAGGATCTCGTTATCATATTGAAGATGCACAGTAGCTAAAAACACCTCTGTTCCAAAAGCCACACAAAGGAAACACTGATTTTATATTTCTAATGAAAACCTTTAGACATAGTCTTACTGCCACAGAGAGAGTTGAGCATTAGGGTTAGACAGGGTGTTTCCCAAAGGGCCATACTTTTTTCCTACTTTTTCTAAATATTTTAAAGCTGGAGGCATTCCTCAGCCTCCTCTTCATTACTGTGTCTTTCCAAACATATGATCTATGAATGCAGACCACGCTGCAGGCTATAGTGTCAGTTCCAAATATGTCATGCTCTATTGCTTCTCGATTTTCTGCTTCAGAACCAACCCAGGGAAAGCCTCTTTTATAATAGGCTTAATTAACACCTGATGTTCTGCTACATTTTGACAGAAAAAAGTGCCTACAGAATACTTTAAAATCAGGTATCTTTAAGAAAACATTAGCCTTAGGGCAAAAATAAAATAAAAGCTTTCTAAATATTGTCTTATTGTAACCTTTATAATTAGCTCGACTTTTTCCTTACTTTATAGGAATGGCACGAGCATTTTCACAGTACAGTTTTGAATATCAAAATAAGAAGGCATCAGAAAAGACTAGACCCCTTGCATAATGAAGAATGATGAAATGGAAAAAACAAATATCTCTTATCTAGTCAACTTGAGAGAAAGAAAGATGGTCCACATGGAATAGCTGGGTAATGGTAAGAAAGGGAAGAGCTACCCCCTTCAAAGCTTGAGAAAGGAAGAGATTATTATTGTCTGTGGGATAAGAAGGGGTTAAGCCTTATTTTGGACACCTTCTTATAGCCTCATGAGTTCAAATCCTGGGTCAGAGCAGAGTAAAACAAGGCAAGAAGGTGGGGATCTTAAGCGAACATGTACAATGCCAGACTCCAAGTTGATAAATATTATTCAGACCTAGAGCCTCAAAATCTTGCTCCTATGACTGCTTATGACATAAGCAGTGTGCTCATTAGCAGTCAAAAAAAAATCAGCTCAACTGGCAGAAAAGTGAATGAGAATGAATTAGAAAATACTTAGTGACGTTAAGTACATTAGTACAGCTTCAACTTGAACACCATGTACATTTTTCCCTGTCTTAAAAAGACAGAGCAGAACTGGAAAACTTACAAGCGAAAGGGGATGAGAATGACTGGAATGTATGGAACGGCTTCTGTACTACCTAAAATGAAGTAAATGAAGACTTCACAGCCTCAGAGACTAATGGAGTGCATGATAAAGTTTGAAGTTATGAGTGGTAAAGAGAAAGTGAATAGAATATGACGACTACATGTGCCATTAAAAGAACGAGGCACACCAATAGAAGAACTAGTGCCAGTTGGAGATGGACAGACGCGTTACACAACGTGTCACTGTTAAGCTAYGGAAGTGCTTACCACTGAATGCTGTGGTGGCAAATATTGCTTCAGCTTCAAAAGGAACTGGGTAAGTTCGCGCAAGAAGATGCTGTCAAGGGCTAACAGATGAGGAGCCATCATCTCCAGCTATGTACCAGGGATACCAGGTACATACCAGGGCAGCACCTCTGTGTCTGCCCCATTCCCCTAGGCATCTGTTATTCTCCACCAACGTTGACATCAGTCGCAAAATATTGGTCTTAATATTGGCCATAAAAACTTTGGTCTGTCTTGACACAGCTATTCTTATAAGCTTCTTCTAGGAAACTTAGAAAAAAATAAGACATTAATTGCAATATAAAAGGAAAATCGTGTACTTCAATTATAGAGGCAAAGATGAATCGCTCAAGTCAGCTGGTCAATCATTCTGACTTACAGTAATAACATGGTACAAGGGAGAAGACCCATCCTTCTTAATTATTAGTGGTTCATCTATTTTTAAAGAATATTTGATTTTGGTGAGGTTTGGTATTTTTAGGAAAGTTTTGTTTATGAGTAAAGCTGAACACCACCACTTAATTAAAAATTTGTCACAAATACCTCCGTGAACCCAGAAAAACCTTTGTCAGGAAAAACAGGCGGTATTATTTTAGCAGCTTGGTACAGTTGAGTAAACAGACACAATATCATGTGTTTTGAAGAGAAAGGAAGAACACCACCAACTCATGTAAGAGATATAAAAGACAAAAACTGGGCTTTTGAAGCATAAGGGACTAAAAATGTGTAGATAACATGGATACTACCATTTCCATGGTACGCTGTATTCCCTGATAAGAGAATCCAATAAAGAGATCACTCTCTGCCATTAAATAATGCTCCAAATGATCTTGAAAAGGTGATCAGGCAATAAAGGAATGCTTCTTGGAGTCTGTAGAGCCATCTAACATGGGGTGGAGGGAAAATCAAGAAGCACTACCGAAAAAAAGCAGCACTCTATAATCCATGTTTGTTTTTTCAAATGATCCTGTAGGCCTCAGCACAGAAGGGATGTGAACAGAGTACAGCGCAGAGGAAGTTCATACTGCGACTGAATCCAACCCCACTGCACCTTGTAGGAATCCCTCTTCCCAGTGATCGCTAGTTTTATACCATATCAGCTCTTTTAAACCAATGTAATAAAAAGAAAAGCAATTAGCACCTAAAGCTATATTCAAAAGATGCTGGTATCCAAATCAAGAAAACAAGCGTAAGCAAACATGTATTAATTGTCAATATAAAGCTATGGGACAGCCTTATATTATCTGATAAATATATAATGATACTTAAAAAAAAAAAAAAAAGGAATTCACAGAGCGCATGACAAAAAGATCTGAAATAGTTTCCTGCCTGATCAGAGGACAAAAAAGTCATTAAAACATCTCCTTTCTATGGCATTTAATAAAATAAAAATGACCAATACTTTATACTTGAACTAGAGGTAATGAAATAAATTTAATATTAAATGTAAGCTAAAAGTGTCAAATTAAGCTTCCACTTAACCAAGAAAATAAGAAATATTTTCAGTAGACGAAAGTTACATAAATTTATTTAAATATTCTGTGCACAAAACCTTCCTTGCAAGAAAAATCAYTTCCAAGCTTGCCTACCACCTCATGTTAAGTGTGTTTGCATCCTGATGTGATTAAATTCCTCAATTTACACAGTGAGTGTATTTCTTGGTCTATTCATTTCCTACAAGCTCAGAGTGGGATATTCTAAGCTTGTTAGTAGAACACAAAATACATATACACATGCTTTTGAATCCCTGAATTGTGAAGTTAAACGGGATTACTGAGGTCAATTCTCAAGTGCCAGCACTCCACTAATGATGAAAGGAAAGCTGTCATTGCTCCAAGAACTTATATCAGGATTTTCAAGAAAGTTAATCTTGCTTTCATCATCTCAGCACTGGGAGAGATTTCACAATTTTTGGAAGAGGGGTGGGCAGGCAGCCACCTTRGAAAGGTCTTCAGTCTGAGCTTTTTCCCTTACAGCCCATAAAGCAGTCACTATTATTTTAGAATAAAATGGGAATTGAAAATAAAATAGAAATCTGCCATTTTATAGCACATACTGCAGAAATAGACATGGGAACTCAAAATTAGATAATGAAGAATTACATTTGCTTAAACTGTTATTTCAGCAGGTGGAAAAAGCCCAAAACTCAGGTCTCCTGTTCTATTTAGACCACCAACAGAGGAYACCAAGATTGCTATCGAATGAAAGTACATGCAGTTACTGTGCTTTACAGCAAACTTTGCATACATGTGAGCACACCTACAAAATAATGCCCTCAGATGACAGAAAGGGGACTACTTTGTGACTCTCATTCTGCCTTAAATATCTAATTATTTGGCTTGGCCAAGATGGCAGAGCCTCTGTGCACACACATAACAGAACCTTTACTACTTCAGCAGATTCTCTAGGGAATACTTGATCATTCAAGTACCATGATAACCTTTTGGTAAACAGATGAAATGCAGCCATCTGGAGAGAAATTTGAAGCCTAACAGAAAGGTAACTGCCTATATTCACTGCATATTAGGACTGCTTTTGTGTTAAACAGGTACTATGTTGTAAATTCACAAACCAGTTTAACTGAGCATCACACATGATGAGGAGAATCATCTCCACACCCCAGACCTGTGGAATAAAGAACTTGCATCTTCCATGCAAAATTCATGCCGGTTCTTGTATAACTTCTTATAATAGATTATGCGCTAACCTGGGGTTAGAACATAACAGACACAAACTCATAAGAAAACAGAATATTCTTTTGTCAATAAGCAATATCATCTTGAACTTGTCCTCTAGAGAGGACAAGAAGATATGAATACTATTAAAAAAACAAGAGCATTTGTGTTGAAATAAGCTACCACAGCTTAATTCTCTTCCTAGATGAACTCCTTCAGCCACAGAGATCTTTTTCCTTTGACCCATACTCAATACTATGAGTACTCTTATAGAGAATAATAATATGACAGGAAATACTATGAATGGGAAATTTCTGTATATGAATATGGGAAGTGCCAGGTGTACAGTACTTTTAAAAGGAATCCTTAATATCTCCATTAAAAATCTGTGAATTTGTCTGCAGTGTATGGTACTGGACAGCAGTCTTCCAGATACCCATCATTCATATTCTCAACTCTGATTACCAAGTCTAACCGAAGACACTTGAGATGCACAGTCTAACTAGGGTAAAATTAATAAAAATGGGAGGCCCAGTAAATTTTACTCTGGAAATTCTGAAAGATGCAATGCAGCATCTCGATTTTAAAGGGCCTGTAGAATGTCTTTTACAATTACTTTCAAAGGGAAAAAACTGTTTAGCACCTACAGACTCCTAATCTCCTACAAGCAGTGATACAGCTACCAATTTTGGCTTTCAATTAATGAAATGAAAAAGGAACCTTTGGATGAAACACTCGCAGACTTCAGCAATGAGAAAAGATGGACCAGGAAAGCTTAAAGATAGGCTCTCTCCACTCTAAATATGGCAGAAGTTTTATTGCCATATGCCTTGACCAATCACATCAGTGACCTTTATGGTTTTCTGTAAATTACACATATATCACAAGGTTGTGACAGTCTATTAGAAAAAAGAATTTAATGGAGCATTTTAGCCTAAATCAAATAGTTTTGAGGACAACAGCCTGAACCTTTTATTTCTCAAGCGAATAATCAAAAAAATCCCAATCAACAAACCAAAAAAAAAAAAATCCCAGTAATGTACACCTCATGTAGGATTTGTTAGCTTCTACACATCCTTTACCAGAGAATAGCATCTGTGTTTCCCCTCAAAGTTTATTAAAACAAATAACTCACTCATTTGTGGATAGCAAGAAGGTACACACTGTAGTTTAGTTGCCTTTTACATAAAACACATTACAAAGATGAGTGCAAGGCATCAAGGTCTCTCAGGAAGGTCTACCTCAAGTCAGTACCACAACAGTAATGCTTAAGCAGACTCAAAATGGGATAGCAAAAAATTACAGGTTCTTGGCAGGCAGGTACAGATACATAAGCAGTCTGATACTCGTGCTCTCAAGGCAGTCATACAATCCTGTAATCAATGAAGTATGAAGTCCAGAACTTTATAATGGTCTCCAGATGAGAAAAACCCTGTTTACTTGTGCTTTCAAGATTGTCCTTCAGGGGGTTACTCATCATTTTGAAGGGGGGGAAGAAAAAAAAAAGTATGAGACGCAATTTAAGGCTTTTTAAAAAAAAACACCCCAAAACAAAAAAAACCTCACCAGTTCTGTATTGCAAACAACTGTTTTTCTGAGAAGTACTCTGCAGAAGTACACAGGACAAAGACAACACAGGTGGGCAGCAGAAAGAAGAACAGGAGATGCGAGAAGCCTCAGAGAAATACAGCCTTTATCCCTCCTATTTCTCACCTGAAAATCTCCTGATTATCTTCCCCACAAAATCCTCTTCCTTATGAAAAATGTAATGTGTACTTTAATTCACTGTGATCAGAAAGCGAGTAGGCTCAGAGGTTGCAGCTTAGTCTGGAGCAGAGGTTGTGATGTTTCAGTAATCTTTGCTAAATAATGATTTCATGAAAAAAATATTTGCATTAGCTCTTTGAAATAAATAAACTTTAGTCTTTAAAAGAAATATCTGCAAATGCCTTATCTGACATGTAATCTATTACCCAATTACCAACCAAATCAATCTATCCAAGACGCTTTGTTCCAGGTAACTATTAAGTTTTTAATTCTCAAAGATCTCAATTCCACAATGTTTACTACATACCTCATAATTACTCCAAGTTACAATAACGACTTCCTGCAACACTGTACAGTTAGAATACAAATTTACAATTTTTCATTCATAAGTTTTTGACATTATTAACCATTCAAATGGATAATCAGCTTTGGCATTTTCAAAAAATTTCATTAATCAAATTCTACTCCACCAGCACTATCCACCAAGGAAACAGTCTGATACCTTAAATGAGTTGAAAATATAAATATATATTCATACCCTTTTGCAACACAAAGTTAGAGATTTCATGGGATGCAAAAATTTCACACTTTTGTTCCAAAACTACTTTCAAAAGACAACAAATCAGAGGGAACAGATTTGGTAAAACACAGTGAGATTGCTGGTAATTTCTAGGTTGRGGGGACGTGTTTTTAAGCGCAGTCATCTGGGAACTCACAGGGACAATGTTCTTTCTCACAAGTGGAGGATGCTTCAAGCACCTTGGGGAAAGCAGAACTTGTTTTAGTACTGTTGTTCTCCAAGAGCCACCTTCCTGACTAGAATCAATTCTTGCTACTCTGCTTCCCTTTGCTTGCCCAGTAAGGAAGCCAAAATTCAGTTAACAGAATCCCCTAATACAAGAAAATTTATGAACATAACAGCTCAGTAATTTGATACTTTGTTACTGATTTGATAATTTGTTACTGATCACTCTTTAAAGGTACAGTACTCATACAGGGGATTCTTTTCAAAACCAGTGAAGAAAAGCAACTGCCCCATGTCCTATGTGAGATTGGAGACTGAAGAAGAAACAAAACAAAACACAAAAACCTTCTCTTTTTTCCACCTTTCCATTCCACCACATCCCAGTCAAACACAGCTGGGGCTGAAACTCAACCTCTAGCTCACAGATATGCATCATTGCCATCTCCAGAGTTTATTCAGTTCATCAGGAGAGTGATTAAAATAGTTCTCTTAAAACCAAAATGGGATATGTCACTGCTACACTCTCCACAGGCAGGTTGGCTCAGTTTTTCCTCCAAACTGCTGCTCAACTGTCATAGACCTGCCACATTTCTTGATAAAATAATGGCATGCATTCTCACCATATTTATGGCTAATAAAGCAGTGGTGAACTTGACTGGTGCTCAGAGAGGCTGATGCCAAAAAGGGCATAGCACAAGAACTGGTATTACTCCATTACTCCCAGTGCCAAACTATTTTAAGTGGCATTTATAAAGCTCTAATTGATTCCTGAATACAGAACTATTTTAAAGCAGATGTAAGAGACTCAAGCAGATAAATTTCTGGTGAGTGAAGACTGACAAGTTGGAACAAATTAGAGGAATTTCTGAGATTAGTTCTGAGAGAATCCTGGATTTTTCCAAGGATATTCTGGATCAGTAACTAAGTTACAAAACCAGACAAACCAGGCAATAGCCAAAAGGCTTTGCAGCTCCTCAATCAGCAGGAAAATTACTGCAAGATGTAGACACATAGCTGAAGCGTCAAAAACATCAGTTTCAATGCTGAAGTGAAACACGTGAAAGAGGGGTGAGTGAGAATGGTAAGAAATCTAAAGGTAATGATGCTGCTGCTGAGGAAGGATGCTTTTTGCTTGGGAACCTTCTTTCACAGATCTGAATTCTTCCTCTTTTCTCAACAGAGGAATAAATAAAGACTTTGAAACCTGGCTCAAATTGACCGTGTCCATCACTGTTGACTGAAGGTCATCACATGCCTCCTCTGCCATAAAAATAGGCTGACAGCCCCCAGAAACAAAACAGTAGCTCTTTTTAGCTCTCAGAAGAAAAAAAAAAAAAAAAAAAAAAAACAAGAAGGAAGGGGTGCAAGGAGGAGGAAGGGGCATTGACATCCACACCCTCTCACTCAGGCTGAGCTGGCTAGTTCATCTCAATTCGTGCATGCTACTGCATCTCTCAGCAGACACAGCCTTGCTCTGTTATTCTACAATTTTAACTGAAAAATTGTCAGATCTGATAAAGAGARTTTCCTTGAGCCCGTTGAAGAAGAAAACAAGATAATTCATAGAACACTTACAGGATGCATTTGCTACTATATTTTGGTAGTTTTCTGCATCTTACAGAAAATGCAGAACAATTACAAGGGAAAACAGTCTTCATTGACAAATGATGCATGAATAATCTTTTGGATTTCATTACAGCACTCGATCCTAAATAAGTTTTCAAGTCTAGACAGCTCTTTTAAGCTTTTCTGTCCACTTTTTTCCTTCATATCTTTCTTTACATTCTGCTTTAACTTGCAAGCTTCATGCAATCTTTTTCAGAGCATTTACTCTCTACAGGTGCAAGACATCTTATTCAAAACACACAGAATTATATTAATCCATAAAAATGCATGTGGAAAAAAAAAAGAAAACTTACACCTTGTTTAACAGTATTTCCTACTTTTGTAAATGTGATGTTACAGTTGAAATGTAGTACTCAAAGCAGTAGCATATAGCAGAATAACGATCATTTAAGGATCAAGGTTGTACTWCTTTGAATTTATACCACTGATTCTTTACAAGATAGCCTGGCAACTCCCTCTTGAAGTATGAAGACCTTTAAAATACGACATTTAAACAGTTGTATTGCCTAAGATCTATTCCCATGCAGTACAAATGCTCAAACATCAAGCATAATGAATACAATAACCTCTAATCAACAGAATTTACTGTGCCCTTGGGGTGCTACATAAATCAGGTGTCAATGAGTTGCCAAAGTCTTACTAAGTGCTTAAAAGCTTTGCCTTGATGGAAGTAACAGTTAAATTTAGAACATTTCTGGATACTAATGTTCAAACCTCAAAACATGCATAACCACCTACCTCATTAATCCCCAAACAGATTTTTTTTTTTTATTACTGGCTCACACAAAATGCAATTCCAGACTCTGATGTTGTTTTATGCAAATATAAAATATTTCCTCACCTTTCCAAACATCAAATATTATGCATAAATCAAGTTCTTTCAAAATTACTCACTTCAGTCATAKTGGGGATGTATCGTAGCCATAAGGAAAATATTCATAAATACCAGCTTTCACCAAACTAGGTTAAACTCCGTAAGTTTTYACTATAGCCAAGAAATGTTAAGCCTGCCAATCTTTTTTCACACAGCAGCTCTTTGACAGTACTGACAGCTTAAGAAGTTAGTGTCCCTTCCCTCTTGCTCCTGTCTGCGTCGGCTGATTATTTTACCCAGGTCTGTTTTCCAAACCAGCTCACTGCATGTCCCTGCAGATGTGCACAGCAATACAGTGGAAGGACAGGGAAGGAGAAATGCTGCCGAACTGAGGTCCACACTAAATGTGGATCTGAATCCTGGGTCACTGGAGCTGCTGGTCCCTCCAGTGAGCCCAGAGACACTTGCTGGTTCCCAGGGTTTGAGTTAGGCACTGTCTCCTCAGCTCCCTACAACTATTAAAACGGAAGGCTGCTACGAGAACTCAACTATGGCAATAACCACACCAAGAAACCGTTTGAGAGTCATTTGCTGCTCTTTGTGGATACCTCTTGATTAGCTGGTGGAGCTGATGAATTTACTTTACTGTCACCATTTCTACTTCACAATATTGCAAGAAATTCTTTTGCTGACCTTGAATCCTTTCATACCAGATTGTGTTAAATTGACAAAGTGACAGATTCTTACCTTCCAAATACCTCCTTAATCTTTAAATAACGATGCACATTAAACTATTTCTCTCCTTTTAAAAAGGAAAGCAGTTTCTAACATGTGAGGATTAATCTCAGCAATGTGAATGATTAGACCACACAGGCTGTCCTCTTGCTCCCCCATCCCATCTTAATAACTCTACATGGATCCAAACTGATACAGAAATACATTGAAGATGCACAAAAAGAAAACAATCAAAGAACAATTGAAGTTGTAGCAGTCTTTTCAGAATAAAAGAATATAAAGGGAAGCCTATACACATATATTAAAATACATTTTTAAGGGAGGTATGCCAGAGATCTAAACTAATTACTTTTTCTTCTAAAGACAAAGAATTTCATCAAGGCAACATTACTTTCAGGATAAAGGGCTAAATAAAGTAGAAGTACCATGCAATTTACTGTACTGTAAACATGGTATTTACCTTTAAAAAAAGATATACATGTAAAATATGAAATGCTGTCCATCTACTAAGAAAACAAATTTAACTTAGACACTTTCAAAGAATACTGAGAAGAAATATTAAATGTGTAAATAAATTGATTTGAAGATGAAAGTATTTAAAGCAATGATTTACCTTCTTTTGCTTCTTTAAAAACTCCCACAAAAACTACTGAAAACTGCGTTTCAAACAATGCCTYGTAATTTCTAAAACATGCTGTTCTGGAAACTGACCCGGGGTTCCAGTTACATTCCTCTGCTTGAATTCAATACAAATATGACTTTTCCTATGCATAAGCTTTCTGAAATTCAGAAGTGTTTGATTTTGCAAGTATCCTTTTAAATACTTTTCAACGAACAATATGTACAATACAGGTAAAAATTATTTGCCTTCATATCGAGGAGCTATGCTATATCAATAAAAACACACGTTATACCCCCAGCCTGTATACCATACAGTGACTGAATAAAATGGATCTGAAACACAACTGCTTACAGAGATTGCTAAAATTGTGGATTTTTATCCGAAGAGATTGGGAAGAAGAAAAGACTTCAGAACATGTCCCCACTCCCCAAAAGGGGGCAGGAGACAGGCAAAATATACCTCCCTAATTTACCTACTGCTTGCTATGAAATCAGAACAGGAGTATTTTTCTGTAAATCTGTGTTTTCATGAATTACACACTAACCTGCATTCTTTGGGTGGTGAATAAAAAGAGGAAAAGCTTTAGAAGCAGTATTTCCCATAGAAGCAACTGCCTGTCAAACAAAGCATAAAAAGACAAAAGGCAGAAAACACTGTTTCAGCTTGAACGCCTTAATGTTGCTGTTTGTCATGCAGCACTTCATCAGAACCCCCCGAAGTACAGTTAACTCTCCTCCTCTTCACGCTGGGCACTTTCGCTGCTGTTACGGGATTAAAATGTGCCGGGTCTGCCAATGAAGGGGCAGAGCCACCGCACATCTTTATGCAACTCGGTGCCTGCAAGGGCGCCTCGCAGCTCCTTCCGTATTCAGCAAGTGCCAAGCGCAGGTTTAATCACTGTCACAGCTCACCACAGCGCGCAGCTAAAGCCACGGTCATTCCTCTCCGCAGATCTGCCTGGCTAAGTTATGCAATGCTCCGAAGAATACCTTGGGATTTTTTTCAGAGGCTCTGAAGGCAGGTGTGTGACAGCGTTTACACTATTGCCGATAAAGCAGATTTCTCTTCAGCCTTTTTCAATCTGGACTAAAATGACAGCGTGCGCCGGCACGTAGTTCACCGCATTTGGAATTACGGCACGTCGACGCGAGAAAGCCTCTCCAGGCGGCTGCCACAGAGTCAATCAAAGGCTGTTCATTTTCTGAAGTACAGTCTTAATAAATAGCTAAATGTAACTGAATAAAAACAGGAAGTGTTTGTAATTTTTTTTTTAAGGCAAAACCAAACGGCAGGCATTTGGTTGCTCTACATCACCTGAGAAAAAAAATCCTCAGTTTTGACRAGAATTAGTCAACAGTTAGGATCATTACCAGAAGGGGTTTTTCTGTTTTCTGACTACACTTGACTTGAGTGGATTACCGAGAGACGAGGCCAGGCATTTGGCAGGGTCTGTAACGTTAGCAGCTGCCCTGTTAAACTTCTCTACCAAGGACTGTTCATGCTCCTGCCTGGTCTGTCTGGAGGAGGAGAGCAGCCCCTTCATGAAGGTAACAGCCTGGCTTGCCACTGAGCTGGCAAGCAAGGAGCATGTCCGATGACATTTTATTCCTGATGCAATGTAGGGTAAGAAACATCTCTCTCTCTTTTTTTTAAGCCTTTCTGTAAAATATGCTGTGAGCTGATGTCTTTAACTAGACTCACAGCAGAAATATGTTTATCTTCAATGATTAAAGATGTTTGCCAAGAGAGAAAAATGTTATTGCACTGTAAAATCTGATTGCAAATCTTCAGTAAATTGGGGTTACCTGGACTAGTAAAAAGTCCAATCAAATTTTATTTTAAAATTAGAAATTTCTGATCAATAAGGCTAAAATAGCAGACTATACACAGTATCAGCATGTAAACCAAAGAACAGAATTTTTCTGGGAACGTGTTTCTACAGGATATATGACTAAATTAAGACCACAAGAGCAGCTAAGTACTGGAGACTACCTGTCAGCCTCACTTCTACAACAAAAAAAGGAAATAAATCATATGCATACTTGTAAATATCTATCTCGAGTCTTTATATTGCACAGAATTTTTATTTTTATGAAAGCACTACTGTCCTTTGACATACTGCAATAATAAGAAAACCTTTACATTGAACAGAAAATGTCTGTCTCTTCAAATGTTTACTGTTGCATAGATGTCCAAAAGCTGATTTATTAAACAAGTAAAAGGGTAAGATCTCACCTGCAATTGCCTACTTATGGCTCAGTGGTCAAAAAAAGACTGTAATATTGTATTAAGAAGGAATATTTTCAACATTAAAAACCAGCAGACACGAATATTTTCAACTCTTATTATACTGTTACAGTTAAATAATTAACAGCTAAAAATTCACATAATTTCTCCAGGCATTTCAGAGTATTTGATAATGACCAGATACCTGCTTTCATCAATTTGGTGTTTCATAAGGAAGCAAATTAATTGAATGATGCCAACCTTTAAATATCTTTTATAATAAAACGTATTAATTGGCTTGAAGCCATCAAGCTAGAATCATTTCACTCCTTGTACCAAATCCGTAGCTACAGAACAATCACTTAACATGGATATAATTCATACCAGAAAAAAAAATACTCCCCCCCAGATGAATACAACTCAATAAGCAGAGCATTAAGAAATCTTTTGTAAAGTACAGAATTGTTTTTGAAAAAGATCAAAGCTACATGCTTGGCAGACCAGATTTACCATTTGCTTTCTTTCTTCTAGCTAGCTGCCAGAGTACTGGTGAAGATATTTGCAGAAAAAATGGGGACCTCCGCCATCACAACACTGGAAGATGTAAAAAGGCAAGAGGAGAAAGAGGAAAAAGAAGAATCTATTTTAGCACTGCTTGGGATTATTGGAACTGTGCTCAATTTATTTGTTATTGTTTTTGTGTACATCTACACTACACTTTGATGACATTTTTGAACATCAGTTGTAGAGTGTACAGCGCTGAGACCAGAGATAGTAAGAATGATTTCTGAATTTAAAGAAAAAATACACAGTCCGAAAAGATTATCAAACACATTCCAGAGCAAAGTAGCTGGCTAAGCCCGTCAATGACTGCTAAATATTTCTGTGAGCCCAGTCAGGGTGCTAAGTTATGTAAATGAAGGCAGGCAATACTCAACTTCACACCGATAACAGATGAAACCCAAACAGTGAAAACACAGATGGCACTGTTTTATTGCCAGCGAACATGCAAGACAAGAAATGTAAGCAAACACTGAAAACAATCACAACATAGAAAGAGATGAATTAGAAAAATACATAAATACATATATAAGCCCCATGATGCTTTCTGTAGTTTTGTGTAATATGTCTCTGTATATCTGAGACCATAAAAAAGAGAAAAGGATTTTATTTTTAGATCACTATAAAGTAGGCTTACAATTTACACAAATCTACAGTAAGTGTGGAAACAGAAACACTGTTATACCAAAAAATTGTAATACTATAAATAAAGTTTTAACTCTTGATTATATTCTGCAGCATTTGTTAGTCTTGTAGAAAGCTGAAAAAGGTTAGATATTCTTGCCTTTACTGAATCTGTATTTGAAATCATAATGCTATACTAATGATGTGCTTTTCTAATTAAAAATCCTTTAAAAGTGGTGTGAAAAATAGTTTTAGTACTTTTAAGAATTATTAAAAATTACAATGGCACACTAACACATGTTCTGCAAAGGAAAAAATCTTAAGTTACATTTTCCATATTAGAATGTGTTTAACTTGAATCAAATACAATTTTCATGTTTTTATCCTGATACTTATTTTCAAGTAAAATAAAACACATCACACAAAAATTCACTGCGCTGTATGTAAAACAGTCTTTATATCTTTGCCCGAAAGAGTTTACTATCTCTGGACCAGGTCCTGAACACATTTTCCCCTTTTGCACTGTTTATGATTTAGGCCTAGACTTGCAACTCTGCTATATACTTCGTGGAACATGCAATTAGACTATTAAAATTGATTAGACTATTTAAACGTTTTAAATTAAACAAATGCATGTCTTTGAATTTGATCCAAGGCTGCAGACTGTCTGAGCTAATACAAATTTCTGTATACATGACTGCATCCACATTTTTCTTATATTAGAAAAGCTACTTTGAGAGCATAGGATTAAAAACATAGTAGAAAATATTAGGAAAAAAAGAAACATTCGTTTAAAGAAATACCATCCTTAGGATTAAAAGTGCGACAGAGGAACAACGGAGAAACTCCATTCTGAAAATCAGCTCAGTTCCTTGTCCTAGGCTGCAAAGTGAACATGCAGTCCCTCCATAAAATGACAGCAAATAAACAAATCTATTGTATAGATAGTAGCTTATTACTGTACAGAACTTCTTGACTGCTAAACCAATGGAGCCTTTGGAAGTCATTTCTGAACAAGCACATGCATAAAATAAGGTCAGGGATCTACAACAGGATGAATTTGGCAATGCTAGTTCAGTCAGTTGCAAAAACTCTGCCATTTCAGAAACTACGCTGATCTATGAAAGAATAAGGCGAAAGATGATACATTCTGGTTTTGTTACTCTGAATCAATCCTGGCTCATCTATAAGAGTCAATAAACAGATAAGGCTGCATTGGAAGGAAGCATGTGCAGATGTGAGAATTTATTCATTATCCATAGTCTTTAGCAAATCTCTGACACTGTATAATCATTTTCAATATATGAAGCACCACAGCATTCTATAAAACTAATCTACATTCAAAAGGATTTATGCAGGTTATTTGTGTTGACTTAAGACTACAGAATAGAGTGAATATTTTATGAAAGTTTTTTCAATGTATTTCTTATATCTACATACTTATGGATATTATCACAGTAATCTCATGATACAAGGACATTTGACAAGGAGCTTAAATTGAGAAGTTACAAGAATCTGAAAATTGAAGAGAAATAGGAATTCAGGCAAAGTCCAGGTAGAAATTACTGCTCTTCATTTTATCTTGAAGTTATCAAAAGCTTGTCAAATTTATGAAATAAAACAAGCACTTTTATTTTGTGTCATTTCAATGCATAGCACTCTTCTCTGAATTGTGAATCAACTAGTATGGCAGCACTGGAGTGAGATATTGCACCTTTTCTTGTAAACACTTCAGCAGTAAAGCATAAATTGCATTCCCAAAGTTATAACCAGCTGCAGCACAGGTCCAATATCATTCTTTTACCAGAGAATGAGTTCATTAACACTTATGGAAACCAGTCAAATTTTTAATTTGGTTAATTATTTGCTGCCTACCTAAACTGTCATTGTACTTCTAATTTCACAGACAGTACTGACTTTCACTAAAGAAAGCTGTAGGGTAATATTATCATTAGAGATTGCCCTGGCATATGATCTACATTTGGTTTCAAAACAGAAGTCTGGTATCTTCTCTTAACAGGTAATACTGGAGTCTCTGTACTTACGTGGGTCTAAAGTTAGTTAAACAAGTGCCAATACACAGCTCCAGTACTTATACTTTTAGTCAAATACACACCTACGGTGTCTCCCTGTCTCTCTCTTGCTCTCAAAAAAAAAAAAAAAGAACACTAAACAGCAACTTATTAGGTTCAGTAAAAACAAAAAGACAAAAGTCTGGGGAAAGCAAAATTTCATGAGGGTTCAACATTTACACTGCAGTAGTTCCTTCATACCTTCAGCAATGGATGAATAAAGGTGTAGTGCTCTTAACTTTCAGGAGTCATTTTCACAAGTCAGATGTCAGAGAGCCATAAGGGAACAAAAGCTTCCTAAAATACTCAGCCTACTCAGTCCAGTAGAACTGGACTACTACACAAAAAGTGAAGCAACACTTATCATGCCTTCAGAATAATTATAATTAGGAGAAAATAAATACCCTATATTAACATCAGCAGGAAATCTAGCATAGTTCAAAGCTCCAAGGTGGAGACTTGAGGCCTGAAAAGCAACATTTTTTAATAGACAAAGCCTCAACCAATGAAGGTATTCCAAAACAGGAAGGAAAAATAATGCAATATATTCACCTTCAAACACTGCTCCATAGTATGTACTTACTAAATCAAGACTACTGTTCACAATGAGGTACTTGGTATCAGGATGAAACAGTCTAACAGTTAACGAATCCACAGATCCAAGATGCTACACTACTTGACAAACTATGAAAAAGCAAGTATTTGACTATTAAAATAGAACATGATGGTCAGTAAATACAATCCTTTTAGTAAAACCCTCACATAGAAAATAAAAAGTAACTATTTACAGAAGTGTACTGGCCATTTAAATTATGTTCAACTCATTCCACTGAAGGAAGGAAATACAGCATCATCTTTTCAGCAGTCAAACTTGAGGAAGACTAAACAGATTTAACGCTAAAAGCTATGCAGATCAAACTATATAGAGCCTCTGTCACCAAATAAGAAAGGACAGTTAAGAGGGGAGCATGGAAAGAAAGGGCTGCAAGAAAATCCCAGCAAAAAGCACAGTATCACTTGCTTCCAGTAAGTCCGGGAATTCAAGCAAAGAGAATTTGGGCAGAATTCTGCAGCTTGCTATGCATCCTGTCTTCCAAGAAAGAGACGGTACCAAATCTCTCTCACTCTTTGGCCTCAAACAAGGGTAAGTCATCTCTGGGTTTGCCAAATACTAGTTTAGGGACAAGCCAGTATGACTACATTTTAAAGCAAGAAGAATCTACCTAGTACTATGGCATTACTGAGAAGTCCCAGCTTCACTGGGCTTTCTACTGTCAAAGTCTGTAAAAAAATAAATGGTCCCCTGTCTTAAAGGACATTTGATTTTCCTTCTATTTCATGTTCCCTTCCACTGCCTTTCCTCTACGCAGATTGTTAGCCACAAAGACTACTATTACTACCACTTCTTTCTTCTCTCCTACTTGTAACTACTAGTTACTAGCTACTGGTATTAGTCTTCATAAACTTAAGTCAAATTACTCTTACAATAGCAAAACCTAGACCTCCTACACAACTATACTCCAGTTAGAATCTGATGGTCACCTGTTTGCTGGGAACCTCTTGCTGCATGGTGCAAATTCTACTGTTGAGCATTTTGTTCATGGAGAGAAACATTCATATATTTGATGGAGATATTAGGCGACTCTTTCAAACGAAAGGCGCTGTATATGAGACAAGAATAAAAAGGTTTTATGTGACAGCTTTTGGTGTAAAAAGTAAGTGCTCAGTATTGAATATGTGCTAGATGCTCTATGACATGAAAGTTAAGAACATCAACTGTACAAATGTAAACATGAATTAAGTCCTTAGGAATAAAATTGTAATTAAAAATCTTACCATGTTATAAAGACAGCCTTTTTTCAATTATAAATTAAAAGAGAATAAAAGGCACAGTAATTCCATGACAAGATATGAGACACAAACACTGCTGGGGGCGGAGGGGGGGAGATGAGAAGAATCAAGAAATAAGGTGAGGATCACAGCAGCTGTTGCTTCTTGTGCATAAAGCTATGATCTATCTTGCATATGAAGGAAAAGTCCTTCATAGAGAGATAAGCTTTCCTTCTCTACAAGAAAAAAGCAACTAAGGAAATTAATGAAAGTGGTCAGTTCACAGTTTTCAAGGACTTCACAATCACCTTGCTCTGGTGCAGAGGAAGCTGCAGAATGTGACTGAGCAATCTGCTTGGTTTGTGAAGATCTACTTCAAGGTGAGGTTTCTAAATATGTAAGTAATCTTCATCTGATCAATATTCCTTTTATTTAGTGTTGCAAGTTCATGTATATTTGAGGCAAGTTCAGCAGGGATGTCAAAACATACTTATGCAATTAAAAAAAAATCCTAGATAAGTTTCTAACTGTGACAGAGGCCAATTTTATATACTAATATTGGACATGTTCAAAAATTTTGCCAAAATGACTTTGCAAGGAAGATGCATCATACCTGTAGCTAACTGAACCTATGTAAACAAAATACAAAATTCTCATAAATACCAAAAGATGTAGTATCTATCTCGTATCATCTCAGTGATGTCACCCTACTGCGCAATAAAGGTACACAGCAAACCTAGCATCTTAAGTGCATATTATATTTTGTTATAGAAAGTCTTCCCACATAACTTTATCCATATGCAGATTTCATATAATACATGAAGATCATTGTCGTTGCAATGGTTTACAGCAAAACCTAAAACCTGGCTCAAAAATAGCTCCAACCTAAGGATAAGCTTTAACTGGTCCCCCTAACTGCCATTCAAATTGGAGCAAGTTATGGAGTTGCTGAAAACTGCTGCTTTCTGTCAGTGTTTTGCTCAGTACAGCTTGCTCCTGATGGGATGCCAGAACTGGGGAACACTCTATTAGTACTCTGCATGCGGTGTTCTCATTTTTCAGTCCAGCATGTTACAGGAAAATACAGTTACCTGCCTCTTCCTCATGAAAGTACTTTTTGATAACAGAAGGTAAATTGGTCTGAAAACTAGAAGATTGTGTGTACATGAGTTTTACTACTAATGCTGTTCCTTTTCCTACCCCTACTGTGTAGGTATTCAGCTCTGTTAGAGAGGGAGATAGCTATTCAAAGTAGAGAAACTTGAAATAAAACCAGGACGTCTAACATGAAAGAATCAAGCCTGCTCAACTACACTGCATTGGCCATCAAGATCAGGGGCAGGGTGGGGAGTAGCTTCAACATCTGCAATGCTCTAGCTATAAAATACAAACACTCTGGAAGAGAACACACTGTTTAAGTGAACTCTTCAGTCTTTGAGCACTGTAGCAGAGCTTCGTTCCAAAGCTTCGAGCTCTGCCTCGTTTGCAACAGCTGGGTTCTCTGCCAGCCATGTCTCCGGGCAGTCTGAGAGTGAGACAGAGGACCCCAGTGGCTTCTACAACTCAGACTCATTAATGTGAGAATTATCTGTCTGCTTCTGAACTGAACAGTAACTACTGCATCGGAATTTTGCCTGGCTATTACTAAGACAAACTATTTTCAGGGGCCCGTTTCAAGCTAAATGCCTCTAACTCAAATATGCATGAAGAGTAGACAATATTCTCTCCCAAAGTCATGCCTTTTTACAAGTTTCCCTCACAAACAGGTATCCCCTTAAGTTTTCAAAGACAAGCTTGACTGATATAAGACCTGCAGAGGTATTTTTTTTAAATCCAGTAGTACCTTGTTAATTATGGCTCTATCTGTAGAATTTGGAACAAATACATCAGGAAGCATTCAAGATAATACATTGATGCAAGCAATATAAAGCATAACAACTTTGAGATTTTACAGTTTTAAATCTCAATGAACATACTCTCATCCTTCGTGAATCTAAATAGTAGGTAACAACTTTTCCCTTAAAAGCAAGGTTTTGCTTATAGCTTAGCTATTATATTTACAATTACATATCCATTTATGAAAAAGCAGTATCTGTTCTGTCCGCTCTTTACCAATTGTTAATTCACAAACACAACATACAATTTCTGAACATCCCCTGCCAATCAACTATTCACAAATAAAAATAATCCACAAAGGAAAACATATCTAAAATGAACATTTCCCACTGAAGATCTTCCTTTTTCTTGTACTTTGCGAAAATAAATGGGTCATGAAAGCCAAACTTTGGGTTCACTCCACCAGCCACATCTCTCATCTGTTCTGTCAGCACCTGACTGCTGTTCTCCAGTTGAAGCTGGCTTGTACAGTCAGATATGTTTTTCCATAGGAAACAGCAGAAAGCAATTTCGACAGCTGCGATTCAGTGACAATCCAGAACTATCAGCTTCATCCTTTAGATAAGATAGCATTTTTGCCAGGTCTTTGAATGACCTTTCCTCTCTACCACAATAACAGAAGAATTTGTGCATGTTTGTTAGAAAGACAGCATTTACTTTATTGTTCTACAGGAGATTTTCATTTGTAATGATGAGTCTGGATTGAAATCTACATAGTTCATTTTCCTCATTGCACTATGTGCAAAATAGAACCAATAAATTAATTACAAAATATGAGAGAGATGTCAAGCTTGGATTGGCAAGTGAAGCATTCCTCATATTTTTATTTTTACTATAAGGCCCTGGAAGACTTTTTGAACTACTTCCATTCCATCACGCAAGATTATGTAATGCCCTAGTTACCACAGATTAGGTAGAAGAGCCATGTTCTTGTTGTCCTACATAGTATTTGCTCTATTTAGCGCTATATAGTAAACATGTAGATGCAGGTGATTTTTCTTCTGCCTCCAGAGATCAAATATATTCTGCCATGTACCATTGTTTCAAAAAAACAAACAAACAAACAAAATAGCCCCCATAACTGCACCCTACAACTGGAATCCAAACGCTACAATAATGCAACCAGAATATCAGTTACTCCAACAATAGGAGAGGTTCAAAAATCAGGTTCAATCCAAGTAGAATTATTCAGATTTAGAACAACCCTTTCTGCTATGTAGGGATTAAATCCATCTTTTCAAACAACGTATCTGAATAAAAATCCAACCTAAGGCTAAAGCAGACTGCAGAAACTTCATGTTAACACTTTTCAGGCGGGGGAAAAAAAAAACCCAAAACATACCAATAACTTCATACAAAAGCTTGTCATCTCAAGAGACTGAACACTATCACAAACCCAGTCTGCTAGTTTTACCATTAGTTCTTCGTAGGCATTTGCTTAATTTATACCGCTTGACACTACCTCATACAACTTAAATGCTTTCCACAATAAAGTGCAATGTACTGGATGGAAACTATCAAATTATCTTTGTTTTAAAATTAGTGAGCAGAAACATGATGACAACATACCACTCATTTGTCATTCCTTACAAAAAGGGCAACAAACAAAACAAAAAAGAACATCTGGCAACTTTCTTCCTGCATTTTTGAAATATTTTGCAGTTTGGATAAGAGTTTGGATAATTTGTGAATTTCCTAAACAAAGCAGAAAAAGCTCTGCAGGACAGATAACTCAAAATAATCAGACACAGTAAGACAGGACTGCCCCAGAACTTTATACTTCCAACGTTTACCAACTTCAGAGGCATACTTGCTTGATTTTCTTACAAAATTAACATTTTTCTTCTCAGTGAGAATCACGGTCTTGTTTAAAATGCCCTCTCCCCGTGTAGCTTCTAGTCTACGTAAGAACTAAAATACAAACTTTTCAGATGGAAATACAGTTTTCAAGTTAATTTCAATAGTTTAAGAAGTGAATTTCAAATTTTTAAAAGGACATTAAAACAACAGAAGTTTAAATTCATGTAACAAATTTGGTATTTCAAACACACACTATTATTTTGTTTTCTAAGACTCAAGTGAACGTTCCATGAAATAGTAGAATTCTAAAATGGGAAACAAACAGGCAAGAATTATCTATTGTTTATATAAATTGCACTGTTTCCCTGTTGTATTTGACAGATATAAGCCAACTTTGATTTAGAAGGACACCAACAACACGTTACCTGAATCGTTGCGGAGGTACGATGACATTGCTGGAATGAGGCAAGACTGACTGAGTAGCTCTAAGAGAACAGATGGAAGAGCGCTGCTGTTCTGTCCTCTGCCTTCATGGCTAGTTTGAGTCTCTCCATTTGATGTACTCCCTGCAGGATTTATGTAACTGGCAAGAACCTGAAATACACACAAAATTTAATCAAAACTGATTTATTTTAGGCAAAAGAACTTTGATTTTCCTTCCTTAAGGAAAACTCCAAAATACTTCACTAGCTACTTCGCTAATTCAGTATTGGTATTTATTTCATCAATCTCAAAGGTATCTCAGAAGGAATTCTATAGTTATTAGATCATGATTATGACTTTGGTTCACTATAAAATTAAATAACTAATTATTCTGAATAACTTCAAGAGATCCATTACTATAAAGTTTGTAAAGCTGCTAGAGTTGCTCAAAACAGAAATATGCCAGCTCATGACAACTGGAAAAAAAAAAAAAAAAAAAGTGTAATGTACTTTTGGATGGGATTTCAAGATACAGATGAAGCAACAACTTATGCTGAGCATGAGAGTTACTTTGAATAACTGCTTGTGTGCATGCTCTTACTTCAGTAAGCATGAACAACCTCCCCCTCCATAAAGGTGGGGAAGTCAYCTCAGATTTGCTCATCTGCTCTTCCCAATGGTAGCTCTTGCTGAGCCACAGGCCCTTATCACGTGTTGTAAATGTATGATCTAACATACTTCCATGTGGCTGATTTGTGTGGTTATATCCTCAAATTAAGTAACTTCAAGGCTTGAAAGGCTGTATTATTTGATATCTCAGGGGCTATAAGCTCCTTTTTTTAAACCTCTTCTCCGTGCTTTCATCCTCTTTGCCCTAACCCCATTATCCATTTATCTGCTGCAATATCTTATCAGCACTCTCTACACAGCACAATTTTCCTAAACAACACTTCTGGAAAAGGGATAAGGGAAAGTACTGTACAACTGACTGATGTATTCAGCAAAGTGCTGAAGAGTTTTCTGCTTCTCCCTCCAATTACTGACTGCCCAAAGCAAATGCCTACTTTCCTCATGACTTATGACAGTTAACAGCTAAATCTCTGCAGGGCATAATACAGAATACTGCCTGGAAGCTTCACCAGGAGTAACTCAGGTGCTCTACTCTTTCTTGCTTAGGAAAATTGTTTTGGATTTTATTTGTTATGCTTTTGCAAAGGACATGATACTCATGTCCTATAATCTACAATGACTGGAATAACTGATTATATCAAAATGGTATCTTCATCAGCCAGGGCATGGGCATTTCAGAATTTCATCTCCTTTGTGCTCTAACCCAGCAGTGAGGTTAACTAATGCATTTGAGTTGACAGTTTGGTCAATTAAATTTTTGATGACTAGATAAAACCTCATTTTCCCCACACTGGCCTAAGATAAGAGGAGTTGGTCAAATTTAGCAACTGGACTTAAAGGCCTACTTGTGCAGGATTTATTTCTCCTTAATATGAGGCATTTGAAAGGGATCAGACTTTTATTAAAATGTGGATGTTTACTGGTGACTTAATATTGTCATTTAACTGACATAGCAGGGACTTTATTTATAGTGTGTCTGAGTGAGATTTCATTATCTTGGCAAAACACCACATTCTTGGACACTTCAGTAACAACTATGGGCATTTTCTTAAAACAGAGCAAAAATATGTGAGAAATGAATAGATAAGATAATTTTGCACATATAAAACAAAGTCTATTCCCACATCCTTTTTCTCTGATGGGCCTTTTGACTGAATGCAGCTAYGTCTACAGAAATGTATGATGTCTTCAGAAAATATCCCGGAATGCTTCTTGGTTCACTGTCTATTCTGAACTGTCACCTAAGATTATCCACTCAGGTCTTTTTAATGCAGTAGCCTAGTGAAGTTTAAAAACAGCCTCCCTCAGAAAATGATCTATACCATTTTTCATGTAGACAGTAGTTTGTAAACCATCGTTTGCTGAAAATACCACAATTACTGTGCTAGATGACTGAAAAAGTACAGGCTCTGTTTTTGTCATCCAAGTCCTAAAATTTCAAGGGCTTATCATTAATCAAAACTTCATTATTGCACACCTGTAGAAGGCAGGTGACATGCTCTTCTTCTAGCCTTTGCTTAGTCAAAGCTTGTTCAACATCCCATCCTGAAGCTGTGGAGCCCGTTCCAAAGCCCGTACCCTTAGCCCAGTACAACTGCTGTTCTTCTGTTGATGTAGTGTTGTGCGTACTTGACACCTGTGGCTAAAAAAAAAAAAGTCACCATAATTTCACATTTCTCATCTTATTAGTTGGTTCTTTAAAATTCCTTTGTTCTCCAAAAGGATATCAGCCCAATTTAACAGCTTAACAAACAGTGAAGGCATCACTATCCAGTAGAATTGCATGCTTTAGGCAGGAACCACCTGCCATAGACATGGAATTCCGATACAGGGCAGGAGGGTAAATTGTTGCAAGTGATTTTCAACTTGCCTAGGACAGTAAGCCCATTTTTATTCTCTTTTAAAATATTGCTATTGCTTAAATGATGGTAAGTATAAAAATGGTACCTAATCAGTATCATGCTAAACACTACAGCTCTGTAATTAGAACTAGTAATATCTAGTCAAGTTTAAGAACATAATTAGACAAAGGGGACGGAAGTAGAAATGTCATTTAAAGTATTTCTGTACGTGTCTGCAATGTTAAGATGCTCAAGCATGTACTGATTTTGAATAAATACTCCAAACTGGCAAGAGGTATAAGTTACATCTRTCTCTCTGACATATGATTTCTGTGACACTGAAACACACACTCAGATTTCCTCTCCAGATAATAAGGGGGAAATACTTTATCCTTAAAGTGTTCTGAGAGATATTTCATCACTTTTCTCCTAAGGTGCCTGGACAGCTTATTCCAATGGTTTGCATCATTGCACTTTACTAACATAAATTTAATATTGTCTTGTTTAGTGCTTATGAAATGATTTCAATATTTAAGTTGATTTTTAACCTTTATCACATCATTTAACCTTTACCACAACAGATGTAAAAAAACTCTGATGAACCCTTTTAACTAGTGCCTTTCTTATATGTATTTAAGACCCTAAACATGTGATCTGATTTTCCAGTGGTGAGTGCTTGCTGCTTTCATTAGCATTACTCAGTAGCAATTAGTCTTACTGGAAAGTAGGTCACTTAAGTAGGTGACCAACTCTAATCTGTAATATTTGATTCAAGGCTCTGAAAAGTTTTGTTTTCTGTTCAGATTTTCTTCAGTGATTTTCAAGATTATACTTGAAGGAAGAGAAAAGTGATGTACAGACAGACTGCAATGGCAAAAAAGGTATCACCTGTGAAGTACGATATTGACAGTACTTTGGAATCACCATTTGACTTTTAAATTGGGAATGTAATGCATGTCAGTGATGAAACAGCAGTATGTTTATTCTCATGCAGATATTATCACTCATGCACATGCTGTGCCTTTAACACTCAAGAGGACTGTCATGAGCACTGACTTAAAGCACTTAAGGGAAAGTCTTGCCTCAGAGATATATGCCTCAGTGCAGGCTGATGGATCTCTAGTTTCAGGTTACCATCTATCACCTAATAGATATGAGTTATGTGAAGACAACCTGTTCCAGGGAACACGGTAGAACTGAAGCAGAAGTAAGAATCAATGGTTGCCCTTTTCCCCCAAAAGCCCAATAATGCTGAGATGTCAACGCATCAACAGCCTGATACCCAATTAGGAGGAGGATATCTCAGTCCCCTCTCAAATTTGACTAGCCATTAAATTGAATTAACACACAGTTTCACCTCTTCCTTGCTCATCCTGTCGTCAGTATCAGGAGCTGCTAAAATATGGATGGCCCTGTATTTTGCAACCATTTAGCCATATTTAGCCATGAGGAACTGTTTCATGCAAGCCTTTGCCACAGAGTTGTTACAGAGGGCAAGTTATTAATTAAAAAATACTAAATAAATAAAAATAAAAAAAATTTATACACGTTTTGAGACAATGAGTCTGTCATGCAGAAATGGCAACTCATCATTCTAACAAATCAGGGGACACATTCTCTGAATAGCGGGTAGTAAAATAYGGCAAGTACTCTGCCAAAGTTTAACTTCAGGATTCACTTGGGAGCCTAAACACTATGGAAAATTTTTTTGTCTCAAGATCTCATTTCCCCATCTATAAAAAGGGGTTTAAAAAAAATAAGGCATTTTATTTGTTAATTCTCACAACTCATTTACATTTCTGAGACATTTAAGAGGAAGCAATGTGTAGTCAGTCAGTGGAATTTAGATGACGCATGCTAAATAAGGTAATGAGGTCACACTATCTACTGAGAATTAAAAAAAAGAATCACCACCCATCGCACACTATGACTCTTGTGCGCTGAGAAGGAGGGTCTTGTGAAAGAAACTGGCATGTTTTCAATTAACACATTACCCCCCCGATACCTCCTGGCAAGCCTTACTTGTTAGATAAATTTCATGATCACTGTGTTTGCTTACAGAATGCAAGGCAGAACTACTTCATCAAGTATCTTCTAATCACTTCTGTTCTTCATTCAAAAGCCTACTCCATAAAGATTAGGCTATGAAAGCAGTGAGGTTTTCTTTTTTATAGTTAAGACTCTTACTACATCTCAGTGGTAATTATTCTGCAGTTAAACTTACCTCTGTCTGGTTGGGACTAGAGTTGGGCACTCTTGGTGCATGGTGGCTTAGAGCAGACAGACAAGCAAGGATAAGATGTATAGCCCCAATTTCCAGCGCCATCCGCCTAAGCAGTACTCCATCATCAGTAGTCAACGGTGTAGTGCTGAACAAACTGCGCAGCACATGGAAGGGAAGAGTTGGAAGCACRTTTGCTGAAGGAGACTGCAGGATATGGCCTAGATCGAAGAAGGAAATATCAAAACCACATTTTCTTTCAATAGTTCAATACAGCCAGTTAATCTTTGCAATGATTTTTATATAATACATATAGAAATATACTCAGGGCTCAAGTATTCAGCTATAGCAAAATGTTCTAATATTAGGCTTCTCTTAACAAAAATCTTTCAGCAGCAAAAGAGTAGAGAAGAAAACGTTAATTTACATCCTTTAAGGACTCTGGTAAGAACAAACACTATAAAAATTATGAAAATTTGATTTTCCATTTCCAGGGTGAAAATTTACTTTGTTACCACTAGTGAGTATGATTATGTATTTGATTACACTTTAGGTCATATTTCTGAATGAAGAGAACAAAGGTGGTTCAACTGTTTTTTTTTTTTCTTTTTTTTAAACCTTGCAACTAGGGCAAGTTAAAGAATGCACATGGCCAGCTAACAGCAGCTCAGCTGACTAGCTGCAGTAGTTTATGAGGATGTAGGATTTTTTTTTATATTTATGTGACAACTGTGAATTAAATCACTGACAAAATCCAAGCTGTGATGCTATTCAAGTTGATTATATGGTGAAATACTAACATAATTTTAAGCAGATGAGCTGCATGTTTGAATTCTATACTAGAATTATTTTAAAATCGTAACCTTTATGTATTACGAGCAAAAAGTAATTACTTCTTTAAGAAGACTTATTACAAATAATGGAGTGACTTATTAACAAAATGTACATAAAATTAGGAAGCTGTCTCTCAATCTTTTCTGTATTTAACAATGCATTTCACCTTCCCTCCCCATGCATAGGGGAATAGATATTTGACAGTGAAAATACATTAGTCAACTCCATTCAAAAGCTTACTTTTTATTTTAAATATATTTATATAATTTTCTCCCCCATTCTTAAGAGTTTATCAGCTTTATCATCAGAGGTCTATACTGAAATATACATTACATATATATGTATTTGTACGTATGTATTTCTTTATACACACACATACCCACACAGCGCAGTTAAATTTGTCTATTGTTATTGTTTTTACAGAAAATAATGACAACGAAGCAGGCAGGTCTTTGACTGAGCTCTTCACAAACAAAACTGAAGGCCTCTGCAAAAAAAGTCTGATAGACTTCCAAAACTGTAGATGTAGCCAAATGACAATAAGACAAAAAGAAGAAAATCTAAACTTAACATCTGCCCATGATTTACCTTCACAGACAACAAACCATACTTAACCTATAAACTGTGGATTTATAAGTGCGTATTTTCATATTATGGGAGCAAGAAGAGGTGATTTTAGGTGTATGAAAAGATGCATTTCCAACAGAAAAGGGAAATATTAATGCCTTATACAGAGAACTAATGTGGACTACTGTGTTTACCAAACATCCCATCTTTGGTAAAGAGCTGAATTCAAACTTTTGGTGTAGGGAATGGAGAAACTGACTATTTAGTCCAGCAAAAACAAAGGCTAAGAGGGAATACAGTTGCTGTAAACAAAAACATCAGAGAAAGAAGAGCTATTTAAGATGAAGAACAATGCTGGCACAATGATAACTGGATACAAATAATTTTAGGCTGAAAATTAAAGGCAGCTTCTATCTATCAGGAAAATAATGTTCTGGAACTGTATTCCAATAGCAACAGTGGTTGCACGCACACAGAAAAACAACCAACCTACCAAAAAAAACTCTTCATTTAAGGGTTTGTGTTGGTCTCTTTATAAAAAAGGGATAGAAAATATTGCCTACAACAGCAAGGGATTGGAATCACTCAAGGATGTCAAAATCTGAGGGACTGTATACAGCCCTTCAGGTAATTACTATTCAAATGAGGTTGAAGTAATCAGCCAGACATAATTTTTGTTATCCAATTTATTCCTGTCTCCTATCCTGTACCTAAATATAAGAGAAATAAAAAGATAAGCAGAAGGGGCAGCAGAGAAAGCTCTCAGTCGGTCTTAAGAGCTAACACGTCCGCTATAGAGCTGCTGAATAAAGACTAACTTCAGTTGAGCGCTGCATAGAAAAAACAGCATTCTTTTCAAGGTCATAATGAAAGAAAAGTACTTATGGCACCTTTCACGTAACACTCTTTCAACTTCTCCAAGCACTTTAAGAAATAAAATTATTAGAAAAATATGCAGTCCTATGGGTTTGGTTGCAAAGACACTGGCTACAAATGCAATGTTGCCTCTCAACACATCTGTTCATACATCTAAGAATACCATTAGCCTTTCTCCCTTCTCTTCCCCTCACATCATTAAGCTAACTTTCCTTCCAAACTGTTTTGATCAGTATGCTCTTTCGATGTTCTCTCTAACAGCTTATTCTACTTCTGTTGTAGCTATGCTCCTATGCATGTTACTCTGCATTTGGTTACAGGAATGTAAACATTTGCTCAATTAGTTGAGTGTTCTCAGCTACTCGGATCATTCTGTCCAAACGCACTCTCATCTCAGAGTGTCACCTGCAAGCATTAGAAGCACCTATACTACAATTACTTTGACATCTAGATGAGAACTCTGGAATACTGATGATCTCCACAGAACTTTACCAGAAAGAATTTAATATTTAGAGATAATACAGTAGCAAGGATGCTAGCAACACAGTTCTTCAAATTGCATAAACCAATTCTAACTTCCTGCTAAAGCATTACACCGTAAATAAATTCAAGTAAAACAGTCTAGCTGTGGTCTACAAAGAAACATAATAATCGCAGCACATACTTCCTTCACCATCATCTGTAACTCCCAACACCAATCTCAACAGACACTGAGCATGTTTCCGTTCTTTTAGCAGCACCTCAGCATAGCCAGGGAGACGAAGGAATAAACCAAAGGCAGCCAAAGAATGCGCGGGTATGGGGGACATGGTCTGAACTGTTGATTTGATGGGCGGAGGTTCTGCAGCGATTGTTTCTGGTGCTTCATACACCAGCTCCCCTGATTGTTCAATGGTAACCCACTCAAACTGATCACTGTCCTTCTGCTTTTCCTGCGTGGTCGATGTAACCACTGGAGTGCTCACCTGAAATAACAAAAACAATCAACATTTCTGTGGTTACTGAGTTAGTCACCAAGGCAGAATTTTTATTAGAATTGGGATGTAAAGGACATGCAATCTCAACACAGAACATAATTAAAAAGTCACAGGAAATTCACTGCCCTCTACAGGTAAAGGCCCCAGCCAAAAGGCATAACAAGGGCACCTTCAAAACAATCCCAGGAAGTCCCACCTACATAATAAGCAAGTGTGTTTCGCCAACCTAAAATCCTCAGTTAAAAAGTGTTGTTTAAATCTAGATGCACAGGAGATACAAATTACACTGAAATAAAAAATATGGAAGATTATTTTATATACCAGCCTCTTAAATAAGAAATGGCCAATTTATTTTGAACATTTACCACAGTGAGAATTGAACTAGTTTATTTTTAATTTCATATCAGAAAAGAACAGTCAACCATAATTGCTTAAAATTAAGACAACTTCCGGTTATCCTAGCAGTCTTGTAGTAACTCTTTTGTGTTCCTTTCTGGCTTTTTTGGTGGCTTATTTGGTGGATTTTACTATTATTATGCTCTAACACAACAGTCTGTATTTCTGCTCAAACTAATACTGCACAGAGGACTGTTCAGCCTGGCATTATGATGTGAATCAGAATATAAGGGGGATATTTGTACAGTTCCCCAGAAAACATTCATACGCTCACCTAAAATTAAGGTATGATGTCCAGGTCCCTCACATAATTAAACACTACAGAAGCTTCAGGCTTTCACGGTATTCAGATGAACAGATGCAACTGTATTTAAAATTTCAAATTTATTTTCACATCAGTACTTATTTATGTATCCTATGGCTTAGGTCCATGTTCCTTCCTAGCTGTTTTGTGAAAAATTAACAGTCAAATGAGATCACATCATGTGAGAAGGCACCTCTGAGTGTGTACTGCTCTACTGAATTAGTGGCTGTAGCAATTGGAGGAAAAAGGAGTGAATCTGTTTTAATTTGTAAAGACAACGATGGCATGAAGTAGTCTCTCCCCACCCTTCCTTCCTTCTAAATGCAAGCGAGTTAAATAACAGGGGACACGCACTGACAAATTTAACAAAAACAGTGCACCTCTATTGCAGTCAGAAAGGTCGTGCTGTTTTACAATCATATACAGCACTCAGGAGAATGTTAATTAAACAGCGGATATAGAAGTAACTATTCCTTATCTTTTTAAAATTATCTTTGCAAGGAGGTACAGTGTAACACTAATCATCTGCAGGTTAGAATGACAACTTACAGTAATTTTTAATTCCTATTAAAACAGAGTTAATATTTCCATAAGCAAATGTCAATATCGGCATAAAGTAACCTATTTCCTCTTGGAAGCTCATTAATATAGTCTAATTTACCCAACTGAAGTCAATTGTGAAAGGCCTATGATTTCAATGGTAGCTAGACCGAACCCTCTTGTTTTTAAACAGCCCTAATATTTACATTACTCTTTAACATACAGGGTTAGATTCATGTCTGGTCTAACAGCTGCAGATGAGACAAATGCTTAAGCTGAAATTTCAGCCAAGCCAAACTAACAGCTTGGAGCTACTGAACAGAGGCGGTCTTGCTTCCTTTGAGCTGATTCAGCCCCACTAACTGACAGAAAATTGCTTCATTGCTTCCTAAAGCGAGAGGAAGAGGGGCATGACAGGGCGAGGAAGAGCAAGCTGAACTGGCCCAGCAAGCTCAGCAAAAGGGGGCTGACAAGCACCAGACCCGTCACAGCTGAGAAGGTGATGGAATTTCCTTTTCCAAAGAGGTTTTTAATCTACTCATTCTCTTCTGCCAAACTGGAACCCGAATCCTCAATTTTAACAAAAGCAGCATCAGAATATGTGCCTTTGCGGGCAAGAATTAGCAGGTACTTTCAGTTATTTTAACATACCTTTAAACAGCAGCTCTAAGTGCAATTCTGAAAAGAGCTGACTGAAGGGGAAAAATACTTCCTACTAAATCAGGTATGAACATATCAGCTACTTGTCTACTTTTTTCCTCTAGATTTCTTATTCAAGCAAACACTGGCAAAGCTTGACCCTGATTACCTTGAGATCCAAGGAAATAACAGCCTTACAGAATGTTGGACAAAGGTAATATATGTAGTACAGCATACAGTAAAACCAAAGTGTCTTATTCTTCATGACTTTACATAAATTTTCTTACATCAGAGAAGAATGATTAGTGTTAACTTTTTTTTTTTTTTTTTTAAAGTTGTATCCTGTCAACTCACAGGAATACTTCCATTTTCTTTTCAACCTTTTGCTTGATCTGATATTTTTAAATACCCTGAGGATAGAGCTCTAAACAGAAAAAAGGCTATGCTAGTATTTCTCTAGTCATTTTTCATGTGTATGTTTAAAATCTTTTACAGTTTTCACATGGGGATTTTTTTTTTTTAAATCTTGATGCCACTTATTAAGAGAAATGTAAAATGTAACACTTGCATTAAGAGGATGCAGTTAAATATTTTCAAAGAGAAATTTGATGTAATTACCACCAGACTGATCTAAACTGGAAAAGATTAAGCTGAAAAGTCCTTAAAGAATTTACTCAGAAACCCAAATTCCTGATTAGATGTCACAGTCATGTTTAGCTGCATTTATTCCAGTTACCTACAGGTTAGGAGAATAATTAAGGAAACCTTAAAATACAGAGTTTACAGAATCAGAATTATCAGTGGCCTAAAGAAATCTAGAAGTAGAATTAATGAACAAAGAGTCTGGACAATTTATCAGTCTCAACCATGAATTTTCCATTTAGTATTATTTGTACTTAATGTGTTTTTTATGGATCACAGAATTATTATCAAATATCTGAATGCAAATTTATATCTCAAGTAAAAAAAAAAAAGTTAAAGAGAATATCTTCTCAGGACTACAGAAAAAAGGGAGAAAAAGGGATCAAATTTCTCACAGTCATAAATTGCCCTTCGTCTGTTACAGGAATCTATGGATCAGTCTCTTAATGCAGACCACATGTTACCTCGCTGGATTTCAAAATATAATAATTGCATATGTGAACACACTCCTTTCATTTTTAATTCTTAAAAAGGCTTGGTACTAGACATCTAAAATATCTTCAGAGAACTATTCTCTCTAATGTTTCACCAGTATCTAACAGGTTCTTCCTGAACTGCACTGTCATTAACAAAGGATTCCTATTAATTACCTGGTCTCACTACAGGGTTGCTATTCCTGCCACAGGTTAGCAGTCGAGGTACTGAACAGCACACTTCACTCAGGATTAACTTAATTTCAAAGGGAATAGCCATTCATAATTTTTTCTATTAGGAGTATCAGCAGAAAGTTTCAAAAATACAGCCAAGTAAAGCTAGAATAATTCAGTGATTATTTTTCCCTTGTTAATACTGGTGGCTCGTGTACATAGGAAAGTAGCCAAAGCAGTAATTCCACACTAATGCCCTTGTTGACGCTTTTGTAAACTGTATCAGTGCCTCCAAGAGAAACTCTACGTGATCCACTTTGAGAACTGGATTTCATTTAACCATAAAAACAACACTGAGGGTACATTTACACAGGCAATTCAAATGATAAGCAAGTATGGCCTCATAGCACAGCAACTTTATGTTACTGAACCCTCCATCAGAAATGCAAGGTATCTTAGGAATTAACAAAAGCGAGGCAAGCAGTAACACTGAATTCATGCTTTTGTTCCACAAGAAGGACGTGCTTACTCAAGCAAACCACAACATGCACAGGGAAGCAGCATGTACAGCTCAACTGTGCAGTGGAGTCATGCATTTGACTACTTTAAAGAAGCTTCCACACAACTAAGATGTCAAACTGGACCATACTGAAACATGGGAAAAACATTGCTCTTAAAGTCTTAGCATGTTTTTCTACGCTGATTTTTTCACTCACTTGTTGAATTACGTCAGGATAAAGCATAGGGAGTCTCTCTGCAATGAGGGCCAATCCACCCATTCCTGCAAAAACTTGCAGTGGAGACTGAATGGGACTTGTTTCAAGAAGTGATTCATCTAGCACTGCATCCATACACTCATCGCCAGGGCTGATTGCTTCATCTTCAGGGCAAGGCCCCAATAAATCTGCATGTTCTATAAAAACAGATGGAAACAGAAATTAATACAGCATCATCAACATTGTGTTTGTTTCCTCCTCTACCTAAAAATGAACTTCAAATGTAGCAATTCCTTCTTCAGCAGAACCTGAGTCAAGAACCTGAAATACATCAGTACAAGGATGTCAAAAAGAAAAGGCATTAGTACCTTTTGGCAATGATGCCAGATTTGCGCCATAACTTGAGACTATTTATACAAAGTTACCTACTATTAAAATTTAATGTTTTACTAAAATTTGATCTATGGTTTCAAAATTTTGTTAGCTTTGAAAGTATGACAATGTATTTTCTTTTATTCTGCCTTTCAACTGGGAGATAAGAGTAGGTTTGTTACCCTTTGATAAAGAGTTCATAGCTGAAGAAAGGAAAAATAATTTTACACAAATTGGTCTTCTGTTTTTTTTTCCTCCAAAATGTTGAAGAAAATTTCTCCTTAATTTCCCCATTCCCATCATTTACCTCACCATCAATAAAGCCCAGTCAAGCAGCCAGAAGCCAGAAGTATCTTTGTGCTGTGAGCAGTCTGACACCCAGCTGAAAATGCATGATTATATTTAAAATGCGCGTAGGCATACATATTATCATTTGTTATGTACCTATAAAAACACAGAAGCACACTATAGTTCATGTAGCTACCAAAACTAATGTGCATTTTGTTTTCATTTTATATGCAGATTTTTTTTTAATCTTTTTTTGAAATCTTTTCTTCTCCAATTTGAGAGAGAATAAGAAACAGCAGGTCCCTATCCAGATTCTCAACTTTTAAATGAGCAAGAAGCACCAGGTTACAAGGACATCATGAATACCTTGTGGGAAGGAGCACATCTCTATAGAGCAATGGGATCAAAGTAGCCAACCTAATAAGCTCATATCAAGGGTATGTACATCAATTCTTAATTCAGCCTGAAGGACTACTAGAAATAGAACAGCTCACCGACATTTCCAAAGCAAGATAATCCTTGTAAGAAAGACCCCAAACATAAGACTTTCTGTGCATTCAACATTGAATGCTGCTGTTAAGGACACAGAAGGATACTGCTTCTGTAAAGTTTTCCCTATGAGCACAGATAGCAGCTGTAGATGGTTTTGAACATGCTGGACTGCCTTCTATCAGCCAAGTGGAGAATTCCACCACGCCAGGCTGAACAGTATTTACAGCTCGATTGCTTGTGATGACATGAATTGATCTGACCCCTGGAAAGGTCAGATTTGCTTCCTTGCCAAGGAAGATTTTAAAATGAAGATTTTAAAATAAGTATTTTAAAGGAAGAGTCAACCCTTCTGCTTCTCACATGTTGATCAGAATTTACATTACAGTGTAAAAAGCTGTGAACCTTCCTGAAGAAGGAAAATAAAAAATAGACATACATAAATACTAAAAATGCAACTAAGGTGCAATGTTTTGTAACACCATATGCTTCTCTACACAGGTACTTTAAAAATATATGTCAGTGAGTAAGGGTATAGGCAGATCTTCTATTAGGTGTGCAAACACATTGCTACTCCCCTCGCCCAGTAAACATTCTTGCAAGGAGTTACCCTTAACCCTTACATATGCCTCTGCAGTATACTAAAGTGTAACTTTAGTTAATCTTCTTATAAATTTACACCATTTACCAATTTACATCATTTCACTTCCATGAATGTTCTGCACGTTTTCACTAAAGGCATCAACTTGCCATGTAAAACTGCTTGTCTCGCAAACAAGGGCTTCTCCTCAGGCTGAATCACACAAATGCATGCTTTTCATCAAATACAGTAGTAACAAATGCAGTTCTCAAGACACCACATTAAGCTATAAACTCTATCCACCATGGATGGTGGCAAAATGAAAGTCTATTTTAAGCAATAAGTGGAAAAATATTAATTTAGAAAAGCTTTTTACAGAGCACTAGGAAAACCTGCAAAACTGATGAGTGGTAACTGAGAGACATCTGAATGTTAACTGTAAGATTGTGCTCTATTGTATGACGGCTCAATAGATTTGCAATGACAAAGCCAGTTTTTCAAAAGCATTAGTCTCAAATTAAAAAAGAAAGACTAGCAATCCAATAAAATTTCTTCACATGCATGTGTCTTCACATGCAACCCTACTAATAAACCAAACCTCAAATGATTATTTTCAAGTTTCATTAAAATAACAGAAAAATATTTATTATAGGTTTAGAATTTAAATAAACAGAAAAATAAAATAAAAACTGTGTATGAAAGACAGAAGCCTCTCAACACGAGAGATCTGTATATCCATCAATCTTTTAAAGCCATTAGATGCAATCAGGAAATACCTAGCTCAGACCAGCAAGCCAGAAAATAGGTCTTTTGGTTGTTTTTTCTTTTCTTATTCAACTCTCTACTCAATCTTTTCTAGAAAAATACTTATCTATTTAATGAACAGTTTTTACCACAAGCTTCTATCTTAAAGTAACCAAATGATTAACTTCCTAATTCCATGCTGTGTGAGCAGCCCRGCGATCAGCAGAGCACCTTAGCTTAATTTCAAGGTCCCATTCCTCTAATTCCTTCCCTAAAGGAAGGACGTCAAAATACTTCAAGCCAGATTCCCTGGATACACCTCCCCCCCCCCCCCAAATCCCTGAAAATACTATGAGCAGACAGATAAGCAAACGATTAGGAAAACCTTAACAAGAAACGGACACTATTAAAAAGTACTAAACAGTGTTCTTAAAAGCTGGAATTATGAGATCTTCAGGGCTTGAGAAGAATTCCCTTTTATCAAAGAAGCATCTAAGTAACTGAGCTGCTGCAGGCTTCTGTAACAGATACAGCTTCAAACACACAGTTCCTGCGTTGCTTAATCTGCCCTAGTTATCAGCACAAATACTTACCACTGAGAACTGGTATACACGTCAATAAAAATACATGGTGTCTATCCAATCAAATAATAACATCATACCCAACAATATGGTGAAGAAACAAAAGTGAAACAAGAACCACTCTATTAGTACATCTTATTACACACAGTTGAAGACACAGGCTGTGAATTCATTCATTATCACGAAGCTTAGCACTTGCCTTGTGGTGAACAACGCAGGAACACCATCCAAGAAGATACAGAAAAATGCTACTTCTCACCAAGAAAGACAAAGCCATTTTTGTCCGAAATAAAAACATTTATAAAGGAAGATATCAAAAAAAGTCAAAACACTCACCTTTTTCTGTGTGCAGACGTTTAAATGAGTCTGTTTTTGATAAGCTTGGATCTGAGATGACTTTGGAACCAAGCTTAACAGTCAAATCTATTGATCGGTAGCCTTGAGGGAGTTTACGGTCATACAGCAGAGTTAGAAGCTGGGCAAGTGTCATTTCAGCTGGTAATGGTTGGCCTAAACAACAATGGCATCAAGTCAGAGCAGAAAATTATGATTGGGTTATTTTAACATGCCTGTCTGGGTGCTGTTCATTACTTGTACCACAGATGCCAAGCAGACTAAGTATTATTTGGCTCTAAACCAAAGCCTTACTTCTAACATTCATTCTCTTAGGAAAAGGGGCCCCATCAGTTTGGAAGAGCCTGTTGAAGAACTATGCCAACATTCCCTAAGGCAGCTCTGTGCCAAAAGCTCAAGCACTTGGCAAACGCAACAAAAAGCTATGGCTGTAATTTGATGTGCATTTTAAGCAGGTACTGCCTGCCCACTACTATTAAATCCCACCCCTTCATCATCCTTGTATTGTGGTGGCATAAATGTGTGCAACCATAAGGTAAAAATGGTCAAACTGGAAAAAAATTTAATTCTGTACTAGGTGAAAATGACTTTGATTAAAATAGATGAGAAACTCTTCTGAATAATATTAAAATATTTTATCCATGTCCCTGTACTTTATCCCTTTTCTAACGTTAAGAATTCCAGTCACACCAATCCCTCTCTCTGTAGGAGAGTTTCTTTATTCTCTAATGATTCTCAACTCTTCTTTTGCTGAAATAATAGTTCTTTAACAAGTGATCTGTCTTCATTAAAATTTATTTCTCCTCTGATCTGTGCCCCAACCACAAATTTGCCACCAAAAGTGTATAGTTTGGTCCAGATAGCTGATAAAGCCCGAGTACATACCTACTCTACATAAAACATGACAAACTGCTTAAGACGTGCTGGTTTTGAAGACACAAGTATTATGGAATTCACTCAAGAATATTCCAGAACTGGCAAATCAACCTTCCAGACAGCAACAGATGTTGGTTGCCCACTCAGAACATGAAATAACAGGGCAAAACTACCTGTTTAATTCTGACTTGCAAGTCAAACAAAATGTGAGTCACCTTAAAAAAAAAGCCCTTTTATTCCTCAGCTAAAGGGGAAATTTTTCTTAGATCTTGTTTAGGAACCAGGAAATAAACTTCAAGGAAAATCAGCATATTCATTATTTTCATCAAGCTACAATGTTGTTGCAATATTCCACTTTTGGTTGAAAGCAATTACCAACTACAGCAGTGCTCTACCCTTCAGAAGGCTGAATACACATATACAGAAGTCCATCAGCATTACACCTACTTTCTAATGACATACCAACTATTGCAAAAGACCATTGTTTTAAATTTTAAAGACAGTTATTAAAGTTACCTGGTAGAAGTTTATGATATAGGTGAAAGACTGGAACACTAATGGTCTTGCTGGAAGACTCTCCTCCTGAGGAAGAGGTACCTACTTTATCCGCCATCACTCTTCCTCGTCTCGATGGTGGGCGTGGGGGGGTGGATGAAACAGCTCTTTTTGACTGAGATTTCAAACCTAGTATATAAGTAAAAAATTCAAAGTTATTCTGGTATTTAATAACTTCAGTTAGCCAAGATGCAATGTACTCCATGTCTTCAATGCTAGGAAAAAGGTCCAACTTCTCAGCCCAGACAAATCAAAAAATATGAGAAGCATTCATGTATACAATCTGTTTGGATCTAATCCCACTATTTTTATACACTTACAAGGTTGTGGATTCTCCTGAGCCCCAAACATAACTCTACTAGATCATATCATTCATAAAAAAGCAAAAACTACTGTTCTGATTCTACCTTAAACTAGCGAAGGGACTGCACAGCAATGAGGCCTATGGTAAAACCTTTTAGGTTGTTTTTTCAGCTGAAGGCAAATAAGGGAAAAAGTTCCCAAACTGACAGATATTTCAGCATACAGCCTACTTGCCTGGTCTACCAAGATGACTTCAGCTGCAGTTCTGATAGTAGCACATGCAATGAAAGGTACCTTTGAACATGCTTTTAAAGTTGCCTAGGTCAAAACCTTTGAACTACAGGAAGACTAAAAGGCAGCATAGGTAGACGAAAAGCTTATTGAGCTTATGTAGCAAGACTGTCATATTTTGGACAGTTTAAGTTGACTCAAGGCTCAGCCAAACTATACCACTATCACATACTCTTCCATGGAGGTGACAGACCAAGTAAAAAAAGTCAACGGGTAGCTGGGTCCATATACAAAGACTCACAGTGAATATGGCCTTATAAGCAGCCAGGAGAACCTGGAAAGTTAACAGCCGCCCCACCTGAAATGCTATGCTATGCTCTGATTTTAGCTGTTCAGTAGAAACAATTATAATACTCAGCACATTCTCCGATCACCTCAGTCTACTAGATTAGCTCTTCTCAGGAGATTAGGCCCCAAACAGCATCTCTAAATCTTTATTAATTTTACAAACAAGGAACAAGTTAAACACTGGCTGGGTGAATCTCTGAGGAGACTGAAAAGGTACAAAACAGAACATATGAAAATGTAGACAAAAAGAAGATTTCATAAAAAGGTAGTAAGAACAAAAGTAAATGGAATAAATTTACATTTTTAATTGTTTTACCTAATTGGAAGAAATGCAGGCAAAAAGACAGAAAAACTTAAGTCTCTTTCTTTCTAAAAAATGGAATGAGATATATCAAGCAGTATGATCAGAGATATGACTGGGATAACACATGGCTGGCTATGCTATGCCATTTCTTCAATCTTGAAATATTAATTTTTTCCTCCTGGGTTCTTTTATTCATGTTTTAACCCTTCACTTGAACGAACAAATGTTTTGGATCTTATTAAAACATGTTTACTCTGCTTAGGTGGCAGCTATTGTAAACACCTTTCTGGATAAAGTTGCTGCAATTAACTATCAACTGTGTTGCTTTAGATGTATACAAAGATCAGTGAAACCACTGCTCTATTAAACACTTGAATTCAGTGTTGTATCTACATCTAAAATCCTGAAATAAAGGATGTTGAGAAACATTGGTGCCAGAAGTCAAAGGAAAATCCGCATCTCTTCTTCATGCTTCATGAAGTGTAAATGAAATTGAGATAGCTCTATAAAGGCAGAAAGGTAGGATAGTTTGAAGTTCATTAATCTCTCTCACACACCAGAAGTTCAAACTGAAAGACTAATGATCTCTGCAGCCATCGCCGGAACTGTAACCTTCTTGTTCCACTGCAAAATTACCATGTTCAGCTATAGCCTCTATACCAATTTTGGAGAAGACAGGTTTACACGAATGCTTTCAGAACAATTTCCAGATTACTTTCTAGAGGAAAAAACTCTATTTGCACTTTCCAGGTGGAATAGCATAGTTTTATACATGTTCTCCATCTGACAGATTTTTGCACAGTTGTTACACAAAGTACAAGAACCCTTTTATTCCCCAAAATCACACTGTGGGAGCGGGTGATCAAATTTAACACACCAGCCACTGCAAAGGTACGGCTCTTTGAAATTCTGTAAAATGCACTAGCCACAGCATCCATAGCATACCACAGATACACTTGTTTAAGTATGAATTTGTTGAAGCATATAATTCATTAGAAGCAGTGCCTCAAACAGCAAAGGCCAGTTCCCAGTAAACAGCCAGCTAGATTAATACGGCAATACAAGTTTTTGCTAACCATCTTTAGTAATAAAATGAATTACTGGTTGATATGATTTTCTTTTTTTTGCATTTAATGTTCAGAGAAATCCATCTTTCAGCAGGTAGAAGAAAAAAACATACCAGAAGCAACAACAACACTATAATTGTCCTGAAATCCATTTTCTGCTTTAACTTTTTCTTTCTCTTCATAGTTCTTTTTTTCTTTATCTTCCTTCTGTTCATTAATTAGTTTAGCTGTGATACTGGGTGTATCTATAGGCAAAAAAAAAAAAAAAAAAAAAGAGAGAGAGAGAGAGAGAGAGAAGAGAAAGGTATTTCAAGATATCAGGTCAATTTTATTACCAGTTTCTAGGCTGTTAACAAGGCACTTGCCATTCTCTACTATTTTACTGGCTTACAGCTCTATCCCAGGCAGTAATATTTTTATAAATACCTACAAATTAAGATGTTAGGATAAGCCTGACAAAAACAAAACAAACAAACAAAAAAACAAATGCACACACTTTCCTCTAACAATTTAACACTGTTACAACTCTGAAAAGCTATGTGACAGGTCAAGAATGCTTATGTTAAAACACCACTGTGACCAACAGAACAGTGAGGAGGTTAAGTTAAAAAAACAACAAACAAACAAACACACACCCCCCATACACACACACACACACACTTTTTTTTTTATGGACACCTGCAAGCTTCTCCAAATAAATTGTTATATGTAAGCCTGGGTATCTAGTGTCATACATTGATCCAGTTTCAGAACCAGTGAGTATGACTGCTCCTTTGAAATTGAAAGATGCTCAAAGAACACTGTACATCTTAATCTTGTACCATTTGCTCAAGTGATTACTAGATTACAGCAGTTCAACTATTTTGGCTAGTACAGACCACAAATACCAAGCAGTAACTACTGAATTACTGATTACTGGTTACAATGGATCATTTCACACCTGTTGAGATACAACACTAGCACTAAAACGGCCAAATAATTTCCTAATTGTTTCCAAGTAGGTTCTTGTTTCCACTAAACCACAGCCTTAAGCCATAACCACAGCCTCAAGATCTAGAAGTACAATCCAGCTTCCTTTAATTTCATATCAGCTATAGTTGAGGCACTGAAAGAGATATGGTTTGACCTCCGTGGAAATACACTGTAATTTATGCCTGAAGAAGACACTGATGATGTCTATGTCTACCCAGTAGTGCAGACCGAAAGAAGATATGAACAGTGAAACTGCCAGTACTGAGGACCCAAAACCCACACTACATATTTCAGACTGGATATTTTTTTTATTATTATTAATAGTAATATTATTTATTTATTTATACACTCTGGAGTAGCTCTAGCCTGGTCCCATTGATTGAATGCCCATTTGTTGGTGGAATATTTATAAATTTCTTAGCAAAATCATTGAGGAAGCTTAAACAACGGTATTTTTAGTGTTCGGATGATATCCAGTTTTGCTATTCAATTTTGCTGACCAGCCAGGAACAGTACCRTAACTTAAGGCTAAGGGGAATGGACTGCAAAGTAACTGGTACTCATCCTAGACGATCACATCTGCAATGATACTGCACATTTTCTTCCTCTGGTGAAGGGATGCGAGCAGCAGATTTAGCAATGATTTTAGACAGTGTTTGCAAGGCAGGAAAAAAGCATGAGGGGTAAATACAATTATTGTGATTTATTTTTTGCAGAAAGTATGACATAATCAATTTGAGGTTTTAATATCATACAGAAAACATCGATGGCATATTTAAGAAAAAAATGAATTAATCCAAGGAATAGCCTCCAACATAGGATTTTCACAAGTTCGTATTATTGCAGTGGTGACAGTAGTTTAAAGTTATGGTAATAGCCCTTTTTTTTTTTTTTTTTAATACCAGTTTTCATCTAATTTGGATAGCAGCAAGTCCAAATAACATGAAAACAGCAACAGTATATCCTAAGGTTCCTACTTCTGTATAATTACAGCTCCAGTCAGGCATCATTTTTCCTCAGCCTTGGAGAGGAGGGTTATTCAAAAACTCAGCAAAGGGATAAACAGGCTTTAAGGGAGCATATTGCACACTGGAAATTCTCCCAATCGCAGCCATTTGCGGTCAGCCAGTAGCATGCCGAAAGCATGCCGAAGGGCAATACAACTAGGCATGAAGCTATCGATAGCAGTATTTTCTCTTTACTCGAAACTGGAACAAGTTAACCCAGTGTAGAAAATAAGTTTATTGTGTTTATACTAGAAATTTGTCAGGAACAGAAATGCAGTCCTTAAGGGCTGTGAATTGGGGAAATCCGACTGTAGCTGACAGGACTTGGTGTATTTCTAGCAAACCAAGACTTTTCTCAATCTGACACAGCTTAAAGGCATATCGACCGACAGTCCAATCCTTAATAAAAGCATTAAGAAAGATTAAGAAAAATGACCTTAATAAAGAATGAACATTCCCAACAGAGAGAAGAAAAATAAAGCACAAGAGGAAAATGACAAAACAGATCACCCTTTTTTAGAAGCTTATTCAGGTAATCGGCAAGATTTTTTTCAGAAGTATACAGCAAGTCTTTACCACATAAGTGTGCGTTACAACATTTTGCGTTAAGCAGATCAGTTATGCATGTGACAGCATGGTTTAGTCACCTAAGCAAGTGTTTCTCTTTTTGAGTGCTCTAGTTTTACAGAAAGAGTGGCTCAAAGCTGAGAAGCCAAATGTTAACTTACATTCTTTTTGTCCTAGTTACACTTAATTTAAAAAGAAATTACAAAAAAAAAAAAAAAATGTATACAGAGTGAGCTATTCCACCCACTACAGCAAGTCTGACCATAAATAGCACAAGGGTCTAAAGACCTTTGTCACATTCCACACGTGACCTTGTCATGACACTAAGTGAATAAAAAATTCTATCAAAAATCATAAGTTACTGATCACAGGTAAATAAGTTTCATGCATTTTTCTAGGCTTCGCTATTTTTTAGCCAAAGTCCCAAAGCACATTTTGTTCTGTCCAGTGTTGGAAATGCCAAATAGTGCCTAGTGTTGGAAATGTTGTTGTAGTACTTTCATCATCTTGTTGTTAAGTACATTAGGGCAATACCTTTATTTTTAAAACACTAGGCAGAAAAGCTGAAAGTGTCACCACAGCATTTGTTGATAATTTAAAGGTTTTCAGTAGATATATATTAAAAAAAAAAGAAAAAAAAAAAAAAGCAACAGTTCCTCTGAACTCCACAAAGATCTGCTTCAGAAATTAAAGTTGATCCTAAAGTACTTTCAAACTCACAGAGTTCTGAAAAATTACACATATAAATATATCTGCCTAAGAACATAAATACCTAGACAAAATTATGGGCAGCTATGGKTCAGTGCACATCTTCAGTATGGCAAAATTATAATTGCTGTGATGAATTTTGACTTTCATTTGTTTTTACTAAAATGAGACCACCACCTTAATAGTAAAGAGAAATTGTTATGGCCTATTTTTTTTAATTAGACACGCTTAAAACTTATTTTTGATGGAACGTGATCTAACAGGTTTTACTTTGTATTGTTTACATGAGGAGAATCAACTTGCATCTTGTCTGGTTTTACCTAGAGACCTCTGGCATAGACATGCCACATTTAGTATGAGTTCTACTCTTAATTGCATGTAAAAGAAAAAAAAATCACTAGCCTTAATCTTTAAAAAACAGTTCTGTTTGCTAAAGTGTTAAACAAACCACTGAAGTTCAGGGTGGGCATCTACCATTCAGGTGTCAAAATTCCCGTCCTAATCTGGGCAGCCTGGTCAACAGAGTGCCCTACAGAGGGCCTCATCTCTCTATATATAATCAAGTAGTATAATTAAAAATATTGAACTTAAAAAAAAAAATTAAAATCATGCCTAAATTCATGCTTGTTGTGTCTAATTTTAAACTTCAACTCTAACATTAAATTAAGGTTCTCAATCTCCACTTAGTAAGTAAACCAAAATGTTTACATAACAGGCAAATGCATATCCACAGAAATTAGATGGATACTTCATTTATATCCTTTTCATAGAAATACCATTTCTGCGATCTTAATCTTAGGAAAAACTTTTAAGTCCCAGACTATTTAAGTGACATTATTTGTTTTGGAACGTTTAAGTGACAGGGTGAAAGGATAGGGCATTTTAAAGACTGACATTTGCAATATCCTACACATGGTCTTGCAAATATTCAGATTTCAAAACATGTTAAATATTGAAAAATATGTTAAATATTTGAAAACCAACCACCAACCAACAAACAACAACAAAATCACACCTTCCCCACTGGCATTGTAACCGAGCTACCTGACTTTGAGTTTCATATGAGATTTACAGAAAGTACATAAGATCTCTGAACAATAAAAGTACATTTTAAATGGAACATGTAAGAGATATGCAAAGGCTTACAACTTAAACCTCCGTTTCGTATTTGGCAACTATGAACATTCCAAATATACATATAGATAAGGCATGCATGGGTTTTTTTAATTGAAACTATATCTTTAAAAATAAAACACAAACTATTATAAACTTGCCTGACACGCGATCAAGAACCTCTGCTAGAGTTGTTGAGACAGGCAAATGAAGAGTGCGAAATTTGTGTCCTGCTCCATACATTGGATGCTGAATCACATGACTGGTAGCATTAATTCTACCTTTGTATAGCTGAAAAAAGAAAAAGGAATTTAATACTCTGAAATAAGTTAAATCATTAAGTTCTTACAAATTTACTTCAGCAAAATAAAGTTAACTCTTTTTGTGCTAAACAAGAAAAGTTGAAAATATTCAACTTTTGAGGTATACAGTATAAGACAGTAAAAAACATTAAATTAGAACAAGTTAAATTTTTTAAAATGCAAAAGAATTTGCTTCAAAATCTTAGAATATTCTTAGCAACTGAAACAGTATAATAGTGTATTTGTTTTTAAAAAAAATGAATCATTTTCCATAGCTGTTTACCAGACAAAAATTGAGTGTCCCAGATGTATGATTATTTCAGAAATTAAAACTTCTGAAATTAAATTAGCAAAATCACAACATACTTGGAGAAAGATGTCATTTTTCTAGTGCTCGGACTTAAAAATAAAGTGCATTCTAGATATAATATCTACTTTTTGTTACTATGATGGACAAAAAGTCACTACTTAATTTTAAATAATTGAAATGTTTTAGCTAACATATTTTAGCTCTGAAATTTTTAACTGTTCTTTGCTTACAGTAATTTTCTATAGGCTTCTCTGCAATAAGACAGCCATTGGCTCCATCCATCCTACCATTATGGGAACTGCTTACTAATATTCAGGTACAAAACTAATTTATTGTGTAACACAATCAAAATGTTGAGTTACAACTGAACCTCACCAAAGCATTCCCTTCCAAAATCCTGCAACGTGTACAGTAGGAAAAGCTGCTGCATAACCTCTCAAAGTTGACTATAACCTGAATTTCTTTAAGAATAAAGCTAATTCATGGTCACCATATAGATATCAAAGACCCTTACTGGACATGGGGACTGAAGAAACAGAGTCACTTTCTCATCCTCTAGCATCAGTTGCAAAAAAAGCCTCCTAATAAATCCTGAAATATTTCCAGAGGTTGGGAGGTTCCCACGCTGAGGAGAGGACTGGAACAATTCACAGAGAACCTGGAATGCAAAATGACATCATATTTAAAATATTTCTATGTTTAGGTCTCTAAAATATCTCTGCACAGCCATAATAGGCAGTGCCTAAGATCCACCTTCCAGTTATCATTCAAACTGGAGTTAAAAAAGAGTATACATTAATTGTAAAGATCAGAAATGAGCATGACTGAAGAAAATAGCAGCAGCAAAAAAGTTTTGAAAAAAAATACAAAACATCGTCTACAGCATCAAAATAACTGTGAGCATGTAGATTATGAAGAAGATAAATCGACAAAAAATATTTAGAAAAAATAGCTTCTAAATTCCTAAAGCAAAAATTTCCTACTCTACAAGGCAGTATTTATACAGTCCACTAACAGAGAACTGTACTGATTTTTTTTTTTTTAAACCAATTTCATCTGTTCTCATGGCATTGCCATTCTTAATGTTGAAAGGAGAAATCTTTTTTTAATTATATTCTTTTTCAGCTAGGTTTGCAAGGTTAATGGTTGTGAGGAAATTAGCTGAATTAGCACTAGAATGCTAAATGCAAAGCCATATTCTGCAACAGTCCATTATTTTCCTGGCCACAGATTGTGCAGGCTAAGGTTGTGCAAGCAAATCTAATGGGAATTTTATGTTAGTTACTAACATAAAAGATGCGTATGCAGCTTGGTTTTCAAAGTCCATTTTAGAACAGTTTAAACCTATGCAATTAGACCAAAGCCCAAGATACTATATAAAAGAGTCTTTGTAAGATCAGAAGTACAACTTTATACAACCAAGAGGAATACAAACCCAGAACCCCACAGAAGGAGGAGGAGGAGGAAGGGAAGGAGGAGGAGGAGGAGGAGGAGGAGGA